>NC_133831.1:12368261-12672084 GCF_047830755.1 Zonotrichia albicollis
CCTGGGATGCAGGGCTGTGTCTGACATGGGCCCCAGAGCACAGGGAGCCAACAAAATGTCCCTTTCTGGGAGTTCCCTGCAGGGCCTGGTGCTCCTGGGTGGAATCAGGAGCTGTTCTTTGGAGCTCCTAGCTTGGCACTTTTTCACTTTTTCCTTTCCTCCACATGAGGGAATTCCCCTCAGCTGCAGCCCATGAGGGGCAGTCTGTGAGTTTGGGGTGTCCCTGAGCTCACAGCCACCCACAGGGGCACCCAGAGCCCCAGGCTGGGCTGGGCTGGGGGCAGTGGTCCTTTCCGGGACCTGGGGTACCCACAGGCAGTGCTCCCTGACAGGACCTGAGGTACCCGGGGTGGCTGCCAGGCTGTCCTGGCTCAGCCAGGAGCCCTTGGCCTGGGGAGCACTGGGGCACAGCCTGGGGAGCACTGAGCCCTCAGCCTGGGGAGCACTGGGGCCCAGCCTGGGGAGCACTGAGCCCTCAGCCTGGGAAGCACTGGGGCTCAGCCTGGGGAGCACTGGGGCTCAGCCTGGGGAGCACTGGGGACAGACTGGGGAGCACTGGGGCACAGCCTGGAGAGCACTGGGGGACTCAGCCTGGGGAGCACTGGGGCACAGCCTGGGGAGCACTGGGCACAGCCTGGGGAGCACTGAGGCACAGCCTGGGGAGCACTGGGGACTGACTGGGGAGCACTGAGCCCACAGCCTGGGGAGCACTGAGCCCTCAGCCTGGGGAGCACTGAGCCCTCAGCCTGGGGAGCACTGGGGCACAGCCTGGGGAGCACTGAGCCCACAGCCTGGGGAGCACTGAGCCCTCAGCCTGGGGAGCACTGGGGACAGACTGGGGAGCACTGGGGCACAGCCTGGGGAGCACTGGGGACAGCCTGGGGAGCACTGGGGCACAGCCTGGGGTGCCCTCCTGGCTCCTGCCACAGCCCCTGGCCAGGCTCCACCAGCAGAACCTGTGACAGCGCGCAGCCCATGCTTGTTGTCATCCCCATCTTTATCCTAAAATCGAAACCAAAATTCATCTTTTTGGTCGTGGAAATGGGTCAACAAACTGTAACGAATAAGAGATTCAGGTAGCCCTTTGTCTTGGTTTCAGAAATTTTATAGCAAATTAAATTATTTTTTGCTATTTGTACACACATGTATCACAACCTAAATAGATTAAAATATTTTGAGGGGATAGCTTTTTGGTTTTTTTTTAACTGAGGCTCTTACAACATTTCCAATATACTATTTTAAAATTTTTAATCTCCCATTTACACTGATTTTTAAATTCCTTCTTCCTTTCCCATTCATATTACAAATCCCAAATAACAAATTTAAGCTGCTATTTATAAAACATAATGGATGAACTGGGGCTTTAGCTGATTATGAACTGAAATTTACTCAGTTTTGAACCTCAATGTTTAACCAGTAATTGTTTCTTTGCTGTTAATCCTATTGTGAACAGAAAACCAGTTTCACTGAGAAGAAAAGCAACTGAGGAAATCTGATTTTACACTGGGGATCCACTAACTTGTGATGTCTGATTATATGACTGCTTGCCTTTTTATGTTGATAACTCCTTCCATTTGGGATTCTTGGGCTGAAGCTGCTCACCAGAAATGGCCTGGAATGGTGATAAAGCCATAAAACTGAATATTGCCTGGCATGCCAGCCCAGGGCTGGGTGGGGATGGAGCTGGTGTGGGATCCAGGTGGTGCCACTGCCCAGGCACAGCTCTCAGCTGGCCTGGCTGTCCCCAGGCTCCAGGTGCCCAGGCAGGGCTGGCTGCAGCTCCTGGACACCAAATGTTCAAATCCTGCCCGGCCCAGGGGGCTCCTGCCCTGGCCCTGAGGGGGCTGCTGGTGGGCACTGAGCTTTCCTTGTGCCTGAGACCTTTCCTTGTCCCTGGGATGTTTCCTTTTCCCTGTGATGTTTCCTTGTGCATGCGATGTTTTCTTGTGCCTTGGGATCTTTCCTTGTCCATTTGATGATTCCTTGTCCCTGGGATCTTTCCTTGTCCCTGGGATCTTACCTTACCCATTTGATCTTTCCTTGTGCTTGTGATGTTTCCTTGTCCCTGGGATCTTTCGCTGTCCCTGGGATGTTTCCCTGTCCATGGAAGGGTTTCACAGGAGGAGGGTGGAAGCAAAGGGAAGGGCTGGAGCAGCCCTGGGCACACAGCCTGCCTCTGTTTCTCCACAGTTCTGGGGCATTTCTGGGGCTGGCAGGAGCCCTGGCAGCTGGAAGGGAACCTTGCAGTTACCTCTCCAATGCCCTCCAAATCAGCTTTCTCCTGAAATGAGTGCGTGGCCAAGGGGCAGGAGGGAGAGAAGGATCAAGGGCTCCTGCTCAGGGTTTGATCTTCTCTAAGACTGATCTTTGTTCCACAAAAAGGCCAGTCCAATGCCCAGTTTGAGAAACACACCTCACTTGGTAACTTTAAGCACAGATGCAGAATTTTATTTAATCTTTGAAACTGAGGGGTTTTTTCCTAAATTTGAATGCGAAAGTAAATCCAGCTCTTGGTTCCTGCAGCAGTGGTGCTATGACTTCAATGTAAACATTTGAAAGCACAAAATGTAGAAAATTTGGAGGGTTTTTTGCATTTAAATTTTCATTTTTCATTTAAGTATCACGCAAATTATAGCAAATATACCAATATCAAGTATATCAATATGTAAATATGTCAATGACCTATCTTGAGAACTGCTTGCACAGGCAGTTCTTGTGGCCACAGGAAGACTTTGCTTCAATAACCAAAGCAATTCTGCCTCTTTGGTGCCTTGCACACAATATTAATATAAATCTTGTTTCTCTGAGGCTTTTTTTCAGTATTCCCCATGGATGTGTCTCTTTCTCATGGCTTCCTCAGGTAAACTCCAAACTAAAAAGCTCTCGCTTGAACAGAGAATTCTATCAGTGAGGTTCATAGTTATGTGGTGTGGAATCAATATTTTGTCTGAGGGTGTGCTTCAAAGGGATTTTGTTTTGGTTTTTTTTTTCCAAAAATATTACTTTGATATGTTGAGGATGTGCTGGTTTTGGGAATGTGTGGTGAAGGCTCAGTCTTTCTTGCTGTGCTATTTCTATTCATATTGTACCTGTTGGGACTCCAGCTATAATTATAATATAAACACACAGCCAGCCTCAAAGTGCAAGGTATTTTAGTGACTTTGCTGCTTAACATTACTGGATTCTCATTCATTCCTGTTTTTGTACATTCTTACTCTTTCTTCTTTTGCTTTGCTTACTAAATATGGGCTTTTAGCTAATCTTTTTATCCAAGAATTCCTGAGCTCCAATTCTATGTGTGATATTCACTCTGTGCAGGCAGAACTACTGACTCATCACACTCCCTCCAGGGCACTGTTTCATCTTTCAGGACCTGTGCATTGTCACCACATTGTGTGGACAGCAGTGAAGGGCTCCCTTGTAATAGGCTGTAACCACCTGAAACACCTGAGCATTTGTTTTTAACATCATTTGAAGATGATTTTGTGCACTGCACATTTGGCACGTCAGCTGTGCTGGGGCAGTGGAAGGAGTGATGTGGATGCAGCTAAGAACAGGAACTGTTTAAATTGGCAGCTTTTGCAAGAAAACAGAGTGAGGAACCCAAGCAGGGTGTGTGGGCCCTCTCTGGATGCTTGAAACACTTTGCCTAGTAAGGCAAGTGGGTGATGGGAGTAGCCCAGGGTAGGATCTGGCTGCCAGGGAGGCTGCAGGAAAAAGGCAAAGTTCCAGTTTGTGTGGAAAAGATCTTTTCCCCAAAGCAGACTGACAAATGCTCTTGTTGTTGATCTCATTCAGTGCTTGTCTGTGAATGCTTGCTCTGCCCAAGAAAAGGAAGATGTGTTGAATTTTTTTTTTTTAATGTGATTTTTTTGAAGTCTGAAATAGCTTTGAATCTACAGCTTTAGGATGCAATTTTGTAATTGAAATAAATATTGAATGCTCTTTGTCTTCAAATTACACCTGTGTAAAATGTTCTTTTTTTCCAGGCACTGCCTGTACTGGCAGGATGGCAATAAATGCACCTCGTGCTGGAAAGACAATGCCAGGGTAAGAAGGAATGCAGATCACCAACAAAGATCTTCAATGGCAATAAATGTACCTCATACTGGAAAGACAATACCAGAGTAAGGAATGATGCAGATCACCAAAAAAGATCTTCAAGAGAAACAAGTATTCTCACTCTCACTGGGAGACATTCATGTAACTTGGTTGTCTAACTATTCGATTCCTGTAGTTGATGGATTTTAAGTGAGTTTTAAAAGGGTGAAACTTGATATGAATCTGTATTACTTGGGGGGGAAATGCCACAGGAAGAGCTGAGTGTGCCCTTGGAAAAGCTGCACTGGGAGTGTGCTCTTGCTAGGCACCAGAAAATCCTCATGGGACACAGATCTAGACGGGATGACCTGGTGCTGAAAAAGGTGAGTTCTGGCTGCAAGCTCTCCCTCCTGTGCTTGTGGAATGGAGCTCATCTCCTGTCCTTTCCCTTCCTCCCTGCTCTCTGTTCACCTGGAACCTGCAGGGCAGGTGCTGAGCCACAGCTGGTGAGGCCAAAAAAAGGCACCAATTTCTAAACACAAATCCTTCTCATCTCATAACTCATCTCATCTCGTCGTGCCATCTCCAGCCCTCCCACATCTCCCACACCCTCCACAACCTTCCTTGCAGTTCCCCAGCTCCTTCCTGTGTTTCCTGGGGTTTTCTGCTGCCCTTCACCAGCCTTTCACTGCATTGCACCCAGGGTGTCCCAGCTGCCTGTCCTGGGCTGAGTGGCACTCAAGAGTGTTCTGCAGCTCATCTGGAGCTCTTCACACAGACTGGACACTGCTGCCCAGGGGGTGCTTGGGGTTTTTGTTCTCTTGGACAAGGGCCTCATAAATTAAATAAATTTAACTTATTGACAGTATTAGATTTTGCAATTTATGTGAAATTGTTCACCAGATTCAAAATGTGTTTTGAGGCTGGGACGCACAAGTGGTTATACATAAATAGGGAACTGCACAGGTGCCTAAACTTCAGTTCAGTAAGAAAGCAGTCTACAAGTAACTCAAAAGAAGCTCTTTCATTTTACCTCAGAGCAATAGCTGATGTGATGTGGAGGTTCTACAGGTCCAGTTAAATACTAGCAGTAGTATTAGAAGTATTAGAAGCATTGTTAGATTATTTTCCCATGCAAATGCCTCAATAGGAAATGTAAACCTTGTTGGGATCACAGCTGCACAGTCAAAACAAAGAATTCTTGATCTAAATAGGTGATTATCAAAAGGTCAGGGTGAATTACACTTGAATTACCTGACTTTTCACATAAAGTCAGGTGCCAACGTTGCCAGTGGAGTTGAGTATGCATTTTCTCATTTCAGATTTCTGTAAGGCCAACTACTTCTATCTTTGTGAAATGGGACCTTGAATATATATATTTTTTTAGGCACATACAAAATGAAAATATGTATCCATGTTTAGATCTGGGAGTATATTCTAACTTCCTAAACAGGGTGCTAAGGGATCATTGCTAGTTTACTGAGCAGATTGCTAACAGAAAATTGTCAATACAAATGCATTTGTGCATCAGTTGAAAAGATCAATATGGTGCTTACAAAGTTCTTCCTCAGTTCCAGAGCAAACATTTGCATTATTTAAGGTGTTGCACCATTCTGGGGATGGAAAAATGTTTAAAAATATGCTTCATGTTTACATTCCTTGCGTATAGTGGCTCTCATTTTTGGTTTGTTTATTTAATCACTCATTGCTCATTTTTCAAGCTACTTTTAGACCGGAAACTTGTCTCATTTGGCCCCTTCTGGGTCTGGGTGAACATTGTACATTTCCATCATGAAAGCAGAAATTCTGCACGGGAGGCTGGGATGAGTTGTCAGAACCATCAGCACATCCCTGTGAACGTCTGACACTTGACACAGCCAGGATCGGGTTCTAACAAATGCAATTTCAGCTCCCCTGATGCTCACTGCCTGCATGCTGAGGTAATTCTGGCAGAATATGCTAAAAATAGGAAGTTCACCTGAATGGCTTCAGTGGAATGCTGATGTCCTGGAGACGCTTTGGTGAAGCAGTTGGGGAAGCTTTTGTTACATTTGAGTAAAGAGCACCTGGCTGCCCAAAGCAAATGCCACAGGGCTGATCAGTGTGCTTTAATTAATGAGGTAATGCCATCAGAATTATCAGCTGAGGCCCCGTAGTTCAGTTGGTTACATTTTGTGCAGCAAGGATCTTGTTTTGGAAACGACAACTGATTTGCTTCCTTCCTGCCATGAACCTCCAATCTATCACTCAGGCTCCTGTGATCTTTCATGCCAAACTGGAGTTGTTGCTCATTTCCTGTTTGCTTAACCCAAGCTGTGCATTTTAATAAGAAAGAAAGTATGGTTTTTTTAATATGAATTCCACAACTATTTACACTAATGCCCTTGAGGATACTTCTGAAATGGCATCAGACTTGCTCAGATTCTTTTTAAAGAAAACAGTATTCTCCAAAAGGTTCCATCTAAAATGTGTGCCAAGTATTCCTAAGAGACTTGGTTCATTTGTAAGTATTACCATTGTAAGGGAATGAATATTCATAAGAAAAAGGGAATCCCTGAATATCTCTTAGGGGAAGTTTTATCCAACTGCTTCAAAACTGTTGGTCAAGTACATTAGTGGTGATTTTGCTGGGGAATACACGATTTTCCTGCAACAAAATGTAAAACAAACTGTATTCCCCCTAATTAGCCTCCTTAATCACCTGACACAGCATGTTCAGAATCCTGTGCCATGGAAAGATATCAGTATTTTCTCTCCTGAGCACTTCACTCAGAATTGGCAGAAATATATGCTAGAAAAAAGTTAAAACTGTCTTTAAGTCATGAGGTTGCTTTTTCAGAGTGAGGATCCCTGGATATGGAAGAGGAGTGTCCCTCTTGCTCTGAATGCGCTGCATTTAAATTAAACTTCGTTCCTTTTCTCAGTAAGCAAGATTAAAATTTCATCAAATTTTCCCTTCAAACTTCTGTCTGCTTTGTGGAACCTTTTTATTCAAGGTGCTAGTTCCTCCTGTCCCCAGAAAAGCTCATTGTATTAACTTAAAGGAGCTCCTACCTAGTAGCTTATTTTTAGCATTTTTTATCTGGAAACCTCTTGGGACACATCAGCCTCTCAAGCTTCCACAGGTTTATAAAATTAGCTTGCACAATATTTCTACCCAATTTTAGTGATCTTTGTTTATTTGTTTGTTTGTTTTTCTAGATTGGATTTTTTGGTTTCAAAAGTGACTGAAAACTCTTCATTTTCCTTTATATGTTTTTGGTTTTTTGGTTTTCAGTTTGATTTCTGTGCAGGGCTCAGTACCAAGCCTAAACAGAAAGTGCTGGTGCACTTCCACTGTCTCCCTGCCCTATCAGTTGCTGCATATCAGTTGTATTTCCAGTTAAGATTTACTAAAAAATAGGTTCAGACCTACAGGTAGTGGATTTACTTATTTTACAAGTTCAAAACTCTGAAATCAGCCTCAATTATAAGAAAGCTTTCTCCCCTTTATTACAAGACAAGGGAAATTCCCTCATACAAAATTCCCTTCGTTGGTACAAAGGTACAAAACCACTCTTCTAAACCATTCAGAATGGGGATTTATTTCCTATTAATTATAAATGAGAAGCCTTCATTCTCAAAGGCAATCTCAGCTGGCTGCCTATATTTCAGTTTCTAAGGAGCATCCTTCAAGCATAAAGGAGCTGAACTTCCCCTCTACTGCCCCAAAGTGCCTCTGCAAGCACAGGCTGCATTCATTGAAAGCCATTCCCTTCAGGCAGTAAAACCAACTTTTCTGATGAAAATTTAGAGATATTTCCACAGACACATGCTGATCATGGTCAACTTTAGGATTAGAGAAAGAGAAGGTGCTTAACTGCTACCAGGAACAAAATGGGTGTTTGAATTCCTGCTGCTTGACTCCAGAGTTCTCTCTGTTCAAGTCTCTCTTTCATTGGGAATATGTGGTTGCTGGTTCCTAGCACAGCGACCTTCACTTTGAAATGTCATTCAATGTATTTCCTACCTTGGGCTAGTCAGGCAGCATGTTCTTCTTTGATTAAAAAGTTGTAGGTGCCAGTACACCTCTTTTTTTTTGGTGGATACAAGAGGAAGGGATTGACAGGTGCAGAATAAAAGGAAACAAAACAATTCACATAACCACAGAGGCAGCTGAGGTGTGGGGACCCACCAGGAGCCCTGGGTGCAGCTCAGAGTCACTCCCTGTGTTCTTTAGGGTGGAAGGGAGCAGGGAGGCTGGCACAGAAACCAGTTCAGCTCTTCTCTTCACAACAGAGAGTGTTGTGAAGAGAAGAGATGAACTGGAGTGTGAGGCTCTCTGGTTGTTATCCTCAAGGAACAGGGGCAGCTCCTGCTGGCTCAGGAACCTCTCCCCTTTGAAAAGCTGATTTCCTGTGCATGTAGCTGAAAAATCAACCTCCCATACACTGGAGCTTGTTAAGAGATGTCTTGTATTTGCTGGGAATGCCTTGAGGAAGGCAGGAATGATGCATCTGACTCCATACACTCAGAAGGCTCATTTATTATCTTATGATACTATATTATATGAAAGAATACTATACTACACTAAAGAATACAGAGAGGATACTTACTCAATGCTAAAAAGACAAAAGACAATAATGAAAACTCGTGACTCTCTCCAGAGTCCTGACACAGCTTGGCCCTGATTGGCCAAAGAGTGAAAACAACTCCCAGCAGAATGCAATGGAACAGTCACCTGTGGGTAAACAATCTCCAAACACATTCCACATGAGCACAACACAGGAGCAGCAAATGAGATAAGAATTGTTTTTCTTTCCTGTGAGGCTTCTCAGCTTCCCAGGAGAAAAGTCCTGGGTGAAGGGATTTTTTCAGAATGTGAATGCCATAGAGATGCATGCTAGAGCTGTTTCAGAAAGGGGTACACTTACTTTTCCCACCAAAACCCAAGTTTTCCTCCCATCCAGAGATCCCAGGGATCTTTAGCAGCTGTCATGTGAGCACCACCAAGGTCCCATTTTATTCCAAGCACTTCAGTGGGTTTGGAGGAGAAATCCTTCTGTCTCCTCCCTCAGGTGTGCAGGCACAGACAAAGAGCTGTGAAGTGACTGATGTGGTTTGGCCTGAGGAGTCACCACCCCTCAGCTGAGCTGCACCAAGGCTGCCCCAGAGCTCCCCTGCAAAGAGGACAGTTTAGGTTTGACCTGGTTGGCTTTTCCCTGCAGTCAGGACACACAAAAAATGTGTTTGTGTTGTTCCAGGTGGCAGGAGGAGTCTTTGGAGACAAAGCAGCAACAAACCTGTCTGGCATCAGTGCGGAAGAGTTTCCTTGGCCACTTGAACCTTTGGATCAGTACATGAGCCAAGTAAATTCACATTTTTAAGCTTTTAGTGGTTTCTAGATGATGCTTGAGAGCTGAGGAGAACAATGTAGAACAACAGTGCTTCTTACTGAATTTCGTTACTGAGGGATGGGACATGAAATGAGTGCTGATGCTGCTGCTTTAATTTTTGAGCATGCTTATCCATTGCCTGGCATTCCATGGGTACAGTTTAGGAGGTAACCAGGGAGATATTTAGGGAAGAGTTTAGCTTACAGATCACTTTGCTTATCAGATTAAACAAATGGGTCATTTCACTGCAATATTGAGTAAACCTTATTGGATTTATACAGTTTATAAACCAATACATCTCATAAACACTAATCACCAGTTCTGTTGATTTCCTTTGTGGTACACAAATTTACAAAGTTGCTAAAAAGCTTCCCAGACAAATCTCTCTCAGTGTAGCTCTTTATTAAAGCAAATATCCTCATTTCCCACTGGTCCTGGACTACGGAGGTAAAGAAGAATATTTTCTCAGCTGATAGCTGATAGGAGCAAGAAGCAAGGGGTAGGAAAGGGACATTCCTGCTTGAAGACACAGGGGTGAAAACCTTTTTAGCTGCAATGGTTGTTTAAGAAGCCAGCCTGTTGTACTGTGACCAAGTACAGTGAATTACCATGGCCAATGTGATCAGGATGTTCTATTGTGGCACCACACACAGCAATGCTGCTTTTCTCCTCAGGGGCACAAGGCTATTTTCTAATAATAGGTACCTTGTGTGGGAAAAAGGGGAACAAATTCTGCCTAATTAGGCTGCCATGGAGACCATACTAACTTCTCCTTTGATCCTGTCTTGAGCAAATACACTAAATAGGAAGAGTACAAGATCAAATTGGCTCTTTGCATGCAGCTCTGGGACCCCCAAAAAAGGATGTGGAGCTGCTGGAGCAGATCCAGAGGATGGCACAGAGCTGCTCCAGGGCTGGAGCCCAGCTGGGAGATCTGGGGGTGCTCACCTGGAGAGGAGAAGGCTCCAGGGAGAGCTCAGAGCCCTTCCAGGGCCTGAAGGGGCTCCAGGAGAGCTGGAGAGGGACTGGGGACAAGGGGAATGGCTTTTAACTAAAAGAGGGTGGATTTGTAACAGGTTTAACGACGAAATTGTTCCCTGTGAGGGTGGGCAGGCCCTGGCACAGGGTGCCCAGAGCAGCTGGGGCTGCCCCTGGATCCCTGGCAGTGCCCAAGGCCAGGCTGGACACTGGGGCTGGAGCAGCCTGGGACAGTGGGAGGTGTCCCTGCCATGGCACTGGATGGGATGAGCTTTAAGGTTTCTTCCAACCCAAACCATTCTGTGATTCCCTCTGGAAGCACATTCTTGTCTGAAAACCTGGGGACTAAACTCCAGTTCTGTAATAAGACTGAGGTGGAGATGTAGCTCTTAACAGAGGGAGTCCCATCTGATAAAGTCTTAATACTAATAATTATTAATATTCACCCAAACTTTCTAGCTCTTTTTGGTCATTATTAACATGCAGCAAGGTAGTTATTTATATCTCCTTTGCCAATTTTGGAATAGGGTGGAAGAAAATATGTGCAAGTGTTTCTGAATATTCACAGAGTAGAAATCCCCAGCTGGCAGCTAAATTCACCGTTGAATTTATTTTTATGGCAGATAAGCTGCATAGCCAAGCACAAGTGAAGATCTGAGCACAGGGACCTGGTTTGGTGTGGACTCAGCAGTGAAACTCAATATTAAAGGTCTGCTCCAACCTAAAAGATTTTGTTTCTCTCCACAGATGCAGATGGATCAAAGTCTAAAGGACAGCTAAAGGCAGGGCCAAGCTGCACCCCAGTGCAAGGAGGAGGAGGAGAAGGAGGAGGAAGGGAGGAGAAGGAGGAAGCAGCTGCCATGCGAGCGAGCGTCACACCAGGTGCTGTGGTGCCTCCCCTTCTTTTGAGGAGAGCAGAATCTTCTCAGGGCTCTAACAGACCTTTATTCACAAGTTAGGAGTTTATCTTCAGCTCAGTCTTCATGGATTATTTTTGCTGGTGTTTCTTCACCCAGCCTCGTTCCCAGCCAAATGTGTGGTTGGGCACAGAGGATGTCAGCTGTGAAAACCCCTGAACATTTCACTGCCCTCACCTACTGCCCCAGGGAGAGTGGCAAAAATATTCCATGTATTTTTAGCTGTGACCAGCAATGTGACAGGCAGAGATACAGCAAAGGAATTGCTGGTAAAGTTGCTTTAAAATAGTCAAGAACTTCTTCAGCATAACAGCTTTCCATCCCTACTTAGCACAGTCAGCTGTATAAACCAACATTTTTGAAGCAAGATCTTGGATTAGGCTCAAGTTTATATTTAGCAGCCAAGTTTCAGTTCTGAGAATGAAGGTTTAACCCTAATATGGGATACTACTAGACAATGTCAGAAGTGGGTGAGTGACTTGAAACAATTAAATGGTGAATTTTAGTTCATGTATTGCCTGCAAATGTCTGCACCTATAAAACTTATTGTCAGTCAAAAACATTTGGCAAATGTTTTGCAGCAGGAAAAAATAGCTCTGTTACACTCCTCAAAACCTACAGGGAAATGATAAATAGATCTGTTAGCTTCAATTTGAAGGACAAAAATAGTCTTTCAGAATTCAATCAGAGACTAAGTTATGCCAGGAGTTGAACACTTATAATAGATTTTACAAATGCACTGATCAGTCTGTCTGTGGGAGCTTGATCCAAAATGTTTTTAACAAGGAATCCCTTTGTCTGTGTAGCACAGTGGATCCTAACCCTTGGAATTTAAGGACTAAGATATAAAAAGGGTCTAGCTCTGGAAATGGGCAATGTGTAAATTTACACTGGCTGACACTAAGACAAGTTTAATTGTGTTCATCTCATGGCTCGAGAAGTCTCCCAGAGGGAATGGCACCGAGGTGAAGCTCTGGTTGTCACTCAGGGTGGCTGTGTGGGGTCCTTGTGCCACTGCCCATGAGCTCCATGAGCTCTGGTGTCTCTCAGCTGTGCTGGAGGCAGTCCAGCTCTGATTTGGTAAAATGTGCATATTCATACCCACAGTTTTATTGCTCTCAGAATTGGGATCAGGATCTTGCCCACAGTACTGGGAGGCTGTGTTTGGAACTGCCTGGTTTCTGCAGCAAAGCACATGCAAGGAGATTTTTGTGCTGCCTTTCACAGCCCCTTTTTGCTAACACAAGAACTGATTATCAGATTTGTGCAGTGAACTCACAAGCAGCTGTGGAGGGCGAATTGAGGGAACTCTGTAAACTAACATTGCTGCCAGGAGATGTGAACTGCACCTTCAGGAAGTCCTGGATGCAGCTCTGGCTAAAGGAGCCTCACTGTAAAATAGATGCCTGAGAATGAAAAAGTCTTTTTTTTTGGTATTTCTTTATTTCAGCATGGTTTCAGCACACTTTCAGCATGGCAAGTGTCGTAGAATTGTGCCTCTGAATCGTTTATCACCTCTTGTTTTAACAAGTCAATTATTGCTACATTTTATTACTTTCAGTGCTGTCTTTTTAAAACAAGAACTGTAGGATAGTGATCTGATTTTACGTGACTGAGACACAGCAGAATAGCAGAGCATAAATATTAAATGTTTCCATTTATCTTTTCAGAGTGTTCACACTTAGATTGTTCCACTTAACAACCCTTAAAATAGCTACTCCAAACGATTCCCCTCCAAACAAAGAAGAAATACATGCAGATGAATCACTGTGGCAATTTTTATAACAAACATTAAAACATTAAAGAGACCATAAAATACAAACATATATTGAATCATGGGCCCTTAAGAATAATGCCTACTGACCTTGTAAGAGATAATTGGGCTTTGAAACATCTTAGAGATTCAGCCAAAACCCACTGCAGTGCATTAGCTATTAAAAATCCCAAGCTCATTAAACTGGCTAATTGTTTATCAGACCATTGTGAGGCTTCATCTGTTTCCAGATCATGTGGAACCTGGGATCAGGACCCTACTGCAAATGAAATCTCATGGAATAATGGAATTTCACAACAGATGTGGTCCCTACAGCTAATGTGTCCTCACTGGGGATCAGACCCTGAGTAATTACTGTGGGGTTTGTCCATGTTTTGGTGTCCTTATCCATTGATATCCACCACCAGGACTGCCAGGTCACTCCAGAGCAGTGCCAGACAAGGCCTGTCAGGACCCAGAGCATCCCTCTGGCTGTCCTGAGCAGCCCAGACCCTGCCAGGGGGCTCAGAGACCCTGGCACAGAGCCCAAGATGCCCCTGTGGGTTTGATTACGACCCGTGGAGCAAATTAGCAACCTTGGATGAAGATCTGCAAGCCACGACAAATTAAGTAGAATGACAGTGAATTTATCATGGGGTGAAAAAGTCGATTTTGGGGTTTTGGTATGGGGGTTCAGGAGGCAAGATGGAGGGATCTGGGCATGTCGAGCCTTTCTCCTTCTTCTTGGCCTCCGTCTTCTGCTCTGATGGTGGCACTTACAGATTGGTTTAGAGTAGAAGCTCACTGTCTAACATAGGTGATAGGGATTGGACAGTAATTGTAAACATTGCACATGTAGTTTTTAGTATAAAGCCATAACACTGCCCTGGGGGCAGGCAGAGTGCCTGGAACTGTCCTGCTGGATGGACCTGGGCAGGGCAGGAGAAAGAAATTTATAGATAAGGAACAATAAACAACCTTGAGACGGAGAAATGAAGAGCCCTGACTGCTTCTTCAAGCACCGGGCTGGGAAAAGAGACTTTCCAACTTTTCTCGGGGTCACTCTGATAAGCCAGAGATCCCGACAATGGCCCAGGACAGAACTTTCTCGTGCCCAGGTTTGTCACAAGCAGGTGGCATGGGGTGCAGTGGCCCAGCTGATCAAAGGAGCCCTGAAGGCTCATCCCACAGGCAGGTTCCTGCTGTGGCTGGGAGCAGCAAGCCAAAGATGGGAGATTCAATTTTCCCTCAAGTTCCACCAAGCTGTGCTGCCCTAGGGTTGGATGACTCCTTGGCCATGCTGGTTTCCTTCCTTTGGTCCTTGCTGGCTGGAATTGTTGATTTTTCAGGGAGGCATTGAGAGCTCAGGCAGGCAGGGTTTACATCCTGCACAGTTCATGTGGGGTGAGCACGGGCACAGGAGCTGAAGGGGGCTTTGTTCTGGCATTTCTCACACTCACAGAGTGAAGGTTCCCAGTCTGAGGTGGGAGGGAGCTCAGCATGGCCTACAAGAGATCAGCTCTGGTTCTCTGCAAGCAGGGCCAGAACACCTTATCTGAGAAGAAAATACAGCCTCATTCCAAGAGGAACTCATCACCTCCTGAGCAGGCAGATGTGTCAGTCCCAGAGGTGTCATAGGAGGACTTCCTTTGGATCTGAGCCCTTGGAGATGCTGGGGGTCATCAGGGAGAGGGGACTCCATGGCTGGTACATTCCAAACTGTCCCACGAGTGGGGAACCCAGACGCCAACCCTCAAAACCCTGGAAATAAGGAAGGGAGAACACAGAAATAATGGAGAAAACAACATTTCAGATGGATAACATTTAATCTGCCCTGAATGGTTGCTGTGGCTTGGTAGTACTCTGTGGTCCAGCTTCAAACTCAAATGAACTCATCCAGCAGCCCTTCCTAATTTTGCATTTTAATCCGGCCTTTCATGGAAACAGATATGAGGTCTTAATCAAGGACAATCAAGGAAGCTCTGCACAGATAGCAGTTGGCTATACAAGAGCAAAACAGGTCACTGCCCTCTTCTCTGGGTGGAAATAATTTTCTTCATCTGTGCTGCAGCAGTAACAGTCCTTGGCCTTTCCACTCTGGTGAGTAAGGGCCTGGAGAAACTAGTGAGCAATATTTATAAATGGATCTTGTAGGTCACTGACAACAGCAGGGGGAAAAACCATGTTGGCAATCTGTTCTTAATTCTATTTTAAGATGCCATGACTTCTGTAATAGCAGGTACAACAACTTGGCCCTTCAAGGCCACAGGCAAAGGTCTGCATGCAGGATAAATTAAAGGCTGTTTCCCTCAGACTTGTGTGATACAGATGATGAAAAGGGCTGTGCAGGTTCAGATGAGGGCCCATTCCAGACTTCTACCATTACTCCTTTTTCATATTTTACTGTTATTTTCTCTGTATTGTCCTGTTGTTACCTCCACTTGATATTCCACAAGGCTCTAAGGCAAGAGATGTCCTTTCCTGAATGTGGATTATGTTATTTCCTGCCTTGGTCAGCCTCCTGTGTCCTCTGCACTTGCCCTTAAATCAATTTCATTAAGTCTGTCAAACAAGCTTTGCTATTTATGTAGACTTGTTTTTAACAGCTTGTATATCTTAGTTTGGTGATTTCATCCCTTATTTATGTCTCCATCTACCAAGCAAAAGGAGACAAACTTCTCCTTCCCACCTGCTTGCTTAGTAGCTCATTTGTCTTCTGCAGTCCCTCTCTGCAGGTGGATACCAACACTGGAAACCCTTGACATTATGTCCCCAGTTTCTCCTAAATACACTTGAGCTGTTTTTCCACACAGTTATCAGTGCATGTGCTTGAGTCTATAGTACAGGAAAAAAGCTTGCTAATGGAATTATTAAGTAGATAAATTCCATAAAGAGTTTTCATTATTAAAAAGTGTTTTTCAATTAAAATAAAGTATATGAACAGATAATTAGAACGGTGTAGTGTAGGGACATTGAATACACTTAATCCAGATTGAGATGCAAGAGAAAAGAAGTTATTGGACAAGATTTAGTCCCTTCAGTTATTTCCTGCATTACAGGTGGCAAGACAGGGACAAGGACAAGAAAATAACTTACTGTCTAGATGCTGCTGAGGTTGCAGGTAACTTAAACACAAAGGCATCTCAGCAGCAACATGGAGACATTGGAGATTTTGTTTAGGCACAAGGTGACAGAGAGTTTCCATGGCACAATGTCAGATTAACAAAGCTGCTTCTCCTAAAACTGTGCTGTGGCATGGAGAACAGCTGTAAGCAAGGTAGCAAAAACAGCATTAGTGGGAATGCATGGAGCAGCCTTAACAGAAAGCTGCCAAGAAGACAGGGCTGTAAATACAATTCTCTGAATAACATGTCTGAGGGGTGGGTTTTTGTTTGCTTGTTTGGGTTTTCAAATAAATATATAGGCATCTATCTAAATAGTCCTCAACTTTTAGGGAATTAAGTGGGAAACCAGTTTCTTTTGGTTTGGAGTCTGGACATTGGGAAGCTCAGGAGAGTAGGCAAATCATACAGACCAGTGAAATGTTTGCTCTGAAGAACACTCTTATTTCATAGATGTAGAGATTTTAAAGTCAAAATGCACCGTTCTGATCATGAGTTTGGTGGTGCCCTATGTCTCTGCAGTTGCAGATTAATCAGGGAACTTAAGAGAATATAATTTGTCAATTTAGCAAAATGTCCTGTGAATATCCCAGCCCACCCCTGGACATGCTTTGTAGATAGCAGAGACAAATATTTAACTTCCCCACTTGTCTCTGGAAGGTGTACAAAGAGCAAAGCTGCTCAGTGTAGGGTTTGTGTGGGACTTCCACCTGTAACTGCAGCTGTGGTGAGATCCCAACATGACCACTCACTAGGGAAGGGAACAACATCAGCTTTTTCCACCCTTGCCATCCACTGTGGCCAAGAGAATCCCAGGAACTCTACTGGTCTTGCATCCCACCAGTGCATTTCCTGCTCTTGCATATCAGTGCATTTCCTGAGACTCTTTCAGTGTGGGCTTTCCAGAGCAAGATGTTCAACTGTTCCTTAAATACTTAAAACTGCAGGAAAAATACTGCAATAGTCTTTTAGAGAATACCAAGCCCACAAGAATAAATCCTTACTTGCACACACACGATCTGCGGTTTTTAAAGTCTGATATTTTGCAGGCATAGATTTAGAAGCAACAGCTGAAAATGCAGAGTCTGCTGTGTCATTCCAACTTTGCTACAAAGAACTCTTACAATGTCTATATGACTCATGTCTCAGGTGATGTCATGTGATGTCTGGAAACACATTTTGAAGCTGGAGCAAAATAATGACTTTTGGTGTTGCATTGATCCAACTTCATTTAAAGAAATATGCCTAATTCTAGCCTCCCACACCCCCCAACTTTATTTAATCAGAAAGTAGAAATAAGGGCAGAGAAAGGATGATCAGAGGACTACAAGAAAAGTCTCAGCCATGTGAGTCCCTGGATTCCATATGATTCAAGCAGTGTCTGTAATTCGTGTTAGTATTTCTCAAATTACAAATACAACTTACATGTCCAACAAATCTCTTCAAAGCTAATGGACAAAAAAGGGATCCAAATCAAGTCATGTTTTTTTTTACTTGCCCACATGAAGAGATGATAGAAGGAGTAGTGTACTGCTTCCTTTTGAATCTCAGACTGGGACTGATCTTTCAAAGAAAGAAAGTTTTGCATTAGCAAAAGGAACAACCCAAAATCTGTTAGGCCAATGTGCCTAATCCTGCTCCCAGCACCCTTGGAGACTTCCTGGGAATGCAGAACTCAGCTCCTTCCAGTCCTGATTTTGGAACTGCTCAGGACTGGGCTTTTGGAGTGCTTGACACTATTTATACTCAGGAATGAATCATCCCATCTGATTCTCACTGTCTCTAAAGAAATGTGGTCACAGTCCTGTTGTTGACCTTACCCTCCTCAGTCCATCCTGGCAGTGATTTAGCAGCTGGGGCTGGCGGGGGGTGATTTGGGTGCCAGCCTCCCTCCACCTGGGGCAGCCTGGTGTGGCACAGACAGTTTTAAATCACAGCACTGCTCCCACAGATGGCTCTTTCATTCACAACGGCACGAGCAGATTCCCCATCTGCTGTCACAGCTATTTGTGATTCAGAGGCTGGAAAAAAGCATTCCTGTCCAACTTCCTTGGAGGGGCTTTAAGGTAAACTGGTTGGTGATGTCACTGTGTGGGAATCACTGGGGAGAAGCAGCTCCCAGAGCAGGGCAGGGCTGGAGCTCGGTGCTGGAGGGGCAGCCTGGTCCTCACACACAGCCTGGCACTTGTCACAGCTCCTCCCAGGCTGGCATTGTCACAGCTCCTCGCAGGTTGGCATTGTCACAGCTCCTCCCAGGTTGCCATTGTCACAGCTCCTCGCAGGTTGGCATTGTCACCGCTCCTCCCAGGCTCACCTGGCTGCAGAGCAGCACCCGGGGAGGAGAAGTCCCTGAAGTTCTGATGTTTGTGACACTCAGTGTAATCTGGATGGGGTGGCTGCCACAGCCTTGTCTCACAGAACAGGGACACTCCCAAGGTGCAGCTGTCCCAGGCAGGCAGGCAGGAATGCACTTGGGAATCAGGGGCAATTGCTGCTAAGGAGCTGTTCAGCTTTTCCTTGGCTGCATTCCTACTGGTTCTCATGATATAATGCATTAAGAGACTCTTTCTCAATTTGGTTATGAAGCAGCAAACTCAAATTTTAAAAAAAGAGAACGGCTACCAAAGAATACTTGTTTTGTGTGAAAGAAAATTCTTTTTGTCACGTGGCTTTAGTAGGTTACAGACCATTTTCTCTGTTGTAATCAGGAATAGATTTTTGCAGGAATAAACAACCACACCAAAGGTTTCTAATAATTTTTGCAGTACCCACAGTGCCCACAGAATGCTCTCCACTGATCTAAATCTGTGCAGGTAGCCTGCCTTTCCAGGAATAAATAACCCACAAAGGAAGAATTTTATGGAAAAAGGACCTCAAATTAGGCAAGAATGATCTATGAATTTTGATCATTTCGTCTAGGGACAGAAATTAGAGGCCAGAAACCTCTATCTTCATGTTGCCCTCAAAAATAAGAGAATCACAAGAGTTTCCCATGTGCATTCTCTCATAATGTTCTTGGCCATTATTCTTTAGTTTGATTTTTTAAAATGTCCTAGCTCCTGAAATAATTTTGCGGTCTGTATATTGGGGTGTTGGAAGCTGGACAATTGTGTGTAATACATCCTTTGAAACAATCTTGTCATTTGGTTGTCTGCATATGAAATAGCTTTTACAATTATTGACATTTTTTGCACTGGAGAATGTCTGTAAAGGGCTACAACAGCTCCATCACAGCAGAGAGCAGTGCTGGGTTGGAGGGATGTTCACCTCTTTTACCTGGAAATTAGGTGTCCAGAATATTTAAAATGGTGGAAAATGCAAATTGCTGTCTTAGATGGGAGAAAGTTGAATTAAGGAGCTTGAAAAGGAAGAATCTGTACTAAGCAGTTCAGGAAAAGAAGCATCAATGCTAACAAACTTTAAGTCTGAGATAGAGTACAGACATGGCAAGTTACATTAAAAGGTGTACTGCTGGAACGGCAGAAAAGAAAAATCTAGATTTCTTTAAGTTCCTTTGTCTGGTATTCCCTTGCATTCAGTTCCTATTAACCAGTGATTTATGTACTCTGAAAAGAACCTATGCTCTTGTGTTAATGTTGTTTGGGCACACATTACCAAGGCAAATAGAAAGGAATGTGAGTTCTAGATTGTGCTTTGGAAGAAAGCAAGCATTAGCTCATTAGTGCCTGTGTGCTTGCTGGCAGGGTGCCAAAGCATCTACCTCAGAAACTGCCTCAGTTCCAACCAGAATTCCAGATTTGAGCTTTTACCGCATGGGAAACCTTTTCACTCTTACCCTGGGTGCTCTTTCAGCCATTGCTGTGTCCACTTGAGGTTCTGTGTAAAAAAGGAAATAGAGAAAAGGAAATGTGCTATGCTGTAGAAAAGCCTGTGGCCTTTAAGGGTGACCATGAGTGTGATAAATGTTTCCAGAGCATCAATATCTTTTTCATCCTCTTTTCTCACCTGGCAGCATCCAGGTGCTGCTGGAAACAGCTCAGACTCTTGGGTGGGTCTGACAACCTCCCCAGCATCATTAAGGAAACAAAGTCCACACGTCCCTTTGAACAAAATTGTTTCTGCAATAGCTTGCCTTATTGATTTTGGCTATTTTAATCATTGGACAGCAAGGTGTGCAAATAAAGGTGTAAGGAAGTGTAAATAACACATCAATGATCCCAGCTGCAGCTATGAATAAACCCTCACACTACAGCTCTTGCCAGAACAGCCATTACTGCCAAATCCAAAACATTCTTCATCATTTATTTCTCTGCCTCTTGATACAAAGCTGAAAGTTTCCAACAGTTTATAGAATAGACACATAGCTTTGACTAGAAATACTGATGAACATGGAGCAGTGTTGTTATTGATGAACCTGTCCATAATCCAGTTGTTATGCATGGGACAAAAGTGACTTCTACTTCAGATGTCCCATGCACTTGACTGGGTTTAAGGAGCACGTGTTACATTTTTAGCATCACTGCTCAAGATATTCATGTGTCTCAGCTCAAGGTTTCACTGCAGGTGGGGATCTCCTTCCCCTGCCTCTGGCTCCCAGAGCATCCAGTGAAGCTGTGCCCTGCCCTCCCTGCTCCCTGTGCTGTGAGCAGTGAATGCAGCCTGGGCAGGGCTTGGCATCTGGCCTCTCTGGTAATGGAGATAGTGACAAAATCATTAGCAGGAAAAGGCATTTTCATCCCAGTAGCGCCAAGAATTCAAAGGACTGACATTTAAAGATCCTCTCATTCCAGAGGAAAGAACCTGAAATTCACCAGGTGAGTGTAGTACATAGGGCTACCCCCAATCCCCAAACGGGAAAAATGGGCAGGATAAAATTCCAGAGAAGAGTCAAGGTTGTGGTGCTGTTTTCTCCTTGGGCCCTTCTTCTACAATTCTGGATGCTGTTAATACTTTTAAGAATTCAATGTCTTTAGTATTTTTTTTTTCAAATATCACAATTAAGCATTAAAACCTTCGAATTAAGTTAAAACCTTAATTCTCTCTCCCTAGCCTGTGTTCTCCTCAGATAAACATTATTCTGAAAGAGAACAAAAACCAATAAAGCAATTGGATGAGTATCTCCTAACTAAGAAAAGCTGACTACAAATGAAAAATCCAGATCAGAAGCACAATAAGGACAATGTCTCTGAATACCACAATAATTTGATGGACACTCAAATTCCCAGCTGTCTTGGATGTGATGATTTACCTTCAGATGTGCCTGGCTTGGCATCAAGGCAGTGCACAAACCTTGGGAAAATATTAGAGACAGAACAGAATAATTTTGGCTTACCAAACACTGACACAAAGTCAGCATTTGTCTCAGAGATGGTAAATGAGGTTATGGTAGTAGAATCACTGTCACTCTTTGAGGGTGCTCTGTAAAATACAGCTCATACAAACTCAGTGTGCTCTGGAGCATCGCCCTGTGCTGCCCTTGGCTCTGCTGAGAGACTGTATTTGGGGTGACCATCTCTGGCTTTGTGTGATTTATGGAAAAGTGGAAAACAATTACTGCTTACCCCAGTTAGTTCAGCCACAGTTTTAATGGCAGTTACATAAAAACACAGAATAACAGAATGGTTTGGCTTGGAAGGGACCTTAAAAGTTGTTTAATTCCAAACCCTTTAGCACTCGGAACCTCCTCCCTAGTTTTAATAGCAATTACCTGAACCCTTGTGTTCCTGTGTGCCCCTGTGAAATAACTTTTACAGTCTTGCAGTGAAGGGTACAGAGAGTTCAGGAGGACAGGCAGTGTTTGGGGATCTGTCCCAGGCACTGAGACCTCAGCTCCTCCTTTGCTGCTTGCAGCTCCCCAGCTCTCACCAGAGGCAGGAATTCCTCTCTGGAGCTCTCAGTGGCAGGAGGGTCACAATGCTTTTCCCCTTTGGAACTTTTTCTACAGAAATGTGGCTGATACCTTGACCAGAGAGAGAAAACTGTCTCTTTCTTAGGAAGTTACAAATTTACCCTTCAAATTCTGCACTTCAGAAATCTGAGCTAAGCTCATTGAAATTAGAGTAATTAAGCACTCTGGAGAGTAACATAAATTTAATTTCATTTAATTTAGGAGAGTGCAACGGATTTCTTCCTCAGACTTTGGGATTTAACTATCTAAACTCCATTCAGGAATTTGCCTGATTCAAACCCAGGATTTTGTGGATCACTGCTATGTTATTTTTAAGTGTGCTGGTGTGGGCTTTTTTAAAGCACTTTAGTCTTTTCCCTTTGTTTCCAAGCTTTCAGGCTCTGGCCACACATTTCCCACTGGGAATATGTGAAGCCCCTTTGGATTGTTTGTTTGCAGGCTTGCAGTGCATGAAAACACAATCTGATGGAGAGCTGCAGCAGGGCTTTCCCCACAACCTCGTGTGAGTGGAACTGAGAGCTGGTGCTTTGCTGCTCCCCAGATTGTGCCCATCCTGTGAAAGAGAGACCCAAGGGAGGAAGGCAGTCAGGAGTGCATCTGAACAGGGAGATTAAGGTGTGGAATAACTCATGGGACACAGGCAATGCTCATTTCTCAGGCATTTGAAAAGTACTGGCTCCTGAGGCAGTAGAACCACCAGATGAAAATGGATTTTCATTATTAAAACCATGTCCCTTGGATATAATGTTGCCATTTTCTTGTTTTGCTGCAGAGTATTTCCCGGAATCTGCTGGGATTCAATAGGTTGTGTTACATGTTAAGGACAAAATGTCTTTTTAGTCAGCAGCACCGAACTCCGGGCTTTTGTGATCTGCAAATTGGATAAAACACTATTTTAACTTTTCAGATTTAAACAAACTATTTGAAAGCTCAGTTCTGAATTAACACCTTGTGTTTTGAACAGTTTGTACTAAAATTGACACTTGATGGCTGCCAGCCTGCGCTTATTAAGTTATTGACTGAGAGTGTGCTGGGTACCTGGGTCTGAATATTCTCTTTTACCTTATGCCACTATTGTCAGAAGCTAAAATTTCCTTGAAGGTGACATGCAGGGACTAAAGACAGCCTGTTCCAGCTGACCTCACTGACAGGATGTTATCACTTACCTGGCTGGCTGCTCAGGAGCATTAGCACTTTCAGTGATGACACCAAAAATCCCAGGTTTTACCCTTTCACTGACATCAGCAGCAAGGCAAGGCTGCTTTACACAGAAATAAGCCAATAAGGATGTACTGCATTGCACAATTACTGAAAGATAATCTCTTTTTTTCACTGCCTTTATTAGTGACTCATGTGGTCCCAGGAGAGAAGAGACACTGTGGTTTAATGAATTCTGTCACTGCCACTTAAACCCAAAGGAAAATGAATCTCCAGGGCTCAGTTCCTCACCCTCACCCAGCAGGATTCCACCACTGGGGCAGAGCTTACACCAGGTGTGTCAGAACAGGCATTCACAGCCCCACCTACTCCTGGGGATGGCTGTAGAAATAATTCAGGTTATTTTAACAAGAGAAATGGCCCATTGCTTTACTTATTCTGCAGCATCTCTTGCTACTTCAATTACAGCCAAATTACCTGATTAAAGTAGAGGAAGAACTAAACACTAATTTCCAGGGGCTTAAGGCTATATTTCAGGAAAGAGAAAATTTAATTTTAATTTTTAAAAAATAAATATTTGTATCTCACTTTTTCCTTTTGTAGCTTTATATCACATTGTGCTCCTTTCCAGGCAGGAAAAGAGGGAACAGTCTGGATTTCATAGAAGAGTGGAGTTACCTGGAAACTAGATTACAGCAAACTGAAAGATTTTTGTTTTGTTCTTTTTATTTTAATACTCTTTCAGCTCCATGGAGAGGGATAATGGCTGGCTGTGATTCCACCAGACTCTCAGTGATACACAGGCATTTTGTTAGGGCATTTTATTGTTGGTAAATCAGAGTTCCAGCCTGGAGCTTCATCCAGTCCTTATCTCTACACTGTAGGATCTCTTCATTTCTGGTGTTTGACTCACCTGACCAAGCAGAAATACCAGTGCAGTAAATTGTTTGGAATGAGGCTTTTGTCCTGCTTTTTGCAGAGTGTCAGTGTCAAATGTCCTGACTGAGGAGCAGATTCCCATCACAAATACGTAGTGAAAGTGCTACTGTGGCAGTAGGAGCAGGGAGATATTTCAGTACAAAATTAATTGCAGCAGAAAGGATTGGGAAATTTTAGCAGAGCTCTGCCTGCTCTTTTTTTGGCAGCAGGCCACTCTCCATCTTCTCCATCTGCTTTGGGTTTGTGTAGATCCTCACCTCAGGTGGAAAACCATGGGGAAAAAACCATAGTGATAAAGCTGATTTAGGATTTGTTTCTGAGATATTCCTCTGTTTTGCGGAGAAAAGAAGAAACCTCACAACTTTATAAAAGTTGTAAAGCTCGGTATGTTTATTTACGGCGCCGGACGCACATGGAGAAAATCCTCCTAAAAAGGCATGCGTACCCCTGAAAATTTCAGACCTCCTGTTATCTCCCTTCCAGATGCATATGCATACAGTTTCACAATAAGTTCATACATATTCATTTCGCATGACATTTAGCACCAGTTCTTCTTTATCAAAGGAATTTTTAGGTTGGGGCAAATTGACCTCGTGGTCTTTTCTGTTTTTCTTTCTCCGTCTCCTTGCTGTCTCGGCATGCGAGTTTTTCCTTCAGCTTTGGCCTCACAGACTTTTGACCATTGTTAGACACTTCACCTAATTCAGGATGGATCCCTACTCTGTCTCACCTCCTGAGACGCCAGGGATGAGAAAGATCCCTTTTAAAACACAGGACAGGTAAAAAAATCTCTAGGGCTTTGCTTTCACACCCCCACATTTGTGGCCTTTGTTGTAAATAATTTTATGTGAGCTAAATAGGAGGTAGAAAATATTAAAGGTTAGTTCTAGGAGAGGTGACCTGAATGCACACCCTGGGTGAGACCATAGTGGTGACCCTGGTTAATGGATTTTGCAGTAAAATAAAGTGCCTTTTTCCAGATTTTTTTTTTGACGGGGGGTGGATTTTTTGTTAGTTTGTTTGGAGTTTTGGAGTTTGTTTTTTGTTTGCGTTTGGGTTTGGTTCGGTTTGGTTTGATTTGGTTTGGTGAGGGACGTTTTTTATTGTTGGGTTTGGGTTTTTTCCTCCTCAGAAGGTCTTGTGTTCTTTGCCCTACACATGGGGAAAAAACAGAAAAAAAACATTTATAACACTGAAAGCAAGGCCCAAAAGGGTCATTCGGTAATTTTCACAAACCCTGGTTGTTAGAATCTGAAATGCAAGAAACTCTCAGAATTTTAAACCTGGAAACCAAAGCTTAGAATTTAATCTAAGACCTTGAAAAAAACTCCCAAACTCAGGTAATAGAAGCAATAATGTGGATTTATAGTTTAAAAGAAAGATGCAATAACTTTAGAAGAAAAATCTTTCGCATTTTAAAATTTAAGATGTAGGAAAAATAAAAGTAGTTAAGTAGTTACAAAAGTAAACAAGAAGTTTAAAATACAGTACTATAAATTTGCATGAATAACATGATTAACTAAAAAGCTTACACTGTAGCATAAATCCATAAGACAAAATATTTAAGGATTAAGTAAAAAATATAAGTAACCTTATAAGCAATGTTTTATTAATCCATAAATCCTTGAAAAAATCTTATGATTAGGGATCTTGTGAGCTTCTAAACCATATAATAAAGATGTGAGCACAACTCACCCTTCCTACCTATGTAGAAAATAAGAAAATAAACCACAGCATCAAAACCAATTCAAAACTTCTCTAACTCATTCCAAACTCCTTCTGAAATCCCCATACCTGGTTACCTTAAATCTTCACAAGAGAAATGTTCAGGTTTACAATCCAGACTGAACTGCTTCTAAATAACCCTTGTTAGATCTTAGGCCACAAAAAGGCAGGAGTGCTCTACAGGATCAGTGCACAGGCTGGTAAATATCTGGGAATAATAACTTAGTTTGTCAGATGCCACCATATTCAGGCAATTTGGTACTTATGACATCTCCCTTGTCATATGGTACCACAGTAAAAGCAAACAATGGACAGAGCTGATTGCATAAAAATGTAATTAAAAGAAAATTATCATGCAGGTATTTCTATTGGGGTTTTTATGCATCCACTGTTAGAAATAGCATTTCTAGTTCTACAGCTTGTATTAGGAGCTGCCACTGTTCTGTTAGCTTAGCTTCGTATTTATTAGCTGAGTTAGTCTAATATATGAGCTGAAAACACAGTGAAATTCTGTTTTCAATTCCAAGAGAAACTCAGACTTACTCTACAAAACACATTAATGGCATTTTGTATTATTTTTATACTGGAATTTACTATCTAGCCAGAGGTTTAAATTGAGAAATTACACTAATCTCTTCTGCTTGACACTTTGACCTGTGAATTATCCCATCTAAAACTACCAACTTTGCAATGCAAATGTAACTTGCAACTTTTTGTGTATCACAGCACATGTTCCCTAAGTCTTTTTCAGGACCAATATGCAAACAGCTACTGGCTGAATTCAGGCTGTGGTTTTAGTCATGATTCTTTAGTGTAAACAAATTTTAACCCTGGTTGGTTAAAATTTGTTCACACTAAAGGTTCACGAGCTTCAAATTATTTTGTCCCTGGCTAAAACCCTGTGGTGCCTTTGCAGAGCAGGTCCCACAGGGCCTGTCTGGGGTCAGTGACACTTTTGAAGGCTCCACCATCAGCAGAGTGAATGAACTTGGCTGTCAGCTTTCCTGTTGTGCTCGTGGCTGCTGTCAGCCCTGCTCCTGCTTCCTCCCAGGAATGAGTCACTGTCTCACTCTGGGCAAGGTTTGTGCCAGTGCAATCTGATTTCCAGCTCTGATCTCAGCTCTGGGACACAGCCCAGGCTGCTGTGGAAGAGGTTTTACAGCACCTTCTGTAAGCCAGGGAGAAGTTTGATGAGAGGATCCATGTTTACCCCCGAAAGAATTTCCTACCAAGGTCATTGACATAGAAACCAAGAAAGAAAGAAGGAGAAGTAAGAGAAACCTGCAACTGCCTATTCCAATGAGCACTTTGTGTGTGGGTACCAGTTGAGGGTTTCTCTGGGTCTGGATTGAAGGCACTTGATGTAGTTCATGTTCACACTCAGGTGGTCATTATTTCTTATCAGTAAAACAGTCTCACTGCTGTGAGTTCTGCAGCTTTTCATTAGAAGGCACAAAATGGCCAACAATCTCTTGTTACAAGGTCTTTTAAGACTAAACTCTCCAATTAAGAGCTGACACCTGGATTATTTTCCCTTTTAACCCAATAACTGATCCCAAAGAGCCCCCAATGGGGACTTTTCTGCCCAATTACAAAATGCCACCCAAACCCATGAAGAAGAAGGAAGAAGAAGCATGAAGAAGGAACCCAGGACAACACCCTGTGCCCTCCATCTTGCTGCCATCCACAACACACTAAAAATCCCAAAACCTCAATTTCTCACCAAGCAATACACCTACACTGCTCTCTATAATCTATTTCACACTTTTGTGGATTCCAGTCTATCTTGAGGCCTAGGAAACTTTCTCCATGAATAAGGGTCAAAGTCAGAGCTGCCCTGGGGGCCAGGGCACCCCAGAGCAGACAGAGAATTATTGCCAGTGCCCTGGGTTTCCACACTTTGTTTGTCTTTCCTGACCAATGAGTAAAGTGTAAACTGATGAGTTTTTTAAGAATGTATAAAAAGCATGCATGCTAGAATAAAAACAGGTTTGAAGCCTTCTGAAAATGGAGTGTTGCTTTGTACTGTGACCATATCAACTACGACAACTACAACTGTGGGAAATGGATTTGTAGGGAATTCTCCAACCCTGACAGAAAGCTCACACAGTGTGCAACAGTATGTAAACCTTGAGATAAGAAATGCTGACTTAGAAATGCCATGGAAAAGGACAGACATCGCTGAGAGAGAAATGGAACTGAGCACAAGTTTCAAAGGATGGCCCTGCAAATAAGACTGGGTGCTTTGGAGAAACAGAACTCTGAAAGATGCATTGTAGAGGGACCCATGAGGGGTAATTTTAGATGATTTGCTTTAAGGCATTTACAGCATGGTGCAGCAAAAGCTGATAGGCCAAGAAACACTTATAGTGCACTGTAATTGTTGTAATAATGTATTGTTCTCATTATGATAGTGAATTAAAGCATCTGTATTGTCTCAGCCTTCACATGAGGCTAAAAATCAAATGAAAATTTTTGAAACACCTCTCAATAACCCCATTTCTAAATCAGAAAAGGCCATAATCCAACATACAACCAGCCTGATTATTCTCCCAGTCGAAACAAAGATTTTATCACTGACTTCAGTGGGAACAAAGTCAGGTCTGCCCTTGCCCTGTGTCACAGCTGTCTGTGTGGAGAAGTGCCTGAGCTGGCCGGTGGATGAGCCCTGTGGGCAGTGCAGGGGCAGCCCTCGGGGGTGTCAGCACTCCTGCCACAGCTGCCTGTCCCAGCAAACTTTCCAGGCTGGGCTGTTAATCTGGCCCCTCTGAGATCAAACACTGCACCTTCTATAATAAGCCTGACAACATCTTAACGGGTCAGATACTTATCAGGGCCGCTTGGAGCCACGGCTCTGCTTTGAGCTGGGTTTATCTTGGCCTTGAGCCCTCACAGGCTCTTCTAAAAACAACTGAGAAATACTGAGATTGTGAGAAAGAGCTGTCAATCTTACTGGAGCTGCTCTTAGTTTTCAGAGCATTTTTCTAACCAGAGCAGGCCATGCCTTCAGAAACCAGTGGAAAGGAGACCTTGTCAGACCTGGACGTGCAGGATAAATCTCTGACCTGCAGTAAAAGCCACAAGACAAACTTGGTATTTTGTCAAGTACATAGAGGTGTGTAGATATCCAAGTTAGTATGCCCACTGCTGATGCTCTTAAAATCTTCTGAAAACTGATACATTAATAAAGTTTTGACTCCCACGGGCAGCATAGAAATGTGAATTGATAGAAATGCAGTGCTTTTAAAAACAAATAGCAATTTTTTTCCCTTCTCCCCCTCACAATTTGTGTGTAAATGTGCCTCAGTGTGGACATTGGACTTGAAATAATGTCATGATCTGGGATGCTTTTAACATCCAGAGATGATTATCCATGGTGTAACTCACCCAGTCACTACTGGGTGCACAATCTGTACAAGCAGATTCTTGACTGTACCTCCAACACAGGCCCATGCAGAGCAGGTAAATCTGCCTGCACAGATGGTTCACACACACCTCCCACAGCAGCAAAGGTATGGACTGCTTGTCCAGAATGAACTCAAATACATATTTAAAGGTGCAAAAGCAGACTTGTGAATGTATTTTCAGTCCCTCCAGGCCCAGACTGTGCCTCTGTACAATCACAGGCAGGGCAACTACCCCTGCATTGGCCAACAGGTCTGTGCCTAATAACTCATTAAAATATGGGCTTGTTGTCCATGGCTGATGAGTATATTATAAATTTGAGCCCCCATTGCTTTCCCAGTTTATTGGACTGTTCAACAATCTATCTGGGCTTGCTTCATGTACAGAACAGACAGGAGACCATGGCTGCAATGATAATCTCTGTGGGAGATGCTTCTGGGAAGCCTTTGCAGCAGAGAACATCTCCGGTACAGTGCTGTGACAGCACTCAGCACGTTCTGCGGGGCAGGAATTCACTGACAGCACAAGAGCAGCCCTTGGAGAGAGTGTGGGAGAGTTTGCCTCCACCTCATTGAGGAAAATGTTACAAGAGCTGCTAAGAACTGGCAAAGAAATACAGGTGAACATCTTGACCCAAAGGAAATGCTTTTTGCAGATGCAGAGGTTCTTTAACGGTCCTGTCTACCACAGGGTCTGTGATGTTGTAAGTTTGACAAGAATCTGCTCTTCTGATTCAAGATCTGTTCTAGACCTGATTTCAAGAAGTCAGGATAACACAGTTTGAGTGATCTGTTGGGTCAGTGCAGCGTTAATTGCAGAATTGTCTGTACCTGTAGAACAGTCTGTGTGTGGATACTCTGTGTAAAAGGGGGTTGTGTGCAGGGCTGGCCACTTCAGAGAGTGCCACGGGTACTCAGCAGGCTCCTGCAGAGGTGCCCGTGTCACTGCAGCAGGGCTGTGACATGCCAGAGCAGGGATCTGGAGTGGGAATTGCTTCCCCCAGGCACTGCAGGGCTGCTGGGCAGGGAGGGGACACAGCCTGGCACCCACTCTGCCCTCCTGCAAGGTTATCTCTCCAATTTCCCTGCTTATCATTCAGATGTCTCTGCCAGTATTAAATGAAAAGCCATTTGATACCTGAGGCTTCTGGCTCAGTGTCCCATAAGCAATTAGCCTATTAGTCTTTGAGTCATTAATATTCTCTGCTTTCACTGTGATGATCTCACTTCCTGCAAGCAGGAACACTGAGAGTGAATTTAAAAAACCCAAACAAAAATACAGCTGGTAGGAAGGTTGTTTTAATGATGTATATTCTTTGATCACTAGTCAGCAAAAAGAAGTTGTTTAGAGTGGTTTGAGAGCTTTTGTAACATATATTTTATAAAGAATGTGATAATGAGTTGCCTTGTGGAAATATAAATTAAACAAAATGTTACAAGAAACAGAAATGAGAAATGAATAGTGAATATTCAGGTATTGTAGATTCATCTCATATTATATTAACAAGGTCTTTCATAATTTTTAGTGTTTTCCCCATTGCTGATCTCTGAGATTTTCCTCAAGGGTTTTTTGTTACTTCATGGGTGATTATGCCCCTTGTAGATCAAAATCAATGAAACTTCAAGTGCTCTTCCAAGTCCTGTACAAAACAATCCTGAGATTCTCTGGTTTCTCTCATTTAGCCACTTCCAAGGGAAGATTCTCACCGATTCAGCCTGTGCAGCTGAGTCCTAATTATTGCTCTTTCTCAGAGTTCTGGGGGTCCATGCTGATTTCACAGCCTCAGTTACTGCTCAAGAAGCATTCTCACGTTTGGCTGTGCTCCTTGAGTGCTGCCTGATAAGAGCCCTGGGTGGATGCTGGCAGGTTCTCATTCCCATCCATCCCTGTTATCAGCACCTCCAGGGGGTCACTGTGCAGCAGCCTGTCCCTGCTCCCAGCAACAACCCCAAACTCAGGCTGCTACAGCTCAAATTGATGAAAAAAAAATAATTTATATGTTTAAAATAATCTAATTTTTAATGAATTCTTTTCACTTTGCTAGAATTTGCTATGAATAATTCCATTCGTACAAAACTCTGCTGTGATCTGAAGTGCAGATACATACAATATCCATCTGACTATTAATACTAAAAAAATTTGGAAAAATTGTAAGGATGTGAAAGGCATTAAAATTGTTAAAGTTCCTTGTGGAGCTGCACAGGCAGCTTGTACTTTATAGATATATAAATATATATATTTATAAATATATAGATGTAAAATAAAATTATATTATATAATACATTATAATATTGTATATTATAATATATATTGCATAAAATATTTTATATATTTATATTTTAATATATATTATATTATATTATATATTTTATATCTCTCTATACATATACATATACATATACATACATATACATATATACATATATATATTATATATATTATATATACATATATATATATACATATATATATTTTATACATATATATAAAAAACTCTTGTGTAACTTTTCAATAAGTGTTTTTTAATTGATTGCTCAAAGCCTGGTGCTATATTAGCAGAAATAATGGAAAAAAGAAGAGGAGAGGAGAATACAATAGGGGACAGACAGTGTGTTTAAAAAAGAAAAATTTCAAAATTTCCTCCTTTTTTGCCTCCGTCCATTGTGTCTTCAGTTAGAGGGAGGCACAAAAATTCATTCTCCAGCTAGCCCATGCAGCATGTGGCTGTGCTGGCTCTAAACTTGGGAGCCTCTCTGCTCTGGAAATGATGAACAAGCTGAGTAGTCAGTCTTGTCCAGAAGTTTCCATCAGAGTTTCTTCCATGAGCTTGGACTACAAAGACAGAGCTAAAATTGCTTTCTATTTATAAATTTCTCTGACAAGCATTGATCCCACGTCAAATGACACTGTGAGAGTTTAAGAGTGAGAGTTTGTCTATAGAGACCTCCAAACAGGCCTTTGTGGCAGGCACTGTTCTCAGTTTCACAAATTCCAGAGGAAAACCTAAAGTCTTCTGGATGGCCCCATCTCTCAGGGTTGTCCCTGCACCCTCAGCCTGGTGTCACCTTTGGGAATAAATCACTTGGACTCCATTTTCTTCATGGTGGAAAAAGCCCCTTTATTCACATAACTCCTTTTTATACAGTTTTACAGGCCTCATGTGTGACTCTGGTCAGTAGTTTTCTTGCCAATTACTTTATTTGTTAGTAACAAGTTATTATTCTGTATTTATTGGTCACTCAAAGCCCTGGGGTGCAGTGCAGGAAAAGTGAGAGATAGTTTTCATTTTTCCATCTAACAGTGTAAAAAGAGGTGCTGGTAGTTTTTCACCCAGGAAATTGTTATGTTAACCAAGTGCTCACACCAGGATTGCTTCCACATGGGAACTTGCAAAGGGCTGGCTTGACAAGGCCAAACTGAAACAACAGAGCAGGCCTGATTTTATGGGGCCTTTTCCTTATGACCTTTCTACCTTGCTGCAGCCTCATCTGCAGATCAGCTGGGGTGCCCTGTGTGTGTCAGATCAGACATTCAGTCACACTGGCCCAGCACCCTGGGGACACCACTGGCCACGCTGCCCACACCACTGCAAACAGCTCCAGAGCCCCAGATGGCAGCCTGCAGGCTTTCTTCCTGCATGGAAGTCCCAGGGCTCTTTCCTATAAATATCCAGGACCATATGTTCCTGCAGCTCTGAAACATCACCAACTCCTTGCCCTCACATCCCTCTGGAGAGCTGAGACAGGAGCATCATGGTAAGGACATCAGAAAATCCGAGACAAGATGGTTTGGACAGTAATGTCTGTACTGTGTGCCTGCCCAGCTCAACATTTGGATCGGTATTCTTGCTTATTAATGCTTGTTATGGGCTGATTTGTTCTGGGATCAAGTTTAGGGGGACATGAAACAGTATTTCTGCCAGATTTGGTGCTGCTGCCAGACCTGTGTTGTTGCAGGAGTGCCCAAAGTGCTTTCTGTGCTCTCCTGGCCCTCAGAGGGACCTGGGCATTAATCCAGGACACATTTCTGTCCTCACTGGGCCGGGGGCTGGGGCTTTCATTCTATTCTCAGGTAAGTTACAGTGTTATATCCCTGGTATTTTGGGGGAATTGTGACTAATTGCATAGTGAAATGTCACGAGATATGATCCCATAAAAATAATTACAAAAGAAGTATAAAGAAATGCAATAGTGTTGTAAAAACCTACCTAGAGTTAATGCTCCAAAATCAAATAAAAATCAAAAATCTGAGTTATATGTGAGAAGCCAACTGGTTTCTAGTCAAAGGGCAAATCCCTCTCTTAATCCAGTCTGCCTGCACTGGAAAGCAGATCTGTTTTCTGCCACTGCTGTCAGAGCTGGTTCCTCCAGGGAGGAGCTGAGTGGGTAAGCACTGAACAGGGAATAATCCCCAGGTGAGTCACTGCCTGCCTGCAGGAATTCGGGTGAGTGACTCTGCCTGTGCCCTTTCCTTTGTGGGATGAGATAATTGCATTTCCCCACTGCCCAGAAATGCTGAAGGGCTCTCCATTAAGGTGAGCATTAGGGTGGCAGGGACAGAAATCCGAGTGCTTTGAGACAAGGAGCTATTAGCAAGCAAAAGATTGTTTTCCTGGCCTTATCTTTCAGAACCCTATTGTTTCACAAATGTGAAGTTTCCTCAATTCATATTAACGAAATCCTCTCTGTACTCAGATGTTCTGAGCAGTACTTGAAGAAGTCATACTACAGCTCCAGACTGTTCCTTGTATTTTTCCTTACCTCTGCCTGACTTTTTCTGTCACTAACTCTCTCTGGTGCTACGTAAATATTTTCAGCAGGATCAATTAGAAAAGAAAAAAAAATTTAAAAAAGCCCTGAGGGAGCTCCTCTTCAAACTGTAATGGACCTCTACTTTGCCACTGAACCTGGATTCATGGGTAAAGCAACAATGTAAATGGAAATATTCCAAATTAAAAAAATATATTGGAATCTTTAAGTCTCAAGGACAAAGAGTCCCTCAGAAACAACATTAAAATTTTGCTGGCACTGCAGGGAGTTGCTGTTCAGAATAAGCAGGCATAGAAATGAAACTGCCCTGCAGAAATCATCTACTCAGAGCCCTGTCCTGTCCTGAGTATGAACCTGCCTGGTCTCTGGTGTTAGCAGCCCTGGGTTTGTTCTAGCAGAAATGAATTAATCCATTTTTTCAGTTGCTGTTTTTAGAGAGGCAGCAGGCCTCAGAAGGAGCTGGGGACAGCAGAGCCCTGGCATCTCCCTGCAGTGCAGGGGCTGCTCCCAGAGCAGCTGGGATGGAGGCTGTGCCAAGGGCTGTGCCAGCAGAGGCTTCTGAAGCAGTTTATTTAATCCAAAATGTTGAGCTGTGGTCTGCTGGCCACAGAAGGCATCTGGGAGGCAGAAGTGCTGGGCTTGGCTTGTTCTGGGCATCAGTAAGCAGGGTAGATATGACTGAAGTTCACTGGTTTCTATTGGCTTTTACTGGATTTGTGAATGAATATCTAAAGATCCTGCATCAGTTAGTGAAAAATATAACAATTTCTGCTTGTCTTCTGCAATATTGCAGGACTTCTATATGCAATTTTTTTCAATCTGCTTTGAGATACTTTTGAATGTGTAATGATATTATTATTCAGACCTCTGAAGACATAGTGCAAGCCTCCACAATTCCCCAAAGAACAACATTTTGTATCAAATTCAAATGAGTAATAATGAAATTGAAATTAAATAATGAAATAATGGAATTCTAGAACTTTGGGACACATTTCCATGTTGTTACGTGGTGTAATCTTTCCATCATCACAAGCCAAAGCAAGACCAAATCAGTGAAAGCTTTGCCTGACAGCTTTTGGCAGGCTGAAAGGTAACTCATTTTCAGATTGATTTGAATATGAAATTGAATTAGTGGAGCTAAAAATATTTCTGCAGCACTGCACTGGTGAAAAGCAATAAACCCTTTTATGCCAGATACTCTATGGAAGGATGGACAGCAACCTCTGAGAAAATGATAACCCATTTTTTGCTGTTTCCATGGCAATGCAACTACAAACACTTGTGTTTGCTCTGTACAATCCTCATGAAATACAGCTTGTCAGTTCTTTTTATAAGCCACAAACCCTTTCCACTCCGTGCATGCAGAGCAGCTCCTAAGAAGGAGAGGAGAAAGGAACTGTTACACATGGGAGGTGTGCAGGTCCTCATCAGTCCTCAAAACACCAGGGCAAGGCCCTGAAGGAGGCCTCATTCTAACTTAAACGCCTATTGTTCATGCATCAATGTGTTTCTTGGGTGATCTTTTTTAGATTTTGTGCTTTTTAACCCCTCTGACTGCATTCCCAAAGCATGTGGGAGCTCCCTCCCCTCACTGCATTACTTGCTGCACTATGAGGAAAGGCAGGGCAGCCTATAATCCATGCTTAAAATAAGATTGTTATTTTAAGCAACCTTTTCCTACCCCTTTTGAATCTTTGCATGCTTGAGGGATTCCCTTTGGAGTCCCAGTAAATAAACCAGCAGGCTTCACTCAGCTTTGGGCATCCCTGTGCTTCTGTCACTGCTGAACGGGCAGTGAGGGCTGGAGCGAGACCCTGGGAAAATGCAGCACTGAATATTGTTATTCCCAAGAATGAAGGGGTTAGAATGCAAAAGTGTGGGGTTCAACATTTCTCCTTTTGCCAGGGAGAACGACCAGACTGTCAGTCCAAAGCCCCGGCCTATAGATGGTTTTAAACCCTTCCTGTAAGTGCCCCATGCCTGTCAGCTGTCCCTGCTCGTGCCCCTGGAGCTGTTTCTGATCCCCTCACTAAGATGGGCCACGTTCCCCTGCTGCCACATTCCCCTTTTGCTTTCCAGTGTGGAGCACACAGCAAATAACAAAACTCTCATAACAAACCTGCGCACGTGGCAGCATTTCTGCAAATGTACAAAAAAGGGCTGAATTTATTGGGGTTATTCATAAGCCTAAATTAATCCCAGGTTTACAGCATCAAAGCCAATGTTCCTAATCCAAAGGGTTTACCCCGAGTAACTTTAAGATTGCACGGAGTGGATTTAGGATTGTGGGACAATCTCAGCTCATCTGAGCTTAATGATCTTGAAAATCAGGGTCTCCTGAATTACCTTGGAAATGATCTGGAGATAACTCATCTTCATAAGTACTGGAGGGAAAATGGCACCTGGGTGTTCTCCATAATTGCAATTTCCAGTGTTGCTAAGGCACAATTTCCTGGAGACTGATTCCCCAAATCTTTGACTCACACAATTAGATGACAATTGCTGACCCGGGATGTGTCTAGCATAGAGCTGTCTACAAATAACGGAAACTTATCAAAGACATTTATAATTCTTTTGTAAATGTATGACAGCTGGTCCAGGAACATGGAATTAAGCTGCCTTTCTTATTAATTGCTGCTTAATCATTACAGCAGCTTCTTGCCACAAGGATGTTTCTGTATTCTTAAATTTGTGTATTTTTCTGTATTTCTGTGCTTACAGTCAACCCCATTTTTGTTACTGCCAGTGGCAGCAAGGTCCTGAGGAAGCAAGGAACAATTTGGGGGGTTCCTGGGACAGAGCTATAGCACATTTTCTATGACACCTCAGTGTCATTATTAGCCTTCCAGGAGTGTGTAATGATTGTACTGATCACCCACTGGTGACAGCCCAGTTCTGGGCTCAGTGCTCACTTTCACGTGCCTGGCAGGGGAGTGAAGGCCTGTCAGGAAAAGCTCAGCAGGAGAGAGAAACACAGCTCCAGGCTCTGAGGGGAAGCACAGCTCCAGGCTCTGAGGGCAGAGCTGTTCTGCTGAGGGGCAGAGGGAGGAAGGAGCTGTAGGCAGGTGAGGAACAGTCATCTCAATATCAGACTGCTCTGGGTCTGGCCAGGGCCTGGCCTGCACTCCTGTCCCTCACCCGGGGTTTGGGGACAATGTGGCTGCACCCCACACAGCAAGGGACACTCCTGGCTGCTGCAGGCACTCGGGGGAGAGCTTTCACAGTCTGGATTTGGGGAAGCCCCCCTTCCCATTTCCAGTGGGGGGATCCATTTGGACAGGCTGCCAGCAGCTGCTCAGCCCTGCAGCACCAGGGAGCCAGGCTGCAGGGATGATGTCAGCCTGACTCAGGGTGACCAGAGCTTCCCCACCGAGGGCAGCCTCAGAACTGGGCTCCAGCAATTTGTCACTGGTGCCTCCTACCTCCCCTCCTTCCCTTCCCTTCCCTTCCCTTCCCTTCCCTTCCCTTCCCTTCCCTTCCCTTCCCTTCCCTTCCCTTCCCTTCCCTTCCCTTCCCTTCCCTTCCCTTCCCTTCCCTTCCCTTCCCTTCCCTTCCCTTCCCTTCCCTTCCCTTCCCTTCCCTTCCCTTCCCTTCCCTTCCCTTCCCTTCCCTTCCCTTCCCAGGTGCTCTGCAGTTCTCCTCCAACTCAGGACTTTGCTAGGTTACCTCTGTACCAGTGATCCCTGACTGCAGTCAGGAATGTCAGGTGTGGGAGGGGATGGAGGCCTTCAAGGAGCCCGGAGGGGGGACAGTGATTTATCTTTGAATGTTCTTCCCTCCTACATTTCTGTCGAGGTGGTGATGCAGCTCTCTGTAATGACTCTGTAGTGACTAATACCTGAAAGCCACAGAAATTTCTCTGAGCCCTTGAATGAGGGAAGATGGGCACTGCTGTTATCAGGGGGAGGCAAAGGATGATTTGCTTTTGTATCAGAGGTGAGATTTGTATCAGGTTGCTGTGTCAGTACAAAAGTTATAGCAGCCAGGACAGAGAAGTTTTGAGAGCCTGGTGTTTTTCCATCTGTTTACCCAGAGTTATCTGGATGTTGTGTTTCACTGTTAAACTGCTCCTGGAACAAAGGATATCAGCTGAAGGACAGCTGTATTTTACATATCTGAGGGCAATATTAGATTAGAAAACTGGAAAGATATCTCATTTCATTTGAAGCTTTCTTTTTTGGTGTTAGTTGCTTAATTTGACACACATGTTCAGTGATAGTTTGGTTACAGCCTTCCCATAACCTAAGAAAGCAGCTGTCAGATTGGTCACTGTCCCTGAGTGCTGCTCTGACCTCAGCCTTATCTAAAACATACACAAGGATCCCAAGTGATGGTCATCAGCTGGCTTTCCATCAGAAAAAGCTCTTCCAGTTCCATAAAAACACTTAAATGACTGTCTCAGCACTGGGATTTTCTGAAGTGTTCTTCCCATTGTGGTGGTGAGCCTTGCATAGCACAGGGAAATGTAAAAATAAGTTAAAAATACATTGAGGAGCACTCACCAACAAGCACTTTTAATTTAGAATTAATGAATAGAAGTTGTCCATGCTCTTACATAAAGAATATGGAGAGATGACCAGTGTGTTTTTGTAACAAAATGCAGTGCTGTGCATTTAAACAGGGCACAGTGACCTGGGCTAGCTCCTTAAATGCTGGGATTACTCTGCCTTCCCAGTTCTTTCCATTTTTGCTTTTGCATTGTCCTGTTCTACTGTTATATCTCCGAGTTACTTTTCTCTCTATAAAATGTCCTTTGCAGAATGTCCAAGGAAGGTGAATCTACTACAGACCCAGCTCCTTGCAGCCCCAGCCAAAGCATTAATTCTTCAGGCAACATAGCATGTAATTAAAAACTTCTCAGGCTGGATATCCTGTTGTGGGGAGCAGACATTTCACCTTTTTAGTTCTCTCTTGCAATGTTTGACATTTATTATTTTGTAGGGGCTTTTTAAAGGAAAGTCATTTTTCTCTAAGTATTTTTGCTCCCTTCCCCTTCCTCTTTTCTTTCCCACTGATGTAAAAGAATATGCAGTTTGTTGACACAGTTCCAAATTACAGGTGTTTTTAAAAACCCAGATGGATTTATTTAATCCCCATCTATATTTTAACTGCACTTTCCAAAATTTTTTATGGCTGTGATGTTAGTATGGATTTAGTCTTTTGAGAATGTCATGCAGCACAAAACAACTGCAGGCACACAAAATGAACTTCAAAAAGATATTTCACTGCACTAGAGAGCAACCCAGTCATCGGTGCTGGGCACTGTGTGGGTGTGCACAGAGCATCAGGCAGTGGTTTTCAAGGACAACAATCTGTGCATTCTCAGCTGTGCCTATGGTCTGCAGATTCAGAAAAATAATCTACTATAAAGCAAAACTTCCTGGATTTTACCCACAAAAGTGAAGGTAGGACTCATCAGGGCAGCATCACCTGGTGGGAGGTGCACTGGGATGCAGGCTGGGGTGCAGCTCCCTCCTGGAATCACGAAAATCTCCCTCAGAATTACTGAGATCAGCTGGAGCTGCACCCAGTGAGTAATGCCAAGGCATTGTGTTCCTGCTCCTTTGGAACCTGATGGAGAATCTTCCATCACAGATGACTAAAAAGCCTTGTTTTCATACAAACCCAAGGAGCTGTGTGATGTGGCAGCTGCTCTGTTGGGTGCTCTTGTTTCCCTGCTGTGCGTGAATTTGGTTATTCAGGGTTTCATCACCGTTGCAGTGCAGGGAGCTCAGGAGATTTTCTTTATGTGGAAGCAGCATCCAAACAGCTCTCCAAACCCAGAGCCTTACTCTAAAAGAGACAGTACATCCTTGAGCCTCTAAAAACATTCCTTTGTTTAGCTCACATGCTTGTCTGTGCTCGACAGGGTCTCAAAATAGAAAACTGACTTCTGTTTCCTAAGACTTAAGATCTATAATTGTTCCAACACTTCAATACAAACCAAGAGAGAATTACCCAGCTGTATCTTACCTTCTGCAGATAAAGAAATTGCTTGTGTCCTTGAGTGTCTCTGAACATATGCTCTGAAGGGTGACTTGGAGCCTGTGGGAGGGTTTTGTACCATAACTCAGTGTTTGCTGAGAAGTGTCGTGGTTTAAGCCCAGCTGGCACCCACAGCTGCCTGCTCACTGCTCCCCTCACCCTCAGTGGGATGGGGAATGGAGCCAGGGAAAAAATGGGCTGAGATAGAGACAGATTTGTAGGCCAGGCAGTGAAGGGAAAATAATAATAATGATGATAAAACAATACACAAAATGAGCAATGCACAATACAACTGCTCACCACCAATGAATGTCCAGTGAATCCCCAGGCACTGATTCCTGCCCCATGGTCAGCTCCCCCAGTTTCTGTGCTGAGTAGGATGTTCTGAGGTCTGGATTATCCCTGTGCTCAGTTCAGGGCAGCTGTGCTGGCTCTGCTCCCTCCCAGCTCCTTGTGCAGAGCACAGGAAACTGAAAAGTCCCTAACTTGGAGTCACGTCTTGGCAGCAGCTGAAACATCAGCCTGTCACCAACATCATCTCCTGCAGAACCCAAAACACAGCACTGGGCTAGGAAGGAGGAGGAAAATGAGCTCTCCCAGCCCAAACCAGGACAAAGGGACCTGTGGCACAGCCAGGCCAAAGGGTGCTCCAGGCTGGAGGGCTGCAGCTGGCTCTGGCGGCACAGGAATTTATCTAAAACCCAGCAGGGTCCAACGGGACAAACCCTTTGCATAGACACACTTGTTTTCCCAGTGAGCATCTGCCTGCTCTGAAACCATTAAATGCATTGTGTTCATAGGCATTTTGTGTGGCACTTTGATGGTTTTTTCAGGTGGAAAAGACAGAGCAGTGTGTTCCTTCCCATCATCACTGTGTTCAAGCTGATCCTGCATTCTCTGCCTGTTTAATGGTTTCTTTTTTTAAACCTATGTCCTTTCAGTTCTTAAATCTTGGGGCTGCCTTGGTTACCTTCTGTAAATGAGAGACTCCAGCAAGAGAATTGACAGCACCTTTTCTCTGATGCACCCAAGGGCCTTCTGTGTTCCTTACCAGCCCCATCTTGAAGGCTCAAAGTTTCCAGCTCTTACAGTATTTGCTGTCTTCCCCACCAACTCTTGCAGTATTTGTTGTCTTTCTCACTAACCCATCTGCTGACGGTTTTGATCAGGCTGTGATGGAACAGCAAGTTTTCCTGATTGCACAGAAAACCTTTAAAGTGTAGCCCGAGGCTCTGGGCACAGGAGGTTCTTTGCAGTTATTGCTCTTTAAACCCTTTAGCTCAGCTGGAGATGTTTCTCACAGGCTGTGCCTTGGAAATGTGTGGGGAAGGTACAGACAGCTCCTTGCTGGCTTTATTCTTGAACTGTCAGACAGGAAACTTAACCTGAGAATTTGGAGTCAAAGAACTTGCTGTTGTTTCTGTTGTGTTTGTGTGTGTGATGTGTGGAAGGAGCCCAGCAGTAAACAGGAGAAACCTTCAGGCACCTGTGTGTGTCTCCTTGTGCCAGCAGGATCTCCTGGTGACTCACCAAAGGTATAAAATTGAAACAAAGTACAGTGTTTTGTACAAATGATGGAGATGCAGGGCACAGATATTGGTGAGCCTCATCATGTCTGCACCCCTCCAGCTGGGGTGGAGTATTGCCTGCTGGATCCATGGGTTTCCTTCTGCCCTCACTGAGATCAGTTATGGCACAAGCAACAGCTCAGATATCAGTTCAGGTCAAGGACTCTCACCAGGGATGGCAATATTTCAAAAACTTTCATCTTCTACTCTGAGTCAAACCCAATTCTCCCATTTCTCCAGTGAAAGTGGAAGTAGCCACCAAACAGATGCTCTGCTTGGTGCATTGGTTTTAACTCAGTGAGTTTCCCTGATGTGAACAATGTCCATTCTTTCCTTTTTGTATTTTAACACTGTGCTCCTTACTCCTTCAAAATGAAATGTACCTTGAAGTAAGCAGTCCCAGTTTTACTTTGTGTGTGCATTAAACAGCTGCTGAATGGCTTTTGTGCTCCACACTAGAGGCAGCTGTTTCTGTGGCCAAAACCCAGTCACACTCTGCCCTTGCCAATGGAAGTGGGATTTTCTGGATGTTGTGAAGAATTTCCAACTGTTTGTGGCTTATGAAATCAGGTAGAATTTGCTAAATGCCAATTCAGTGGTGTTGTTGGAATCGTGGGGTTTGACATTGATGGGGAATCCCAAAGGACCACAAAAATGGTCCCTGCTCTTCTGAGGGACAGGGCAGGTCCAGGGCAGTTGTGCAGCATGGCTTTGAGGATTCTGCATGAATAAATCACCCAGCACAGTGTATTTGCACTGGTGTGGAAGTGGAGACAGCCCATGTGAGGGTCAGGGCTGGGAACAGCTGCAATATTTAGCAAATGGCTCTAAGCAAGCCCTGTTGTATGGAATGTCAGCAATGCAGCACTGTGGGTTGGAGCCCTCCATTTCTCTGCCCATTTTCCCTTTGTTCTCAAGACTTTTGTTCCAGATTGGAGCAAATGACAAATACCCATTAAAACTGATTTAGCCTTCCCACTATGAATCCCTCTGCTGCTGTGGTGGGAAGTGACTTTTTCTGTCTTGCAAACATATGGAACTGCACAGCAGACCCTTTACAAAGTCTACAATTTAACAAATATTGCTGTCAAAAGCCACCTTCTGTGGCAAAATAATACAAAACAGCATGACCCGTGCAAGCCAAAAGAATTTATTGAGGAAACCTTCACACTGAAGACAACTAAGTATTTCAGACAGAAAGAAATTTTTTGTGATTAATCAAGAATATTATTCTCTGGCTTACAGCTCATTTCCATCAGTATAATAAACCAGAGCTCGGTGGAGTTACTCTTGATTTATAACAAAGCAAGGACTAGAGTAAGTACCAAATAGGTCACATTCTCTGCTGATTGCTGCCTCACATCATGACTGCCTGACATCTCTGCTGGCTTTAAAATACTTTCTTTATGTAGGAGCTTTTTATACCATTTGTACTTGCTGTGTAGGGGAGAGGAAAATTAATTGCAGTCTAAATTAAATCCGTTTGGCATGCATTTAGATGTGACTAAGAGGACTTCTAAAAATATGTTAACTAACATGCTTTATTGGGGAAAAAAAATTAGAACATTTTAATATATGCTTGCAGGTAAAGATGATCTACAGATTCAGTGTGCCCTTTTGGGATCAGCTCAAGAAATTAGAGTATTATCTAGTCTGTCACCTCTCCAGTCTTTGACAATGCCCATCATGTGCTACCTAAGGTGGTGTAAAACCAGCTCTTGTCCTTTGTGGTCCAAACACATTTTCTGTGTTGCAAACATTGACAGGTAAAACGTGGTTGTCCTGGTTTGAGAGGAAGTGAGTTTTTTGGGATGCTGTGGTCAAACCATGACAGTGGTGCACCTGATTGTGCTACTCTCTGCCATTGGCAGACCACAAGCAGATACAGAGTTAATTCAGTGGAGCTTTTTCTGACAAATCCCTCCAGTTTAACCCTCTGGAATGTTTCCAGCAGATGAGTGGCACGCTCTCTGCTTGCTGTTTGGTGCCCCTGTGCTGGGACAGTGAACACAAATGGCCCCTCAGGTACCATGGGTCCCAGGGATGAGGATCCCAGAGCAAGGGACCAGCTGAGGAAATGTGGGCTCAGGAATGAAGTGCAGGGTCCTGCACCTGGCTCCAGGGCCAGAACAAGGGGGAGGATGAAAGGATGGAGAGCAGCCCTGGGGAGAAGGGCTGCTTCACAGGGACTCTGCCCCTGGGCCCTGTGCTCAGGTGAGACCCCAGCTGCAGAGCTGCCAGCCCTGGGGCCAGCACAGGAGGCACCTCTGGACTGGCTCCAGAGGAAGGTTACAAAATGATCTGAGGGCTGGAGCACCTCCCCTGTGCAGAAAGGCTGCACAGGGTTTGCTCAGCTTGCAGAAGAAAATGCTCTGGGGAGCATTTCAATACCTAAAGGAGGCTTGCAGAAAGGTGGGGACAGACCCCTTGGTAGGGCCTGTGGTGGCAAAGCAAAGGGTTTCCAAATTGGTTTCCAGCTAAAAGGTGGGGGAAATTTTTCTCAGTGTAGGTGGTGGAACAGCAGAACAGGCTGCCCAGAGAGAGGGGGTGCCCCTTCCCTGAAATATTCAAGGTCAGGATGGACAGGGCTCTGAGAAGTCTGATCTCACTGAAAATGTCCCTGACCACTGCAGGACTCAATGGATTTTAAAGGGCCCTTCCAGCTCAAATCATTCCATGATTCCATGAATTCCTTTCATTGCAGAACTGAGACTTACTAAGAATTTGGCCCTTTTTTACCATTCCATATAATCTGAATACTTACATGAAGATAGATCACCTCCTTTCTAATTCTGATTTATGTCCTGAAAATTTAGACTTCTATTTTCCCCATTTTTCTGACCAGCAGAATCATTTTAACACAAAGGTTTAAGAACAGTAGCAGCTTAAACCACCAGCCTGAAAAGTTTAAAGAATCTCCCCTAAATGAAGGTCCTGAAATCATCCCCATTCCATATTAAAACACTCTCTCCTTTTGACTTTACATTTGGCTAAGGAAAAACATTTGCTCTTCAAAAATATGTTGGGAAGTTTATCTATAGAACTAATGATAGAACAGACCATGTTTCTAAAATAGTCTCCTTTTAGCCTGCTTATCTCTCCGCTGACATTTCTTACTGAGCATCAGTGAGCAGCAGCTCTGTACTGACATCTGAAAGCAAGGCTCCAGCAGCAGCGTGCAAAGGCTGTGGAACAAGCAGTCACATGGTTTCTATATTTTCTCTCTTTGTTTACTGCCTTCATAATGCCAAATGGCAAATTAAAAGAATGCCCCAATCCCAAAGAATAAAGCATGGTATTTCTCCTTCCCACATGGATGGTTGTGGTTATCTTTGGGGAGGGAAGGCATTTTATATTTGGTTTTTTTCCTAATGTTCTGTTCTTGTCTTCTCTCTGGTAATGCAAATAATTTCTGCACTTATTAATATAAAAACAATGTAACTTACATAAAGTAAATTATTAAAATGAAATGTTTGACTAAATTTACACAGATTAATGTGTGTGGTCTGCAAAAACTTTGAATATAGGAGAAGACACAGGAATGTCCCTTTTTAGAAAGGAACTGGGAGGCTGGTGTTACTTTGTTAACTTTCAAGAGCTGAAGAGAAGAAAGACATCTTTGGTCCTATTGCCTTTTTTCATCTTTTACTGCTGTGGTTATGGTCATGGAACTCATAAATTCTGGGTGCTCACCTTCATCTTTTCCAGATGCCAATTTTTAAGATGTGTTTTATAATACACATAGTGGTACTAGAGCAGTGGGAAAACTTCTGTCAGCTACTGAGAATAAAGGGCATGTGATGTTTAAAGTCCAATTAAAAACATATTTTAAAAACAGGGAAATGAAACAGAACAAGGTGTGGAGAGAGGCTTTGTCCCACCTGAATCTGTCTCTCATCTCCCCTCAGGAAAAGGTGATGGGAGCACAGAACCAGGCTCCAGGTGAGACCTGCAGGAGATGATGCCATTGCTGGCAGCAAAGCCCCTGCCCAGAGCTCTGAAACTGCCTGGGGCTGCTGGGTTTGTCCACCCAGGGAGCTCCAGGTGCAGGGCTTCAGGTCTGACACGACATGACCAACACAAGAGAAAAGGGACATGGATAAAAACACATTTTTGATAGACATGGGTTGGTTGTAATAAGAATTTCTGGGTTTTTTTAAGCAATATGACCTTAAGGATTTTGTCTATATTCAATAGCGATAAAGTTTACAGAAATAGATGTATCTGTAAGTAATTTTAAGGAGAGGGCAAACTGGTATCAATTCGTTATTTAAAGAAGTTCCATTAATATTTTCTGAGTAGTCTTTCAAGAGATATCCAAAATATCTCTAGAGATACTTTTCCACATGCATTTAATTTCTATTTCAGTGCACAAAACTCAACTCTGCACTCACACTTGGACAATTACACAATCCAAACTCACTTTTAGCTCATAAAAACATTTTTAAATCCCCTTTAAAAATATGTCCTTTAGTTTCAGTCTAGGAAAAATAGCACAGTTGTATTTCAATGATATTGTTTCTCAGGATTCAGAAGAGGGCAGGTGAAGAAAATAATTTAAGACTGGGAATAAAGTCCCAGCAAAGGTTACACAAACCTGGAAAGAGTTTTCAAGGCTATTGACATTCTCAGCATTGACTTTAAGGGTCTGAGGAGCTGCTGCAAAGCACAGCAGCAATAAAATGGCAGTGTTGTGTGCAAAGTCAATTTAAGTGCAGATTAATGAGTCACTGAAGCACCTATGAAATGGCAGATGGTGCTTGTGGCTGGCAAGGAGAATTTCCATTTGTTATTCTAGCAGAGGGCAGTTACAGAAGTCAAACTGGTTGTTAGGAATTAAAAGGCAAACAGAATCAATGGCATTTGTTTTGTTTTGGTTGCAGGTTTCATGATAAGATTGAGCAGGAAGAGAAAATTTAAGGGGACTTTGTATTTTGAATAATAGTGCAGCCTGCTCCAAAATCTCCCAGTGCCTTATAAGACCCCAAGTACCACCATACATTGTTTTCAAAATGTATTTTAGGTGATTCCAGTGACTCCAGTCAATAGCCCTTGTCCTTACAAATGTAGAATATTGTGTTTGTTTTCCACCATTCATCGTGCAAAGGTTATGAAGTACAGTAATTGTAGAACTCAAGACAGGCTGGGTATGTAAAAATCTTCATCGAAAATGTGGCTGCTGAATAAAAACTGAAAAATTACAGCTTCAGGTAGTAAAGAATATATGTGGAGGCCCTCAGAGCCTTCTAGAAAGTATTTTCTTATAGCTCTCCTCTCCTCTGTGGATCTACCTCCCTGATATCCTCCTTTTTTTAGTGCACAAGGACCAGGAACTCTTCTGATGTGGAAGGAACAGAACACTTTGGTGTTTTATGAGTGCCTGTTGCCTGTGAGGGACCCAGCTGGTGCAGTAGATTTACTGTGAACTGTGATTTCTTGGATCTACCACAGCAAAAAATTCAGGCCCAAGTTCTCAGGAGGTTTTTTTTAATTATTCTGTGATTTTTTTTAACATTTATATGTTTCTGTTGATATTTTTCTTGGAGGAAAAACGTTTTCCAAATATTCCTTTTAAGCATTGAGATAATTCTTTCAAGGAAATAAAGGCCAGACTAAAGCTTTTATAGTCCCTTATTTAATCTGAACTTCTATTCTCAGTCTGTTTCAAAAATGTTATCAATATAAAAGACCCTTTGGATATAAAGCACACAAGAGGCTGCTCAAGACAGAGATATTAAAATCAATATATTTTTATTTGATACTGGTGGCTTTTTCGTGCATTGCCTGGATACCAGCTACAGGGACCTGGAGCAGCAGAATGGAAAGCTCACAGCAAGCTGAGATTGGAAGTTTCTCTTTATGGGTTTGAAAGGTCAGCAGCAGCAGACTGTGAGTGCAGGTGAGACAGCTCAGCTTGTTTGGCTCATTCCTGGTTCACAGTGGAGTCATCTCATGGACTTTGGGGGTGCTCCCAAACTGGAAATGAGGGGAGAACAATAATTGTATAGTCCTGGGTGGGGTTTATGGCAGCCCAAGGGTCACAGTGAGATTTATCCACCATATCTCTCAGCTTCCTCCACATATTCTAATGGATATATTGTCAATAACAGCATAAAAACCTAAAAGATAAATTATCTTCTTAATTCAGACAAAATCAATTCCATATAACCAGAATTGTGTCTTCCCTCTCAGCAATGAAACCAATACCAAACTCATTTAGTGCCATAATTCCCTGAAAATTAGTTCTGTTCTTCTGAAGTTGATTGATTGGCATTAGAGCAGACCTTAGTCCTTTTTCTAATCACAGTAATTGCTTTTTTCATTTGTACAGTGCCCCTAAGCACAGAACAGAAATGCTCCTGCACCGCAGAAATGTTTGCATAGGTTAAAAACTCAAACACAGCATTGTGTGTTTAATCTTCCCTTTAAATGTGACCCAATGGCTGAAATCTGGCTGTGCTTCAGGAAATGTCCAGACTGTTTCTGGCTGTGGAAGGATGAGCTCTGACTGTCATAGAGGATTTCATCTTGAGTAGTGCTGGACATTGACAATGCCCAGTGACTCACCTGCCATCCAGAATGTTTTTGTGTCAGTTATCTGAACTCATCTGCTAATCTGGAGCAGCTTTTAATGCTCAGGAATGAGCTCTGGACCAAGCTGTAATTGTGCATTTGGGTTTGGGCTGAGCTCCTCAGCTGCCCTTGGTGCCTGGTGCAGGAACCACCACAGCCAAGTTCTTGTTCTCCAATAAACTCCTCCTGGCAGGTTACTGTAGTTAGAGCTGGGCAGAATAAAAACTGAGCAATAGATACCCCTGCACTTCTGAAAACTTCTCCCTCAGGGTAGGCTTTTGGTTGATGATCATCTGAATAATCACCAGGGACCTTGAATCAGGTCTGAATAAAGTCTTAGGGCAATTAAACAAGCAGGCAGATTACACAGGTGGCTGCTCAGGTGACAGCACTCAGCACTTGGAAAGGTCATGTGGAAGAAATTCATCCCAGTGCCATCACTGCAGAAACATTTGTTTGTAAAAGCCCTGACCATCAGATGATGTGAGGAAGCAGAGAACACTTGAACTGGGAGACTGATAGGTGTTGCATTTCCATGGCTTGGTTTTGAGTTTTTCCACAGGTTACATCCCAGGCAAAAAGCATAAAGGAAAACTCTGAGTGCAGTCCCAAACATTTCATCCCATTAAATAAAGCAATGCCATTGGGACTCCTTGACACAAATGCCTTTACTTACACATTGCTATAGCATTACTGGCATAGTTGTGTACCAGTATAAAATACAATTCTCAGATATGGGCTCCCCATTTGTATTAAAATGACCCACAGGAAAGATAGGAATTGTAAATTACCTCCTTTTATTTACTCCCTGGCTGGGTTAACAATTCTGTGCACAGTAAGCAGTGAGAGGAAAGCTTAGACTCCTCAAAATGAAGAAAACAGGGGTTTAACCAAATCCTGGATAAAAGATTTTTACTACTCTACATTGTACATTTACATTGTACTCTACATTGTTCATTTCTATGATGCCTGTCCGATGAAAAATGGGTCAAAACAGCAGAGAGTTTCCCTGCCCAGAAGGAAAAATTTGGAAAATAACTTGCGTCTATTTGCTGTACTGTGAACCACCAAGGAGAGGGGAAAAAAGAATATGAATAATTATGGGCTGCTTGTGTAACTCTTTGTAAGGATGAAGAGACCTCACAGGAGTGCTGTAAATCTTTCTGTAATATGCAGAAGGTGTGAAGAGCAAGGAAATGGAGGCTCTGCTCCTCTGGAGCTGATGTCACACACAGGCAGACGTCAGCATTGCAGGAAATGCCAGTGACGTTCCCTGGGATGAATCCTCCCCTCTTGGGAAGCGTGGTGAGTTCCAAATGAGACAAACTCACTCCTGCAAAGCCAGAGAGTGGCTGTGCTTCAATATTCTGTCAGCTGTGAGATTTATCTCAGTCTTTGTAAGCCTTTGTTATGATCTCCCACAGTGTTATCGTCACCTTATTTTCATAATTTTCTGCTTTACTGGGACATCGCCTTTGTCATCCTGCACCCTTTTATATCTAATTATGGAGCAGAGGCAATAATAAGCTGGCTGTGGATAGATGTGTTATAGGGCTGTAACAATGAGGTTTCTGTTCATGTTTCAGACTCCCAGAGCAGGTTCACTGTGTACTTTAGGGACAAAACCAGCTCACACCTTTTATGATCAGGAGGAGTATCTGTGGGACAAAGGACTCTTTTGGTCTCCTGTTCCTCTCAGGTCACAGTGTTATGATCCAAATATCCCATTATTATTACTGAGAAGGTATGTCTTGTCTGATCAGCCTAAATTCCTGAATATTTGTGTTTAGCTGGCCCTTGCTGAGACCTCAGAGTGTTCAGAACTGAAGCTGTGCCTGCCCTTTCCCTGCTGGCACTGCTGAGGATCCCTCAGCGTCACTGCCCTGCTGGGAGCTGCAGCCTTGCCACGTGTGAGTCTGCCTATCAGGGGGTGAGGAGAGAGGGGAAACCTGCACAAATGGGATTTCCCACAGAGATTTGCCCCAGGTGAGGAGCAGCACCTTTCCTCTGCCCCTACTTTATCCACAGGCAGCTGGCCCCTCACCCCAGTCCACTGCTCTCCTCGCTGTGTGAGACTCTGCAGGAAAATATAAAAGAGAAGTACAGAAGGGGTCCCTCAATGTTCTATTCTGATCTCACAGCAGTGTGAGTTCAATTTAATAGAATAACTCTTGATTCAGGCCATGATTCACCCATTTCTTGAGCAGATATCCAGTTTTAGGCACATGAATAAGGCAGCTACTCATAGGAGGATGACAACCCTGTAGTGGATTTTTCTATTGGAGGAGACTTTCCATCTTTAGAGTGGAGCATAGCTGGGATCATAAAACTGTACTTAACACTAAAAGCTCATTTCCTTATTTTAATGCTGATAAAATAATTTGAAAAACTGAATGCGGTTTTATTTCTTGTCAAGACCACAGCTATTATAATATTCTACTCCTTCTCTTAACAGGGATTCTGTAGAAATTCCTCCCTGGCAGGGTGGGCAGGCCCTGGCACAGGGTGCCCAGAGCAGCTGGGGCTGCCCTGGATCCCTGGCAGTGCCCAAGGCCAGGCTGGACACTGGGGCTGGAGCAGCCTGGGACAGTGGGAGGTGTCCCTGCCATGGCAGGGGTGGCACTGGGTGGGATTTAATGTCCCTCCCAACTCAAACTATTCTGGGATTTTGTAATTGTTTGATTTTATGCTGCACTTGGAGTCCTAGAGGATCTACTCTATAGAATCCTAAGGCATGTGTCACAGCAAAGTTATTACTAGAAACAAACTGCTTCTATTTTCAGGTATGGAAAGGAAATAATCAATAAATGGGCAGTAAATTTTATTTTAGACACTCTCAAATGAAACAAAAGAACATAACTGGAAAATTTTTTACCCTATTTCAATCTTCTTGTTTGCTTAGAAATAATTTTTAAAAATTCAAAATACATTAATGGAGTAAGATGCAAATAATATGTTAAAATTTTTTTAAAATACATATAGTTGCCCCAATGAAATAATAAATGAACTAGGAATATACAGCACCTAAACAAGAAATAAGGAGGATTCCTGCTTGATCCCCTGGCAGTAAGTATCCTACTGTGCACACATCTAGGGGTAGCCATGCTCATTAAATTTATGGGACCTTCAGTCGAAAGAAAGAATAAAGGAAAGAAACACTGACTTCTTTCTAGAAGGCCTAACTCTAACCTACCATGGTTCTGGATTATTTTTTCATTTACAGCTTCAAAGAAAATGTTTCTTTTTAGGGCTGGGAGTTTTAACTCAAAAAAGCAATCCCCCTTGAGCAGAGGTGTCTGCCAGGGGAGGGTTTATCAGCGTTTATCAGGGATCTCAGCTGGAACCTGCTCCCTCCAGAGGGGGCTGAGCTGCCCAGGGCTGTGCTGGGACCTCACTGGAACATTTCCCCATAAATGTGGCTCACACCTGGAGCCTGACACTTAAACAGCCCCATGAAAGGGATTTCAGGGTGAAATAAAAGCTCATTTATACCAGGAAATTTGAAGTAGCAATTTGATCAGAATGGAACATTAAAGAAAAATATTTATTGTAAATACTATTTATTAAAATGTAATGGATGATTATTAGAGTTGTGTGGAAATGCTTATGTTTACTGAAAATGAATGGTAAAGCAACAATATGTGGAAAAAATATTTTTAAAGCCAGCTGTGCCTACTCTCTGGCTCAGTGTCAGAAAACTGGCTTATTGCATCCCTGGTATAAACTAAATTAAAAGAATTGAATACATTTAATTGACCATTCCCATGATATAAAACCACTGAATCCAACAGTGGATAAATGCTTTTGATTTCTTCTGTTTTCATATAAATACTGGGCACTATTTTAATTTGTTGGTATTATCCTGATGCCTTTTAAATAAATTATTCTGAGATAAAAATATTGATTTGCACAAGTATTACAGCGACCTGATGAGATCTTCAGGGTGAGAGGAGTGGACGAGAATCCTAGTTCATGATCAGAAGGCTGGTTTTATTGATACATGATATATAATACATTATTACTATACTAAAAGGAATAAAGAGAGAAGCTGCAGAGGCTTGCTAAGCTAAGAATAGCATGGAAAAGAATGCCTAACAAAGTTCTGTGTCCAGCAGAAAGCAAGGACAAACTCTCCTGTAAGTGGTCAGCAAATCCAAACACTCACAGAAGCCCAATCACCGCTGCACCTGTTGCATTCCACACCAGCTGATAACAATTGTTTACATTCTTCTTCTGGGGCCTCAGCTTCCCAGGAGATGAGCAAATCCCAAAGAAAGGATTTCTATGGAAAAATGTCTGCGACACACAAGAAGAAGAGCAATAGTGCAATGGATGTCCTGCTCAGTCACTGGAGCTCTGCAAACACATATGAACAAATTACTCTGAATTTTATTCAAGTAGAATGGAGCACAAGGCCAGCAAATGAGGGAGGGAGCAATAATGGAACTGCCTTTAGTAAAGCTGCCCATCAGTTCCAGTTCTGGTCCATCCTTCACCACACCCCAGCCTGTGCAGGAGAGCCCCAGCAGGGATGGATGGGATGGTGGGAGAGCCCTGGGACACTGCTGTGGAATCCTGGTCACAGTTAAGGGTGGCACCTCCCAGCTGGGGAGCATCCAGGCCGTGTTCCAGCCCCGCCTTTGGTGCTGTGCCCTGGGCTGGCTCGGGCAGGGCTGTGGGGAGCAGGAAATGCTCCTGCTGGTGTGATGGTGTTCACAGGGGGCTGAGGATGAGGGAAGAGAGGAGAAGGTTGACTCCATGTTTCAGAAGGCTGATTTATTATTTTATGATATACATTACATTAACACTATACTAAAAGAATAGAAGAAAGGATTTCCTCAGAAGGCTAGCTAAGAATAGACAAAGCAAGAATGATAACAAAGGCTTGTGGCTTGGCTCTCTGTCCAAGCCAGCTCAGTGTGATTGGCCATTAATTACAAACAACCAACATGAGACCAATCCCAGATGCACCTGTTGCATTCCACAGCAGCAGATAACCATTGTTTACATTTTGTTCCTGAGGCCTCCCAGCTTCTCAGGAGGAAAAATCCTAAGGAAAGGATTTTCCATAAAAGGTGTCTGCGACACTGCTGGCATAGAGGTGGGGGAGAGAGAGCTGGGGCAGGTCAGCTCCTCCAAACCCCAGCAGATGTTTGATTTCTTAAATCAAAACTGCTCTTCTGGGCTCAGCAAAGCCCTTCTGCAGCAGACAGTGTGGTGCAAGCATTTGTCTTTGCTCTATTTTTAATCAAATAGGATGAAAGACCTGTCCACAGTTTTGTTGTTGTTAATTGCCTCCCAGACATAGAAACATACTTTTGCTTTTAGTCATCCAAATATTTGAGAGGTTGGAAGCAAAAATAATCAGGAAACCTTTATTGGGTTCATTTTCTTAATTTCTCTGTCTGAATGCATCCATCTGTCAAAACATTCCTGTACAAAACACATAACATGAGGTACAGGTTTCAAATTCTTTCTCTGCATAGTTTGCCAAAATACCCTTGAAAATAGAAGTAATTTTCCCACTTGTTCTTTTTCAAGGTACTGAATCTTTGCTGAGAGGAAATGCAGCTACAATCAGGTCTGAGGGAAAGCTCAGTGTCCTCACTGGAGTGGTGTTTAACATGTTTTATTTACCAGGCTCAGCAGGAAACCATTGTCCTCCCACTCAGTTCTTGGGGACATTCAGCTTTTTTCTTATTCCCTGCCTCAGGACAGCCCCAAAATGTTCTCTGTTTGCATTAGAGGACTGGAGGAATCTCATCAGGCAACAATTCTGGATCAGCAGCTGGATGCAGAACCATCCATTCTCCAAGATGCCCTTGGAATGGGTCCGAATTGTGAAAGAAAAGGGAAAAAAACACCTTTAAGGCTCAGACTGTTCCTCACCAGTGGAGGAATTGTTTGGCTTTGATTCTGATCAGTTTGGAGAACTCTGTTGCTCATGTCTTTGCCCCAGTGAGGTTGTGTCTCCCAGAAATTGCCCTGCAGTTATTTTGTTTATTAAAGGCAAATGCACCTCTCATTTTCACGAGGTGATGCAGATCCTCTCCCAATACCAAGTTCTATTTTCGTTTTTCCCATGGTGTAGCAGTAACAGAATTCTAACCTGACAGCCTCTGAAATATCCCTTCAGTTTTACACATGTAATGCACTCTGCTGACAGGACACAAATGCTGGTGATTCCAAAAGCAAGGATTGAATCTGCTGACTCCCCAGAAAGGAGCAGGGTCTGTCCTGGGATCCAAATAACATTATTTGCATAAACAGGACTGAGTTGAATAAGGAATTGCAGAGCTGTGGGTTCATCTAACAACAGAGGTGATTCTCTGCCACCCAGGTAGGGACAGGAGTATTGGAAATTTCAGCTCAGGATTTTCTTACTGTTCATCCTTGTGGAAATGACAAAAACCATTGAAATGCAGTCAATGTTTTTTGTCCATTATTCACCAAGTGACCTTAATAAGCTATTCCAATATGTCAGGTAAAACATTTCAGAGATTTGAATGGGTTGGGCAGTTTTTCTCACAGAAATACAACACAATTCAAGGAAGAGTGCAGAAAACTGCCTAAACTGCATCTCTTGGGTTAACCAACCTCATCAAGGATTTATTTCCTGAAATGGATGGATTTTGCTGGATTATGTTAGTACCAGGTGGAGTTTTAATTAAACCTCTATCCTGCTATTTGGAAACAAAGCTTTACAATCAGTGAATTAAAAATAGCTTTCTTGGGAGAAGCAGGGAGGGGAGAGCAGGAAGGGTGGAGGTGATGCTTTGAGATGCAGGAAGTTTCTCACCATGGCATGGAAGAGCAGACTCCTCCTTGAGCACTTTGGAGACTTCACTTGGTCTTCTTCAGGCACAGCTCCTTGTTGAAGTCAGCAATCTGTGGTGGTGATCACAGGGGTCCCAGGACGAGGGAAGAGATGGGAATCTTGACTCCATGTTTCAGAAGGCTGATTTATTATTTTATGATATGTATTATATTAAAAGAAAATTATATACTAAAACTATACTAAAGAATAGAAGAAAGGATTTCATCAGAAGCCTAGCTAGGAATGGAATGGAATGGAATGGAATGGAATGGAATGGAATGGAATGGAATGGAATGGAATGGAATGGAATGGAATGGAATGGAATGGAATGATAGCAAAATCTTGTGACTGTCCAGAGAGTCTGAGCCAGCTGACTGTGATTGGCCATTAATTAAAAACAACCGCATGAGACCAATCCCAGATGCACCTGTTGCATTCCACAGCAGCAGATAACCAGTGTTTACATTTCATTTCTGAGGCCTCTCAGCTTCTCAGGAGAAAAAATCCTAAGGAAAGGATTTTTCAGAAATATGTCCATGACAAGCAATCCTTGTGCTGCTCTTGGGGCAGCTCAGAGACCAGGAATGAGTGCAAGGGATGCTTTTGTTGCTCCTCTGGTTGTCCTCTCTTTTCCTGCCCCAGCCTGAGAAGCCCTGGCCCTGGCTGTGCACCTTGGGCAGGGAGAGGTTGGCAGCAGGGTGACCTGCAGGATTCCTGTGTGTGCTCTCCATTATCCAGCTCCAGCATCACAAAGCTCTGCTCTAGGATGGAAAATCACCTGCACCCAGAGCTCATGTCAGTGCTTCCCTTCCTGCTCTGTCCCCTGTGTGTCTGCCGTGGGTGCCAGCACAGGGTCAGCCTGACTGTGTGTGGGTTCCCCCCATTGTGTTTGGGTTCCCCCCAGACAAAGGCAGGAGTGATGAATCTGACTCCAATGTTCTCAAAAGGCTAATTTATTACTTTATGATTCTACATTATATTAAAGAATACTAAACTAAACTATATTAAATTATGTGGAAAAGATACTTACAGAGTGCTAAAAAGATAATAATGAAAATTTGTGACTCTTTCCAGAGTCCTGACACAGCTTGGCCCTGATTGGCCAATGAGTGAAAACAACTCCCAGCAGAATGCAATGGAACAATCACCTGTGGGTAAACAATCTCCAAACACATTCCACATAAGCACAACACAGGAGAAGCAAATGCGATCAGAATTGTTTTCCTTTTCTCTGAGGCTTCTCAGCTTCCCAGGAGAAAACTCCTGGGTGAAGGGATTTTCCAGAGAATGTGAATGCCTAAATTAACGATCACAGAAAACTCAATGTATAATAAATGTCATTTTACAGAAATACTTCATATTTGAAACTTGCCACCAAACTTACTCCTCTCAGCACAAAGCTGAAAATTTAGAGTACTTGCATGTTTACAAGCTCTTAAATGAAAACAAACCTACAAAATACTGACATGATTTTTGTAATGACCATACATTTATTAATGAGAGCACTAAAAGTCTTTGTCCAGCCAAGGATGACCTGAAGCTACCACCCAAAATACTAATTTGCCTTTACAATTTTCACAGCATCCAAACTGCTGTCAAAATTTGCCTGTGGTTTGTTCTTTTGGACTTGACATCTGCTCTCCATCAGACTCCTCAGATGAATACTGTATTAGCAGCAGTCATTCAAAAAGAAACGAAAAAGCAGAAAAGCAGGAAAAACACTCGACTGCAGGGCTTACTTCAATGTCTGGAGATGTCCTCACTTACACTGCAGGTGAGAGCAGGATAAGTTTAAAAGAGGTCACAATCCAAGCCAGTAAAAAAAGAGAAAGTCAACTAACTCACAATTTCTGTGGTTAAAATGTAATTCTCCTTAATCCATCTTACCCTTGAGGGGCAGAACATTACTTGGGGACTGAAATAATAAAGATTTGTTGTTGAATTATTTACTCAGTAATTAAAAATGAACCAATTGCTAGCCAAGACAAGACCTGTAAAATTTAAATAATGATTTCATTTACTACTGACTTTTTTTAAAGTCTGAGTATAAAACTGTTTGTTTAAAAGCTGCTAACATCTTTTTTAGATGTATAATTAAAATGTATTTTTAAATATAATTTACTGTTTTCTAGAACCCCCAAAACCTTTCTAAACAGAGCTGGACATTCTGTTAATGAAATCCCTGGGAAGGCAGGAGGTACAGTGGTGTTTATTTGCAGCCTAAATCTTTGTGTATTTATCATCCATAAGAGTATGATAAAGTGTATGATTTCACAAGTGAAAGTTCATTATTGGTAATGGCAAAAAGGTAGATTGGAACAGCCTGGTTTTTTAGTTTCCATTTTCTCCACTTCTGTACAGTTTACTACAGACTTAGATCTGTGGCAGAGTATCAAGAAAAACACAGAAAACCTTTATTACTGATTAAGAACTAATAGTTCTGTGTTTTCTATAACGTAGAAATTTTTTTTCTTTAATGGGCTACCAAAATGCCCATTCTGGGTTGTAAACTCAGAGGTTGTAAACTCTGAGTTGAAACCCTGCACAGAAATGTTGATTTGTTGAATAAAATGCTTTTATTAGTGCCATTCAAACTCATGCAACCTTTGCAATTGCTCATGTCTTTCACCTTCCTTGTTTTCCCTGTGATTTCATGTGTTAGATTTCTAAGAAGATTTTCTATATGGGACTGGGCAAGAAGGATAGAGGTCCAAGAATTCATGAGAGTGCAGAAGAGCATACACAACAATATTCAATAGCCAAAACTATTTCCATTGAAAAATGGCTGGAAAGTAAAATTGAGATGTGACTATTGGATTCTGTAGTTTTTCTTTCTTTTGTCCATACACAGATCAGCTGGAAATCTTGCATTCCCTTTTCTTTGCAACTGCAACCACAACCCTGACATTCAGGAAGAGAGTAATTTAATTTGCTATGCTGGCTTAATCAGGGACTTAAGTGCAGCAAAGTGTGACCTTTTTTTGCCCAAACAATATTATGTAAAGCAGGGAGCTGGGCCCAGGTTGGTGTTAGAGCTGCTGACTCCCAGAAAGGGAGGGCAGTGCCAGGGTGACAGTGTGCCACCGTGGAGGCTGCAGAGACAAAGCTGCAGCTGACATCAAAAGCATGGGACAAAGGTGTCCCACAGCTGAGACACCCAAAGCTGAACAATCTGTGAGAAAATTGTTCAGCACCTGGCTGGTACCCACAGCTCCGTTCTTGCTCTCATTGAGGGACAGTGGCGGGCTCTCCACTCTGAATTCCAGGGTCTGGATGGAAATTATGGATTTAAAGCTCCCTGTGTGTGAGAGTCCAGTCAGGCACCCCTGGCCTGCAGGAGGGAAGAACAGGGCAGGAACTCCTGCATGTCCCAGACAGTGCCAGATGCCCTCGGCTGGGGTGGCCCCAGCACCTGAAATGTGTCCCTGACGCCAGAAATGCAGAGCTGGCTCTGCTGGAGCTCTCCAAATCCAAATTGGAATGGAGAGTTTGCTCTTGTGGAGCACTCAAATTCCAAACTGGAGAAGAGAGTTTGCTCTTGTGGAGCACACAAATTGGAATGAAGAGCTGGCTCCTGTGGAGCACACTCAAATTCCAAATTGGAGAGGAGAGTTTGCTCTCCACTCCAATTTTTTATCACCATCCAGGGTCTGTGTACAAATCACAAACAGGACAGGACTGCTGGGAACGTGCCTTGAGCTGTTTGATTTTCCAGCATCAGTCTCATTACATGGTTATGACAATGGGAAGATGCCACCAGCTCACATCCCAGGCAGCAGACAAAGAACTCAATGTTACAACTCACTTTATAAGTTTTTTGACCAATCTCACAAAACAAAAGCACATTGACAGCAGTTCTCTCCAATCACCATAAATACTTTTGGTTTAAAACAATGCTTGCTTATTTCAAATAAAATACCTGCTTGTAAGCCTTAAAACATAATGCACAGAGCTCCATTATTAATCTTTAACCTTCCTAATATCTTGCTAGATAAACTTTTCTAGCTTAGAGAGTTATTCTAGACAAGCATTAATACACAGACCATTGTTCTATTTGTCCTTGCTTTTCTCCTTTTTAAATAATTTTTCTGCTGACCTATCTCATGGCTGCTGCTCAGCTCCAATCACAGTTCTGCTGTCTCTGAGGCCTGACTTCTGCAGCTTTCCCAAAACCCTCTAATTTTGTGGATTCCCACAAATTTGGAACCACATAGACCACTTATGCTTCTTTCTCATAAAGATATGTTAGTGAAACAATTACATAGCCTTGTCAAGACTAAATTGCAGGTGAAAACCCAGCACATCTCTACCTAAGCATGGCCAACCACTCACAACTTCACTTCCAAGATGCTTCCTCGCCTGTCATAGAAGAACTGATGGGATTCCACTCCAAATTCACCCATGGCATGTCCAACAAGCTTTGCAGCCAGCCAAGAGACAGGCAGTGAGGTGAGGCACCTTTGCCATTGGTGCAGTGGCATTCCCACCTTTCTGGGGAAAGCGAGGGAGCCCAGCCCCACATGGGAGTGCTCTGCTCCTTTTGCCAGCTCCTCTTGCAGGGCTGCATTTCCCACCTGCAGCTCCTTGTTAGGCACAAAATATTACGGTAATCCAATTTAGACATGACAAAAATTACTGTCCCTCTGCCAAGGCATCTCCTGAACTGAAAACTGTCATTCCCAAAGAAAGGGTCTCAGCCTTTAGTGGGGCTGTAAGCTTAACACCACCATCATTTATGCTAATAAAGTGAGGCTGATGGAAGTGGGACTTACTGCCAGCAACAAGCTGAGGAGATTCTCCTGGGTCTCACTGTTCTGTTCTGAGCAGGAGCACTTGTGGTCCAAACCCTTTCCTTTCTCCAACCCAGTGTAAGAACTCAGTGAGGCTTTTTAGGAGAGTGGCAAAATTAATATTTTCAAACATATTCTATTTATTTCTGTCTCTGAGCACTAAATTGTAATTCAGATTAATATTTTCATTTCCTGTGATAAATATGGGAGTTATTAGAAATAAAAAAAACATATTTGTAGGCTCCTAATTGGTTTCCAATGATTCATTCAGCAGCACATTTATAAATAGGAAAAAAGGGGAGGGGGAGAAGTCAGCAAGAGAAAGTCTTCAAGACATACAACTGCCATGTTAACCAGTGGCCAGAACATTTCTGTGGTACTTAACTGATACTATTTTGTTGGTGAAATATTTTCTTAACCTAATTCCTATCCTCTAGTGCGGGAATCCTTAATACATTTTTATGTCAAACAATATTGTTCCCTCTTGAATTCTGATCAGTGGCTACAGAAACGTTATTTGCAGACATTCAGTTGGGATTTGTTCCCTCTTTTACTTCTCTGCTCAACATCCGTGGCACAAAGCACAAGGACAGGAGATGTAATTCACTATTTCAATTTTTAGAGATTGGTATCTTCAGTAGTGTTGGTGTTCAGTGTTCCCTTGTGCAAGGAGGGAGCCAAGGTGTCCCTTACAATGCCAGGGGTCTTGTGGTAAATAATGATATAAAGAAACCTCCTGGGATGCACAGACATCACCTTTGATTGCAACTGCAGATTCATTCAGGCCTCTGTGGTGTACTTGAAATTAAATCTGTATTGCCTTTCAATAAAATTAAGAGCCTTGAAGTAAATTTCAGCATGATATGAGTAAGTATTAACTCCCTTTTTTTAGACTACATCTCACCAGTTTTCTGTCATGCACTGCATTCTTAATCACTGTCAAATCACTATATTTTCCTTCTCAGGGAGGAATGCTGATGTTATGCAATGTTACTATGTAGATCATGCTCTGGTTTTTCTACTCCTATTTTGAGAAAATGCTTCTGAGTAAAACTTCATTTTTGGCCAAGTCTTCCCCAGCAGATAACATTTTGTCTATATTTGTGTGACATGATTTTCTGCTTCGTGGTTCTGGCAGGTGGAGGAATGCTATTTTCCACATCTTTCATATGGTGGAGACTGTGCAGAGTCTGGTTTAGCACAGCAGGCACAGAGGGTTTGATTTGTTTTCCTAACACGTGTGTCACATATAAAAGGCAATGTCCTTGCACTGGGGTTGTTAATAACTGGCTGCTCCAGATGGATTTGTGCCAGCACAGAATCCACCACCACAATTAGCAGTAGTAGGAACTTCAGCTGGCAGCAGCAGGGAAAGCAGTAAAGATTAAATGACTGTGTGAAATGTCTCTCCAAATTAAAACTGATGTGCATTGGCAAAAAATAAGGAAACTCACACATTACCCCTTATATTCTGTTCTGTTTGGGTAATAAATGTTGCTGTCTGGGACTCATTCTTTTTCACATAATAGATTCAGCCCTTTAATGATAAGAATCTGAGTAACCCCACCTGTAAAACATCTCAAATTACAAAAACTTAGAGATGACTTTCAAATGTTTGAGGATACAAATAACCTTTTGAAGAAATTTGATTTTTAGAGACATTTGTCAGCCTTTTACTGGTTTTTATCTAGTGCCAGTACTTTCAAAAGGTCTGCTTGGAAATTCCACTGAATTACATCCAATATTATTTTTTTTTCCTGGGCATAATATCTTCCAGGAGCTTCAAAATCTCTGCAAAATAGTACTCATGATAAAACTTCTACAGCATAGAATATGATCTTGGTCTAGAGCAGATTATTGTCAGAGCTGCAATAACATCAAACCTTCCCCTTCTCAAGAGCCATGGCTGAATTATGCCAATACCTGTACAAAGAAATTTAAAAAAAGAATGAATGACAAAAATTAGTACAATGAAGATTTGAATAAATATTTTATTGTACAAAATTAACTGATAGAAAATTTTCTAGACTAGCCCATGTTTCTTTAGAGAAAGAAAACAGTTTATTGTCTCACATTGCCTATATATGACATAGGTCCAAAATACAAATTCTCTTCTACAGTTTAAATGATCCATTGGGAACGTGCCAGAGCTCCTCAGAAATATCTTAGGTTTGAGAATTGGCCTAAACTGACCTTTGAGTTCATGAGCAGTAAAAACCATGGGATTTATAGGTCAGAGTGCAGAAAGCACAGCTGGTAACCACAGCCTTGAGGAGGTTTTGCAGCTGCAGTGATGCAGCACAGCATTGTCACTTTGTGAAATGCTCAGTCTTACACTCCTGGTGTGCATCCCATTCCTGGATTTATTATGGACAGGATTTCATCCCATAAATCCATCAGACAGCTCAGTCCTTTCCTGCTCACTGTGAAAGCAAAGGGCAACCAGAAAACTGAGGCTTTGCCAACACAGTTTTGTCCTTGGCCTCAGTAGGGATGTGCAGATTTGGGCACTCTGGCTGCAGAATTGTCAGGATCAGGGCATTGCTTTGGTGCTGACATTAAAAGCTGCCATGTACAGAGATGCCTGGTGCCATATTCTGACAGCGGTCAGATGTCCCAAAATGGATAATAATAGATATATAATAGATAAAGATAGATATGTAACAGAAAATAGCTTGCCAGGAAGCAAGGCTAGTGGGAAAATAAAGCCAAATCCAATTAAAGTGTCTGCTCAGGCAAATGTTAGCTTTGACTGCAGGACAGAATCCTTCACTTTAGACCACTCAGAGCACAAAGGCAGCACCTGACAAGAAATGTGACCTGTCAGCAGCAGCACAAGCTAAACTGGGCATGAGACCAGCCAGGCTCACCAGCAGCACAGCAGGAGCTGTGCTAATTTGCTAATTCTTGCATTCCCCCTGTGAATTCCTGCCCTGCTCCCTGAGGAATGCCTGGGCCTTGGGATAACTCCATGGAGAGATGTTTGCCCCAGGCCTGGAAGGTCAAGGAAAGCTGGGAGAGCTGAGGAAGCCTCCCAGAACTTTGGGGAAACTCAGCCTCCCTAAAGCCATGGGCAAGCTGGGCTCCAGACAGCTGGAACAATCTCCAATGAACTGAACTCAGATAGGGACTATGGAAAGAGGAATGTGTGTTTCATGGGTTTTGAGAACAGAGTTTATAGGTTATTTTTAAGAGAATGTATCTTATGAAGCAGAAATTATAAATAAAATACCATAAGTCCCAGTTCTTGCTCTGCATCATATTTGGTTTTAACTTCATTAATAGCAAATAGGGAGAAATAATGGAAAACCAGTGATTATAACACACTAAATTGCCACAAAAGCAATTTAAGGCCACTGTACACAACTGAATCCCACAGCTCCTTCAAACACCCTTGCCAGCCTGCTTTGGACTTCTTGAAACCACTTGGAACCACATCTACAGGAGTGGGAGTAGATTGGACAATTATACTGCTGCCAAAAAGGAAAAAACCAGCCTCCTGCATTTGCTTATGGGCTGTAACACAAGACCTTCAAGGCAGGAGAGGACTTCAAACATTCCATGGTTCAATTTATCAATATAAACACAGCACATCAATCTCACTAAAGGCAGCATATAAAGCCCTGCTCCTGCTAGAGCTGATGAGAACCAGGTTGAGGATGAACAATAATATGGGGCTCCCTTCCCAAGAAGAGCTGTTGAAGTAGAGTGTTAACAAAAGCAGGGTTTACTTTTTAAAGAAACCCTTTAATAAACAAAAGGGCAGAGGATTTTCCCAATTCATCTTGTTCCAGAACTCTATCACATGTAAATCTTCAGTCTGTGTGTAACATTTGGTACAGTGGAAAAAGGTCAATATAAAAATGCTGTTCTCTCATTCTTTAGCCACACTATGAGGAAAACCACAGTTTATTATAACAGGAAATAATATTTTATTATAAAATCTGCATGTAAACAAGTAACCAATTAATTGAATAACAGTTAATGGAAGTGCAAATTAACTTAATAAAATGATATCTGTTCTGTATTTAAATATATATATATAATTTGTTTTCTCCCATTCTACTGTGGTTCTACTCCACCCTCCCCACATTTAAGTTTAAAAAGATTTATCATTGCTTGCTTTGTACTAAAAAGAGTGTACGAGCCTGCGTACAAGTTGAAGTTTTGCTCTGCAAACGAGACAAGTCTGTGGTGATATTATCCTTTCTTATCTTTGCATCTCTGGTATCCACAAGACAAGAAGATATAGAACATATGTACACAGTGGGCATGTCAAGCCTCGTATTTCAAGTTAGTTCATTTACTTGCACACACTGAAACTTAACCCATTTATCGATGAAGCACTGCAGTGTAACTTCCAGCCTTGCTTGAGCACCTTAAGGCATTAACGAGAGTCTCTGGAGCAGCCATGGCCGCTGTGCCCACGGGATCCTCAGGGGATCAGGGGCTCGTCCATCCCTCCCTGAGGGCTCCTATAGCACGGACAAGTCGTGGCAAGACTTGGATTTCGCTTTGAAAGCCATCTTCTTGTTGTTCTTGGCCACGATCCTGCCCAGGAAGCGCTTGGCCTTCTTGCTGATGCTCTCCCTCCTCTTGGCGTTGGCCATCCTGCGTGCGTTGTCCTCCTTGCTGTCCTTGCGCAGCCGGATCTGCCGCACGATGCCCTCAAACAGGTCCTTCACGTTGTGGTGCAGAGCTGCCGATGTCTCGATGAACTTGCAGTCAAACACCACGGCACAGGCCCGGCCCTCTGCACAGACAGACAGACAGACAGGAAGGTCAGTGGAGAGGTTTTCACACACACTGTCAGCAGGACAGAACAGGAGTTGGCTCAAAGTAAGCAAGGTGCCTTCAATGCCGTGAAAGCTTTACTGCAAAACAGGAAAACCCAAATTTGCTCTTCATGGTTTTGCCCCCTCACTGTCCTTGGTTTTGTTGTGCTGTGGTCAGAAATCTCATCTGATCAATGGATCTGAATACATGGCAGCAATAGGTATCCAGACAGACTGTGCCTGCACTGTGTAGGAGCTAAAGCTGATTTAGGAGAGGCCCTGGGAAGTGTGCTTGTGGTTTGATATGGAGCAGTGTGAGTCTCCTGATTTTGCATTAAACTGACTTTGGGTAAAGACAGTGATGTACAGAAAGAAATTAGGTTTATTCTGGAAGCTGTTGAGCAATTCTGCACCTCTGCCTTGCTGCAACAAGTGAGCTCTCCACGCCAACAGAAGTGGAGCTGATACAGGCCACAAGGCCAAGTCATTGAACACATCAGTAGAGGTCACAAAGTTGTGCCCCACCGAATCTGACCAGGGCTGAATTTGAAATAAAAGATATTCAGTGTTCTGGACATAAGCACTTAACCCTGGGACATTGCTTCAGCACAAATTTCCACAGTCAGCTGTGGTAAATAATGGCAGAGTTGTAAACTGAGGAAAGTACAGATGTCAGAACTAGGACAGGTCAACCATGCCCTGCCCCAGCCAGAAAAAGTAATCTCCTGATGAACTCCAGTCAATTCCCTGAGCAGGAATTTAACACTGGGAGCTGGGCAAACCAGATAGGGAGAGATGGTTCCTCATCAAGGTACCAATACTTCAGAGTATTCTTTCCAGTGGAAAACAAGAAAACTCACCCCAAAACAAAACTAAACCCAGCCAAAGGAAAAGCCTCAGAAAATGTTTAAATAAGCAGAATCAAGGCTGTGGCATTGGTCCCTGTGCCCCAGGTACCCAAATGCCAGCTGGAGCTGGCTGAGAGAATTCTCACTGATCACAGCTGAAGAACACAAAAAGACTTTTGGGTTGTGTGAGCCCGGTCCCAGCAGCCCAGCTCAAATGTGCTGGAGTCCCCTGCAGCAGAAAGGGCTGCACAGGCTGCATGGCATCCCTGTCCTGAGGCTGCCTGGCTCTGTGACATGGCACTGTGTCCCCCGAAGAGCACAGCTCAGGCTGTCACAGCTCCCACTGTCACAGCCCGAGCCTGGCAATGCTGCTGCACACACACCATACAGTTAAAGCCTGCCTTGAGTAGTCCTGTGCTGAAGCTGCAGCGCTGATGCATTTTCCTCTCCCACTGCAGCTCTGCACAGCCACACATCTCCCCCCACACCCATCCCCAGTGTTTTCTGTGGTACCAAGCCCTGCAGCACAGCCAGCTGGCTCCACATCCCCAGTGATGCTCAAATCACACATTTTCCTACATCAAACCCAGGCATTCCTGCTGGCCATGATCCTGCACAGCCTTTGCTACTGCTTTAGACAACACTTGGAAAATTCAGTGTCTCTTACCATCAACTGAGACCTCCCGGGACCTGACCAGGTCACTTTTATTTCCCACAAGGATAATAGGAATATCTTCTGTCTGCCTTGCTCTTCTCAGCTGGATTCTTAGCTCAGAAGCTTTCTCAAAACTAACTTTGTCTGTCACTGAGTAGACAATAATATAGGCATCTCCCATTTTCATGCAGTGGTTCTGGAGCCATTGGCTGTCATCCTGAAACAACAAAGAAATGGATTTATTGGGCTGAAAAATCTACTCAACACTGAGTGATCATTTATTACTGTAAGCATCTTAAAGATTCTTTTCTTAGCCTTATTATTAAAAGTCAATAAAAGAAAGCAAATCTCCCCAAAATTTCAAACATTTTGTTATTTAAAATACAAAACAAAATAAATTTCTCTTGTTTCCAGAAATAATATCAAGTCTTCACTGATCAGACTGACAATGTCTAATTTTACAGTAATTCCCTGGGCTGCTCATGTAAGATACTGATTATTCAAAGCATTAAGAGAGCCTCACTCAGCTCTGTTCAGGGTTTTAAACTGCCTGCCTAGCTACAAGAAATTAATTGCAGAGAGAACAAAGGCAGAATAAATTCTAATTTTTAATGTCACTTATCTGATCAAACAAATAGGCATAGTTGTTCCATTTCTATTTTTTTTCCTTAAGAGAACTACAGACCAAGCCATAAAGCAAAAAAGCACGAGGAAAGAGCTGTAAGTACCTGCTCCCATATATCGAACACCACGAGAGACGCTTCTTCTCCATCAACTATAATTGATCTGTCATATGTATTTCCTATGGAAAATCAAATAAAAAGAGTTCAGCAGAAGAAGTTCTCCTCCTCCGTGCCTGCCGGTGTCCTTAGGGGAGGCTCCGAGCCGGGGTTCCCCGGCAGTCCCGAGCCCGCCGTGCCCTCACCGGCCTCCTCGGCGTCCGCGCAGTCCTCCACGCCGCCGAAGATGCGCGCCAGGCTGGTCTTGCCCACGCCGTGCTCGCCCAGCAGGATCACCTTGTAGAGGCTGCCGTCGGAGTCGCTGCCCGAGGAGATGACGGAGTCGGAGGAGTCGGAGGCCCAGCTCTGGCGGTGCTGCCCGCCGGGGCTGTACGAGGTGCAGCGCACCAAGCCCGACAGCTCCTCGGGCGGCAGCGGCCGCAGGTCGCGCTCGTCCACGGGCATGCTGCGGCGGTGCAGATGCTGCTGCGCCGCGAACGGCGTGCTGCCGCGCCGCTTGTCGCCGCGGTTCAGGGTCATGGGGCTGCGGGCAGGGCACGGCTGTCAGCCCGGGCTGCGGGCAGGGCACGGCTCTCAGCGCCCGCTGCCCCGCACAGCCCGGTTCCGCACAGCCCAGAACCCCGCACAGCTCCGGACCCTGTCCCACACAGCCCCAGCTCTGCACAGCCCCGGCCCCAAACAGCCCCTGCCCCGCACAGCCCCCGATCCGGACAGCCCTTGTCCCGCACAGCCCCGGCTCCGCATAGCCCAGAACCCCACAAAGCCCCAGCTCCAGACAGCTCCGGACCCTGTCCCGCACAGCCCGTGTCCTGGACAGCCCGGGCTCCGCACAACCCCAGTTCCGCACAGCCCCGGCCCCGCAGCCGCGCTTACCTCGGGGCGCTGCGCGGAGCGAGGGTGCGGTAAGAGTGCGGTGAGGGATCGGCGAGGGATTCCCCGCTGGCTGCCGCGGGAGCTCCCCAAGCTCTGCTGCCGCCACCGCTCCCCGCTCCGCTCTTTATGTGCCGGCGGAGGCGCGGGGCCCTCCCCGCCGTGACGCTCGCCGGGCGCTCCGCCAGCGCATCCTCGGCAGCGCCGCCGCCCCCGCGGGCTCCGCCGTGCTGTGCGGGGGCGGCGGCGGCGCGGGGAGCCCGGGAGGAGGCGGGAGCCCCCCGGGGGTGAGGGGAGGCACGATCGGCTGCGCTGCGCTGTCAGCGCGGGGGTCCCGCCCGTCGGCGCGGCTCGGCCGGCAGCGAGCGGGGGAGAGGCGAGGGCCGGGCCCGGAGCGCGGCTGGGCGAACCCTGGGGCTGCCGGGCTCGGCCCTGCCCTGCCCTGCCCTGCCGGCCGGTGCTCTCCTCCCGCTGCCCCGGTGCAATGCCCGCAGCATTTGCTCTGTGTGTCCCTTGTTTCAGCTGCCCCCGTGCAATGCCCGCGGCATTTGCAGTGTGTGTCCTTTGTTTCCCCTCCCAGCGGGTGTGAGAGCGCACGGAGCGCACAGGGAGCTTCCCTCGGCTCTGTCACGGCTGGGAGCTGGGGATGCTCCAGCAGCGTTAATGGGAATACCCATCGCACCCTTGGCATCCCTGTGCCGGCTCTCCCCGGTGCTCGGAGCGCTGCCCGTGCGGGGCTCGCACGCACACACGTGGGGGGTGAGCGGTCCGAGAGGCCATAAAGGTCAAATTCTCCTCTCGCTTTCACCTGAGCAGAAAAGCGAGACAGTGAAAGCCTTATCTCATGAGCGGCACAGTCATGCCCATGTGACCGGGTGAAGAAAGGACTCAGCAGATAACTATACCCGTCCCCGCACGGCTCACCCAGCGCCGTGTATACAGCCCGATGTTTACCTAGCAACCGAGACGTGTCAGACATTGTGCGGCCAAAATAGCCCCGGCCTCTGCTCCCGAAAGATTACAGCAGAGCGGGAAAATCCCGGTGCCTGCGGACAGCCGCGGCTGCCATCGAACCCGTGTCAGCTTCAGGGCTCCGAATCAGCGGCAGAAACAAGGTTAAAGAAGGCAAGAGGCAGGGAGGTGGTGGAAACCAAGTCAGAGATGTAGGGAATAAAGTAAGGGAAAGAAAACTCTGTAGGTTTGTGCTGAGTGGGTGAATATCCCATTATTTTCAGGAGCCGATTATAATTCTCCAGTCCACACTTTTGGGGTGGTTTTGGCCGCTTCACGCTGATAAACTGCAGTCGGGAGTGTTAATGTGGTAGTTAAAGATCATCAAGGGCTTGCAGCAAGTTGTCCCAGCCTGTCTCACAAAACAGCAACCAAAATAGCCTTGTCAGCTCAAACAGAGTTTGGTGGCAAAACGTGCGTGCCTCAGCTGACTGAGCTGAGTTAGAAACCCCTGGCTGGCATTTGGAACCATATGGTAAATAAATTATGGGTAGCACTGGAACTACACTGTGGATACTTCAGTTGGATAAACTGGAATCTGCCAAGCCACCTTGATCATTAATCAGACAATTAATTATGTAAATACACTTCTAGATACGGCTGGTCTTCAGATGGCTTCCTTAAAATTTGGGGGTTTTCTGTCTAACATTATCGCCTGAAACTATTCTCAGGGACTTTTCATGTCTTTTGCACCAGACTTTGTTGGATACCTTTGCTGTGTGTCAGCACTTTAGAAGCTGACATATGAGGTGGGGGTGTTTTTAATTATTTTCTGCGTGAAAAAGGAGAAATCTGAGAAGCAACAGAACTAAAGAGACAGTGCCACTTCTGTGCCACACAGAGCACTATTGGCCTGGAAACACACTAAAAAATGGGTATTTCATTGGCACAACTCAAAGAAGCTGCCTTTTGCTTTACAGGCTGAAAAGGTAATCTCCTGTAATCCTGTAAAAGTAATCAAGCTTTCTGCTGATGAGAATTATGAGTATTTTGATGATGTAAATGTGAGATAGACCATTTGCAGGAAAACTATCAGGAAAGGCATATGCCAAAGTGATGAATAAAAACCTTGAGAGAACTGTGTTTCAGCAGGAAAAGGGACTGGAAATAAAATTACACCCAGTAGAAATCCTACAGAAAATTCACCAGCTGGGCCTCCTCCTCTGGTTTTTGTAGGTCCAGCTATTCTGTGAAGCTGGAAGGAATTACCTGATAATTCAGGTTAATCACTTGAGAAACAGAACTCTCTTCACTTAGCATGAATAGAAGAAGATCTCTTCACTTAGCATGTAGTTCTGTTTGCTGGCAATTATTGCTGTATTTTTCCTATCTTCTGGTAATTATTATAATTATTGTATTTTCATGTACACTTTACTATGGCACCCACTGATTTCAGTGGGGTGCATATGAGCCCACAGGCTTCAAATGGTGATTTTCCACCTTCTTTGAAGGACTTTAGGATCCTCTCCTTCTCACCTGCCCTCGATGTCCACTTCTGCCTGACCATGATTCTAACAGATACATGAACAGGAATTTATTTCTATTTAAAAGAGATTTTCATGCCTGGCTTTTCCTACCCTTATTTTCTATTGTTCTAGCTTCTAATTTTCTCTAAAAAAGGGATGCCTTTTTTTTCAGTTTCATTTCATCTTTGCATGATTTTAATTTTCCTCATTTCATAGACTTTCCACTTAAGGTGCCTTTTTTACATTTCACTGTTGTAGTATATCCAGTTTCTTTTTTCTGTTATCTCTTTCCTGTTATATTATTTCTCTGTTTCTTTTCCCCCTCACTTTTCCTCAAGCTTTTGAGAAGTGCCAGTGTTCATTTCTAGTGCAAAAGTACATTTCATCATCTGGAAAATGTAAAACATGCAGTTTGATCCTGTTTTTCCAGGTATGTCTTCCTGGGGTAACAAAGCTAAAGTTCCTTTATTTTGTATTAGGTGCAGGGGGAATTTCATGGTCTAAATGACAAGCACAAACTTTGCAGGGGGTGCAGTGATAAACTAAGTTAAACTAAATTACACTTAACTAAACCAAGCATGTAAAACTTAACACATAACCCTGTCCCCTTTGAATTTTCAGGTTAAAAAGAAAAATTTGGGGGTTGCATGAACTTTATGTGATTCTTCCTCATCAGTGTTTGTTCAAGGTCAAATACCATATTATAAACAGCATTTATATTTTTACATTAAATGAATATTATTACTTTTGGAGTTGCTGCTGCCTTACATCAGAACTCTTTCACAACTGATTGGGAGTAACAGGAATATTTTGAACAGTCCAAAGGCTGGATCAGCAACAGTGAGGTTTGGGGCTCAGCATTGCTCTCAGTGTGGCTCTACACTGAAATTGGGGGTTTCTCTCCTCCTTTCCTTCCAACTCATCAAGTCTAATTAATCAGTCATTGTGTGGGTGAAGTTATTTCTACACAAATGGCAGAGATACCCACAAAGGTCTGTTCTTGCCAAGTTACATGAAGCATTACTCCTGCAGAAGTGTGAGCCTGGCTGCCTCCCAAATACCTGGACTGAGAAAGAAATAGCACATTTATTATTATTTTTATCACAGAACTGGCACACTCAGGCCACTGGGAGGACAGACAGAGGCAGCAGCATGAAATATATTGGGGTTTTAACCTAAGCAAGAGAGATAGAGATAGAGGAAAATGAAAACCAGCATTTTTTCTTTATCCTACAAAAAGTAGGATATAGTGCAAACAGGGTATCAAGTTTTCCTCACCACCACCCTTAAAATCAGAGATTAGTGTGAGCTGAACAGCCCTGGGCTAACTGGTTCAGTTTGTATCAGCCCTTTTCACATGAGGCCTATTTATATTCCATCCACTGTCTGGCAGTGAATGTATGGGGTAAAAGCAGGGGCTCTGAGCTGTGCAATCACCAGCAGAGGTGGAGCTCTCAGCCCTGCACAAGCTGCTCCGTGGGGAGGTGACAAATGTCCCATCCACGCTGCCCCTGCCTTGGGATGTGCTGAGGCAAGGCAGCACAGCCCTTCAGCCAGGCCAAGCTTTCCCTCAGAATTACCCTTGGATTTAATGGCAGGTAATATTTTGGATTGAGTAGTGGTAGCCATGAATTGGGGCTGAAACAATAACGTGAGAAATATGAGCTTTGGAGTCAATAGAAATCAATACAGCTTAGAAAGCTCACACAGAGTGCCAAGGGGGAAATGCAAGCAGAAACCCAACTAAATCCATTGTTATAGCTACACAAATAATAAGCCTTTCATGGCTGCTGTGTTTCCTCTCAGCTCCAGACCAGAAATTCTAAAGATCACTGCAAAAGAATGGAGAAGTTTTTGCATTTTCAGGTAGAGAATGATAAAATAGGCACGCTTTAAGTCCATGGCTCATAACGTAAGGCAAAGACCTGTCTTTCTTAAAACCTTGCAAAGGGGTGCAAAAAATAACTTGGGTCAAGAGTAACTGGAAATGTGGTTCATCTTTCAGGTGCTCTGAATTTCTCACTGCTCTGAGTAAGCCACAAGGCTCCCAGCCCTGGTGAGCCGCTGGCCAGGTGAATCACGGCTGCGGAAAAAGCGCTCGCGCAAGGGGCAGCTCCAGTTTCACTGTGCCCACGGAGTTCCTCCTCTTCCTTCCCACAGACTGTCAGTAAACCACTGATACACCTTGGGGTATGCTTGGGAAAGCATTCTGTGTCAGTTTAACTCAAGCCCCACTTTATTTCAGATTTTCAGCCCCAGGTTTCCCTCTCAGCCTTGGCTGAGGAGGCAGAGCTGGGATCCCCCGGGCTCACAGCACCCACTGGGTGAGCTCAGCTGCCTGCCCCTATTGCATTTCAGTGCAGAGTAAAAGCAGAGCATGACCTAAGACATTTCCATAACTGTTTTCTTTAATCACCCCCAATTCCTCTTTTTCATACCGACCCTGTCATAGCCAACGTGTGTGGCATGCATCATCCCCTGTGACTGTAAATATCCGCTTACAATTCCTGCACCATGTATTCCCCTTGGGGGGGGATGTCAGAGCCCCTTCACGAGAAATATCTGGAATTCAGAGACCATGAAAAGGTTTCTGAATTTACACACAGCTGGTTTAGGGAGGGGGCAAAGTAAGTGTCTGTCTGTCTGTCTGTCTGTCTGTCTGTCTTACAGGAATTGCGTAGTGCTAAACTGAGAAAGGAAGATTTACTGTTTGCCAGCAATAGCTCCTGGCAAGAGGAATGGGTCTATTTGCAATAACAAATTACAGGAGCCATCCTGGGTCAGACTCAGCTTACAGCCTCTTTCCAGCAGCTGTCTGTGGCAGATAGCTAAAGAAGAATGGGCAATAAGGACGTGGTAAACACAATTAAAACTACACACACACAGCCACCAGAGGCTCTTGATGGAGGATTTTTCTGCATTTTTTTCCTAATTGTTTTTTAACACATGTGGATTTTCAATACCCTGTAGCACCCTCATTTAGTGAATGGTGAAGCAGAAAATAAGATTTCCCTCCCTTCACACCTGCAGTGGTTTTACAGCTTTCTGCAGTAGTTTTCTCTTGGGGTTTAGGAACCTGGGGTTCCTCATTCCATGTCTAAACATGAATCCCTACTTGTCCTTCTCTATCTTAACTAATACCTCTCTTTGGACAGAAAATACAGATTAGAAACATGGATTATTCAAACATGTTCCCATGGACTCTCACTGTAGATAATGAGAATTTCTGCTTTCTTTGTTAATCCCAAGAATTCCTCAGCTGAGCACTGAGTAACATTTTTACAGACCTGCTTCTACTGTATTGAGAAGCTAAGCATTTAGTAGGTAGGAAATTGGGTAAAATCAGCCTAAAGTCACCCTTGCTAACCCAATAACTCATTTCTCCATGCAACTGCAGGACAGAGTCTTCAAAAGTTGCCTGTTAGCAGCTCTGAGAATCTGGACAGAGTCGTCATAATGCAGGAATTTCCACGAAAGTGACAGGTGGAGGAGGAAAAGTCTCCCTGGGTTGCAAACCCTGTGATCCTCAGAGGGAACACCCAGCACCCAGAGCCACGAGGATGCTGAGAAAGGACACAGGGCAGAAGCTGAGAGTGTTTGTGGCCATCCAGAGTGAAACTTCAGCTGTGCTGCCCTCTTCTGCCTACCAGATAAGGAAAAGGGGACAAGGAATGTTCAATGTATCTTTTTTTACACAAATGCCTCCAGTCCTGTGTCCAAATGTGCATTGGAAAGGCTGAGAACCCCTGCAAGTGATGTGAGCTCCTGGTGGGGACATGGGGGACAGAATCAAACAGAGCTGCCCCTGCTTTGGGTGACAAAGCTTGTTCTTGTCTCCCTTGAGGGGAAACCCCATTTTCCTTACATTTCCAGAAATGAAACCTTGAAACAGGGATAAAACCTCACAGTCACAGGGGCGCCTTAGAGATTTGAATGGAAAAGCTTTGTGCTTCTTTATAAGCCAGAGCAGAATTTGTGGTGTCTTTTCCTGTGGTGGGTGGAATCACCCATGTAAAGTGTGTGGGAACTTGGATGTGAGAGATGTTATCGTTTCTTCCAGGAAAAACTCCTGGAATTTGTCCAGTTGGAATGTGCTGAGTTTGGCAAATTCCACATTTGCATCATAGCAGTAAAAGGAATCTCTGCTTCTTTTGAATGTCGCATTTCCTGCTTTGCCTCTGCTGCTGCACAAGACATTTTGGTAAAAACCTCCACAATTCTAATTGTAGAGTTCTACTAGAATGAAAAGAATTCTCTCTTTTTTTTTTTTTGTTTAAAATTGTCAAATTTCATTCTGATTCTATTCTTGAGAAATCATGTAATTATTATAATCACAATATGCTTCATTATCCACCACAGTCTCAAAAAAATGTTAAATGGTCAGTGTTTAGGCTCTTGATTAAATACAGAGAGCAAGCATGAGCCTGGACTGGGGTAAGAGAAAGGTAAGAAGTGTGTTTCTTACATAAAGGGGTTTATAGGCAGTAGATGAAAAATGTTACAGTGTGAAAGCAACTGCAGATCTTAATTTGAAAGCTCTAACTAGATAAATCTGAATCCAAATCCAGTGCTAGAAATCTGTCAGTCCTAGAGACAAAACTGCAAAATCCTGATGGGCATCAAGGACATCCTGCACCCAAACCAGCTCCAGTGAAGCAGGTAGGAAATATTTATTTCTATTTATTTTCCTGTCCATCTTCCCAGAGGCAAACCCCCTCATTTAGGGAATGGCAGCACACTGGAGTCTGCCAGTCCCCTGGGAAAGTGCAGGAGGGATTGCTCAGCTCCCAGCCTCGGGTTTCCAGTCAGGGTTTTTTTGACAGGCACATCACAGTGTAAACCTTTGGGCTTTAGGCACCTCATTTCCCAAGTCATCCAAGCTTCTCATATTCAGGGAAACACTCAGTGATCATCCCATTCTCCAGTGCCAATGGAATTCAGCAGACTGGTTGCTTTTCATGGCATTTTTCCCTGTCACAGTTTTGGAGATGAGATCAGAATCAGGCCCCAACATTCTTCTCCCTCCTCTACACTTACTCACAGCGGTAATTACCCTGAATCAGGCAAATGTTGCCTTGGCATCAGACTCTCACGTTAAAAACACCGAGTGTGTGTCAGTCAGGCTCTGCCTGCTCGTGTACCCCCAGCCGTGGGGTGAAATGCTCTTTATTCAACAATTCCTGTCATAAAAAAAATATGACATGCACAGAAAATTGCTCTGCTGCAAAGCCTTTCTTTCACACTCAGCCCTTTCCTTCATATCTTTACAAGGGTTATAAATTTGCATCACTCACTCCTGTGTTCAAGCACACCAGCTCCACCAGGATCACTCAGATGAATCTACAGCCTTCTAAGGTAACAGAAGCTCGTAGCTAGGCAACAAAAAAGAATATAGTATTTTTCAGGAAGCAGGATTTTTCTAGGTGATGTCATACAGATGCAGTGCTTTTTTGCCATATAAGAAGAAAATGGTTCATTGGAGAAATGATTCTGTCACCCTGGTACCATCAGGCCATGTTGATGTATAGGCTTCCCTTGATTAGCTGTGACAGAAAATAACAATGCATTCTATGCTGCTCCTATTTATTCCTCCATATCTATTACATATTGGTGAGGTTTTTCTACAAAGACTAAAGCCACAAACGATTTTATGGCAGATCTCATTAACCATCACCCAGATTAAAATGGAATGCTTCAATAATTACCAAGTCAGCCGAAATAAATTACATCTCGGCTCAGCTGAAATTGGGTCAGCTTTAAAAAAAGAAAGAAAGAAAAAGGATTTATGAATGGAAAAGTCATCCTGTTGTAAGAACAGTCCATCAGTGTATGTAGGGATGTAGGGACAGAGCTGCTGTGGGTGGTATACACTGGTTTCTTGAAGGGATTTGGTCAAGTGCAAGCAGAAAAGCTGATATGGTGCAGCAGGATCCTGCCTTGGATCCGGGGTGAGGGTGTAGAGCCCGGCCTAGGGGTGGGCAGAGGTGCCAGGGCAGTGTCTGTGCCATGGCAGTGTCTGTGCCTGGGCAGTGTCTGTGCCATGGCAGTGTCTGGGCAGTGTCTGTGCCATGGCAGGGTCTGTGCCAGAGCAGTGTCTGTGCCATGGCAGTGTCTGTGCCCTGAGAATCTGTGCCATGGCAGTGTCTGTGCCCTGAGAATGTCTGTGCCAGGGCAGTGTCTGTGCCAGGGCAGTGTCTGTGCCCTGACAGTGTCTGTGCCCTGACAATGTCTGTGCCACGGCAGTGTCTGTGTCAGGGCAGTGTCTGTGCCATGGCAGTGTCTGTGTCTGTGCCATGGCAGTGCCTCTGCCAGGGCAGTGTCTGTGTCAGGGCAGTGTCTGTGCCCTGACAATGTCTGTGCCAGGGCAGTGTCTGTGCCAGAGCAGTGCCTATGCCCTGACAATGTCTGTGCCATGGCAGCGTCTGTGCCAGGGCAGTGTCTGTGCCAGTCTGGCCGTGCCCTGCAGGAGCCGCGAGGGTCGGACCCGCTCGGCGCTGCCGAACCTGCGGCTCCACCTGCCGGGGACCCGGCCCGCCCGGGGACCATCCCTGTCCCCATTTCCCCATCCCCATTTCCCCATTTCCCCATCATTATTTCTCCATTTCCCCATCCCCGTTCCCATTTCCCTATCCCTATTTCCCATTTCCCATGCCCATTCCCCATCCCCTGCTCTCGGCTCTCCGGCTGTGTTCTCTCTCTCGGTACGGTCACACAGCGAGCCCGCGGCGCTGCCCCGCGGGGTTTGCCAGGCTGGGCTGGCCCGGAGAGCGGCGGGGAGCCCGAACAAATCCCGGCCCGGAGAGCCCCGAGAGCTGCGGGGAGCCCGGCCCGATCCCATCCCCATCCCATCCCGATCCTGTCCCCATCCCGGCCCGATCCCGTCCCCATCCCGTCCCCATCCCATCCCCATCCCATCCCCATCCCAATCCATCCCGATCCCGGCCCGATCCCATCCCCATCCCATCCCATCCCGATCCCATCCCCATCCCGTCCCCATCCCATCCCCATCCCGGCCCGATCCCATCCCCATCCCATCCCGATCCCGTCCCCATCCCGTCCCCATCCCATCCCCATCCCATCCCGATCCCATCCCCATCCCCATCCCATCCCATCCCGATCGCATCCCGATCCATCCCGCAGCCCCCGCGCTGTTCCGGCTCTGCCATCCCGAGCTCCCTGCGGCTCCTGTGCCGAGCGCTGTTCCCGGGGCGGACCAGCCCGCGGCTCATCGGGGCTGTTCCATCGCAGCCTTGGCAGCTCTCCGCTCCTTGGCATCCTGTTTTATTTGTGTGCTCCAGAGCCCGCTCTGTGCGCTGGCTTTCATTCTTCCCAGCTGGACCGAGGCGCGGGTTGAGGCTCGCCCATGCCGGGATTGCCCAGGGAGCCACGCCAGCCCGAGGGAAAACACAATTCCTCTGCAGCAGGGAAAAAAAAAAACTCGAGCAGGACTAAGAGGCTGAAGCCCGCAGGGCAGCAGAATGTCAGAGAAAGGTGCACCGGCTTCTCGACGCTCCCAGCAAAATTCCTGCGGTTTTAAAGATTAGCAGAATATATTGCAATAATATGATGCATTACCTGATGCGTACAGAATTTGCATCCAAGTTGCAGTGTTTTTTTATTCAGCCATAAAATGCAGAAAACCAGTTAATTGTGTGACTTGGTACCTGCATAGGTACTTCTGTGCAGCCAAGGGCTTAAACTCCAGATGAACTGAGCTGTGTGCACCCAAATGGCACATGCACTTAAAGGAAGACAGGTATGAGTGAAATTAAAGTTGATACAATGTTTATTTTTTGGTTGAAAAAATAAATTCACTCTCTTGTTTTACTAGGAATGGCCCAATATTGTCCTTACAAACAAAGGTAAATGTGACAAAACTTCATCACTTGTATGCTAAAAATATAATCCACAGTATGACCTCAGTTAAAGGTCTTAAGTTTTCAGGATCAGACCTAAAATGGTAACTGGAAAGGGGAAGAAATTTTTTAAACAACAGCTCCTGTTTCAAAAAACCCAGTCAATTTTGTCATTACTAAGAAGCATTACTAAAGAATTTGACAGGCTCTTTACAGTGTTGACTTATGTTTCAAAAAACCCAGTGCATAAATGTGTTGTTATGAAAATAAGTCAGTACAAATTTGAAGAGAAAGAATTCATGTGACTCAGCCCTAATTATTTTCTTTCTGCCTAAAAAGCCATTGCTTGGTTATTGTTTTTTTTTTTTAGTTGGCTGTAGTGTTTGTGAAACCGTTTTCTGGTTTTCAGTAATAAAATCTAGTTTTCTTGTATTAAAACTGTGACTTGTATTAAAAAGGAAAAAGAATGGAATCTGTTGGCATTGATTGTTTTTCTCTGCAAGCATTTCAGATTACATGGATGATTTTTTTGTCACTTTGCAGGTGAAAAGTATTTTGCTGCTTAGATATACTTCCATAATCCTCAGGCAGAGCATGTGCCAGCTCTCCCATTAGCGAAGTGGGGAAATGAAGCTTTAAGGGTTAAGCGAGCTCCTGACGACCTCCTGAGGTTATTCCAGTCAAAGCACATCTGATGGGAACCCAGATGGAGCTAATTTGGGTAGATTAGGGGGGAAAGTGCTGTGACAAACCCCCATCTCCAAGTTACACCCCAGTGATGGCCAGGTCAGCTCCAGGGGGTTGGCAGGGATGCCTCACCAGTCCCTCGGCTCAGCAGGGACACAGCTGTGCCCAAACCCTGGGGCCGCCGCACTCAGAGCTGCCCAGGGGGCTTTGGCAGCCTGAAACCGGGGCTTGGTTTGTGGATTTATCAGGGGCTGTCCCTCCTGCTGCTGTGTGTGACCCTCCCCAGCGGGGCAGCAGTGCCCTGCAGCAGCACGGGGCACTCGGGGTGTGCCACAGCCCGGGCAGGGCGGGCACGGGCCAGGCTGGGGCTGTGCCCACCCAGAACCTGCCCTGCAGGGAGTGCTCAGCACAGGTGATGGAGCTCACTGCCCCTGCCAGGGTGTCAGGGTCTCTGGCTGCTCAGAGCGACCCCGAAATTGTTCAAAGTCTCTTTTCTTAGCTCGAGCGCTTGAAGAATGACTCGGAGCTCTTCATTTCTGGGTCTCAAGGTTGTTTATTGTTCCTTATCTATAAAATTCTTTCTCCTGCCCTGCCCAGGTCCATCCAGCAGGACAGTTCCAGGCACTCTGCCTGCCCTCAGGGCAGTGTTATGGCTTTATACTAAAAACTACGTGTGCAATGTTTACAATTACTTTCCAATACCTGTCACCTGTGTTAGACAGTGAGCTTCTACTCTAAACCAATCTGTAAGTGCCTACATCACAGCAGAAGATGGAGGCCAAGAAGAAGAAGGAGAAAGGCTGGACATGCCCAGATCCCTCCATCTTGCCTCCTGAGCCCCCATACCAAAAACCACAAAATTGACTTTTTCACCCTGTGATAACTTCACTATTATTCTACCTAAACTGTTGTGGCTTGCTGATCTTCATCTAAGGTTGGTAATTTGCTCCATGGGTCACAATCAAACCCAGAGGTGTTCTGGGCTCTGTGCCAGGGTCTCTGAGCCCCCTGGCAGGGTCCTGGCCACCCTGGACAGCCAGAGGGATGCTCTGGGTTCCCACAAAGGGGAAGGACAGAGCCCCGTGTGAGGGCAGTGGCAGCTCAGGCAGGTGGGGCACATCCCTGCCACCTCTCTCTCTCTCTCTTCCCAAAGGTCCCTGGCAGCAGCTGCTCCTCATTCCCAGGTCATTTTTTCCCCACAGATTTAGAGAAAATTACCCTCTGGCCTGTTCTCTCCCTCCTGCGCTGCTCTGGAAGCAGAATCTGTCTGAGCTCCTGTTCCAGAACCTCGCTGAGGGAAGGGGCTGCAGTGAGGGGCTGCAAGGCAACAAACCCATGAGACAGCTGGGGAGAGACCCTGAGCAGTGGTGGAATGAAACTGGGAGAGCAGGGTTCCATCCATCCTAACAACCAGGATGTCTTCATCACTGCAGACAGTGCTGCTCCTCAGATCCACAAAAGAAAAGTCAAGGAATGGAGATAACTTGTGTGCAGCGGGATGCAAAAGCTCTTCAGAGATAGGACATAATAAATGTACGAGTTGATAATAAGAGATAGGTAAAAAGGTCTCAGAGCGTGACAGAACATCTTCTGCAGGTACTGAAGTGTGTTGGACAAAATGAGGGCTCTGCTATTTGTGCATTTTGTAAAAATGCCCTGTATTTTTAGCATCTTGTGGAATGAAAATTTTATGTGCTATTAAATGTTGCTGGCAAACGGCTGTGAGACCAGCAAACTCAAACACACCTCAACTCTCCCTACTTTGGTTCTCTTTGCTGTTACTTAGTAACATCAGAGAGATTTTACTACAAACTTTTCTTTTACCTATGGAAAAACGTTGACTCTGCCACTCCTTCAGTCTGTATTTATGCCAAAGAGTACATTTGGTAAAGAAAGAGAAAGTGGTGAAGTTCTCTGCTTGACAGGCCCAAGGGAAATGCTTTTAACAGCTATAAAAAAAACAATTGTAAAACACAGAGTTTATAAATCAAAGCTCCAGAGGGAGATCTTTATCCAAGCCCTCCATTGATGCAGACACATCACTCCTGAGCGTGGCCAGAATACTGAAATACTTTCATTAATTAACATATAGCTTTCATTAATTAACATTGCCAGTGTGTGGCACACGCTGCTCCAGCCCAGGGCCACCACAGCAATGCCATGCAAGGGTGCAGCCCTTCCATGGATGCTCAGCTGCATCCTTGGACACAGAGCTGCTGAGCTGCTTCCCTGGCACTGCTGAAGCTGAGGGGCTGCAGCAGGCTCAGACACGGGGCAGCATTGGGGATCCTGCCCCTCCTGAGGGGTGAGGGCTCAGACACAGCCCAGAGCAGGGACAGCACACACAGCAACCCTGACAGCACACTCTGAGTGGGGAATGCCATCCAGCTGCCATGGGAGCACAGTGGGAATGGGGTGTTGGGGAAGATGGAACAGGAAAGCCTTATAAATATGATTGTCTGTCAAAAGACTTTGAGAATATAGAAACTATAAGTGAGATTGAAATGAAAGCAAGCTTTGAGATACCTCAGTTACTGAACAACTGGAAAACAATGGTGTGGTGGACTGAAGGTGATCCCCTTTTGATGGAACAACACCCTCTGCCTGCAGACAGCTCCAAGGGGCAGAGCAGACCCTACAGCTTGGCAGAAGAGGCCCAAAGAGGAGTTTTTAGGGTTTAAAATGTAACACAGTGTGGTAATGTAGTGATTCTTATAGGCTGTATGTAAATGCTATAGGATTTGTATCTTGTACTAGATTGGTTAGTGAGAATCAGAATATTCAACACAGTAGATGATTTATGGTATTGTAATAGAAACTTTGCGCTCTTGCCTCTCTTACTCCCTTACTCTCTCACCCTCTCATCCTCTCCCCCCTCTCTTCTCTCAGGCCTGCTCTGAGCTGTGGCTGCAGCTCCCAGCAGGGCCCTGCACCCAGGCCCTTTGCAATAAACCCCAAATCCCAGCAGGGCCCTGCACCCAGGCCCTGTGCAATGAACCCCAAATCCCAGCAGGGCCCTGCACCCAGGCCCTTTGCAATAAACCACAAGTTCCTGACCTGGCTGCAGAGATCTCTCATCTCCATCCATCCCAACAGTGCTAACCCCCCAACGCTCCTACAATGGGGAATGTCATCCAGCTGCTCTGGGAGCACACTGGGAATGGGGAATGCCATCCAGCCAGCCCTGGGAGCACACTGGGAATGGGGAATGCCATCCAGCTGCCCTGGAAGGCTCTGTCCAGAGCTCAGGAATGCACAGCAGATGCCTGCTCCTGGCATTTTTCCTGGGTTTGAACGAGTCTGTTTGTATTCCACACAGCTGCTCATCCTTTCTCATGGCATGTGTCCTATTACAAAGCATTCCAGAGGCTAAATTTAGGGGTGGAGTTTTGGAATAATAAACATCCGAAACAAAATATTTCTACACAAATTAGTGTTTTGTTCTCCCACTTTGTCTCCATGCAATAGGAACCAGCTAATGATCCTCAAAAGCAGGGTGGAAGGTTTTCACCAGAACTGGGGGTACATTATCAGCAATGCAGAGCTGCAGGAGCCTGGACAGGAGGGCCTGGGGCCTTCAGCAAAGCCACTGTGGTTGGTTCTGTGGTAAATATAATACCCACATCACTTAAACAAACACACCAGATCTAAACCAACCAGATTCTCCATCCCTAAACAGCAGAGTCAGAACCCTGCTTTGAGAGCCCACAGCAGATCCTCCGTACTGAAAAGTCATCCCCCAACTATTAACAATAAACATAAACCATCATACACCTTCTGTTGCTTCTCTGAGAAGGTAAATGGTGCAAAGTGCCTCCCCAGGGCTGCTGTGCACAGTGTGCTTCACGAGGCAGTGCCAACATCCCAACAAACTATTTCACACTAGTATTAGGCAGTGGTGAAAGCCAAGCAGAGCTTCAGCAAAGCACCATTTACTGATCCCTCCTCTGTTTGGAGTGCAGGTTGAAGCAATCTGTTGACAGCTTAATCATCCTCCTGTTTTCCCCCTGGCACATACCTGCATTTCCTTCTTCCCCAAAATCTGGGGGCAAAATTTATTTTCTTTGTAAAAAGCCACAAAAACCAGAAAGCAAAATGAAACCAGCCAAGCATGGTGCCCAGGAGCTGCCTGCATGCATCACCATGGCTGGAGCTTCATCTGTGCTGCAAATGCTGGCAGTGTCAGAACTCATCAGTTCAGTGACTCAACAAGAGAGGCACAGCAAAGCTGGGCCTTCTGTTCCTTGCCCAATGCTAATATTACATAAATGCTGTCTTTATTTGCAGTTTCATTCATAATCCCAGCAGTGCTGCCCATTCAGAGGTTGCTGAGCCAAGTGAGCTCAGCAGAGTTGAGCTGAGCTGCTGCAGTTGATTTTCTGCAGCCCAGTGCAGAGGAAAGCTCAGCTCTGCCCTGGCAGGGTCTGGCTTTTCCCTCTCCTGCTTTGCTGGGTAACTTTGGACTCACACTTGGAGCACTGCACTGGACTGCACTGCCAGGCTGAGCTTTACACAATGTGCATGAGCTTCACCCTTTCCAAACAGCACCTGAGACCCTCCCAGGGAAAATGCTACTGGAGTACAAAGCACTGCCCATCAAACTGCTGAGCACAACCTATGTTTATAGGAAGTGTACCTCTTATTTTCCAGATAACTGATGGCAAAGAAGGCTACATTGCAATGGGTGTATGTGTTGGGACCCAGGACATTCCTCTGGCTGCCCTGGGTGATTCCAGACCCTGTCAGGGGGCTCAGAGACCTTGGCATGGAGTCACAAACACCTGTGCCTTCAATTTTAACCCATGGAAACAATTCCCAACTTTGTGTGAAGAGTTACAAGCCACAATAGTTTGAGCAGAATGACAGTGAATTTATCACAGGGTGAAAAAGTAGAATTTTGGGGTTTTTAGAATGGGGGTTCAAGAGGCAAGATGGAGGAATCCCGTCCTTCTTCTTCTTGCCCTCCATCTCCTGCTGGAATGGTGGCACTTCTGGATTGGTTTAGAGTAGGAACACACTGCCTAACATAGGTGATAGGTATTGAAAAATTATTGTAAATAAAGTACAGGTAGTTCGTAATATAAAAAGCCAACACCACCCCAAGGGCAGGGACCGTGCCACAACCTGGACAGATCTCAGCAGGTCAGAGAAAGAATGGAACAGATAAGAGAAAATAAATAACCTTGGAAAGCAGAACCAACGAATCTCAACTTCTTCTTTGGTCACAGGGCTGGGTAAAAAGAGACTTTCTGATACCTCGGGAGCCATTTCAACCACAGAAACCTGAGATATACATACCAAAATACCCAACAGGATTTCTCAACAGGTTCTTATTTTTCCATGTGGTCCAGGACTAGAGACATCCTTTACAAAAATTTAAATGAATTCTAAATCAGTTCTTCTATTGTCAATGTCTGCCAAAGAGAACAGTTTAGTGAATGTCACAGCTCCCAAACCAGAAGCACAGGCTGGGTTTTAGCATTAAATCTCAAAGCATTTAGAGCAAAACTTGTCCCTTAGCTGTCAAACACTGCCAGGACAGTCTTTCAGCAGAGCCTGCTGGGCTGTTCATACTGAGAACTGGTAATGACTCCTGTATTGCAGGTGCACAAATAAAAACTCCTTCAAAGACACTGCATTTCCTACCACTATGAAGCAGTAATTAAAAATAAATCATGTTTTACACAGGTCTAAAGAGCCCTCCACATCTGGCTAATCTAAGGTGAGATAATTAAAACCAGACACGATTTGGAAGTGAGGACACTTACTGCTAAATGTCCTCCAGCTTTGCACACATCAGCTTCTACAACTTGTGATGTCTGAAAGTAAAACTGTTTTAACAGTCTGAAACTGTCACAGGAATGTAAAGATTTTAACTAAAAGTTACCTTGGTGTACTTGTGAAGTCCAGTGTGCAAAATCCACTTCTAAAGTGCAGCTTATAACTTATTTTTAGTAGTGAGAAACCAGTTAAAAATAAGTTGAAAAAATATCTTTAATGGAAAATTCTACCCATGCAATGACTCATACAATTAAAAAGCCAATTTTTATTGTATTTTTGTAGCTGTCTGTAAGCATAGTATTTTTTTAAAGAGCAAAGAAACATTTCCTCAAGAGAATTTAAGTGATTTTATTTTGCTCACCGTTTTATGTAAATTGTAACATCACCACTTATATACAAAATCAGTTGAGTAGATCAGAACAGCAATGATTTCCTCAGCAGGCAATCATGACCGAGCAGACAAACACTGATTCACCACTTCCAGCAGGTGAGAGTTTTCCAAAGCAGCTGCCACCCTCTCCTTATCAGCGAGCTGTTTGTTAACTGCAGGAAAAACCCACAGCAAACATCAGGACAGAGGCACTGGGTGTGCTGAGCTGAGAGAGCACAGCTCAGGGTGCTGCAGGGCTGGGGATGCCCAGGGCACCCCGGGCTCTGTCTCTGCCACAGCTGCTCCTCAGGTGGGACACAAGAAATCCACATTTCCTCCCCTTTTCCACGTGCTCAGGCACATAATCAGTGACTGACTGAGAGCACAGCCTGAGGAGGTGTTTAGAGAACACTGCAGCCCAATCTCAGTGACACTCTGTGATCCCGCTGTGGGACATCCCCCAGGATCTGGCACAGAAAGTCCCAGACACGGAGCAGATGCTCTGCAGCTGTGGGTAATTTTCAAGATTAAAACAAATATGAAGACCACACAAGAGAGGACTAAAAGCCTTACCTGCGTGCTCAGAGGCATGTGTTCCTGGAGTTATGTGAACATCCAGCTGAAACAGCAGCACACAACAAACAGGGGACGAGTTCAACAAAACATTGGCAGATTAAGTTGAAACTAATAAAAATGAAATAGCGACAAAAAGCAGGGAGAAGGGACATTCTTGCCACTATCAGTTAGTCAATATAACAGAATAAAATAAAAGTCTAAAATTGCAGAGTATTCTGCATTTGCAGGTGCCTAAGCTGCTCCAGAAAGGATGAGAGCTGCCCTCCTGCCTGGCACAGAGCATGCAGTGATTGCCCTCAGACCCCCTGGCCATGACAACAGCCCCAGAACTGCGTGCTGGTATTTCACCCACAGCCCTCTCTGCTTCCTGCAGGGTCCATCACACAAAACTAAAAAAAGCTCTAGTTATTTTTCACTGCAAGCTTGTTTTTTTCCTGTTTTTTTTTTTAATTTTTCCAAACACATCCCCCACTTCTGCTTTGATCCCCACCTTGAACCTCTCGGGCAGCGAGCGGAGCAGCTTGACCTTGATGGAGAGGCCGATGAGCGTGGCCATGCTGCAGTGAGGGATGGTGGGCGTGAACTCCACCGACACCGTGCTCTGGGCATCGTCCACCTGCGGGGACACCGCTGTCACCGCCACAGCACCCAGCCCGCAGGGCACTGCGCTGGCACCTGGCAGTGCTCTGCCTAGGTGCTGCTGGAAATACAGTTAAACACTATGGAAAACACTATCAATATATTTAAATATTATAAAATATTATGTATCATTACTATGTAAATACTATGTTAAATATATATAATATTATACATATTAAATTATAATATAAACATTAAAACTATACACAATCTAAATATATTTAAATATTATATATTTAAATAATATAATATAATATAATATAATATAATATAATATAATATAATATAATATAATATAATATAATATAATATAATGTAATATAATATAATATAATATAATATATTATATTATATTATATTATAATTTAACATGTATACTGTAACATAATTAATATATATTATTTAATATATATTGAATAGGTTTCATATATTATACATTATTATATTTACTATTATACTTTAAATCAATTATCAAATATGTATTATGTATTATTTAATATCTAATTAATATTGCATTATATATAATTGAATATTATCATGTTTAGATATTATATTATTCAAATATTATTTAAACATTATATATTTAAATATTATATTGTATTATATTATATTTGGTAAAATTATAACTATTCTAAATATATTTAAATATTATATATTTGAATATTATATTGTATTATATTACATTATATATTGGTTAATATATACATAATGTATTATAATTAATATATATTATTTCATATATATTGAATAATTTAAAAATATTATACATTATTATATTTATTATTATACTTAATATAAATTATCAATTATATGTAGTATTATTATTATGCATTATTTAATATGTAATTAATATTGTGTTATATATTAAATATAATATTTAAATATTATATAATAATTATTTAATTATTATTTAAATATAATATATTTAAATGTGTTATAATTATATAAATTATCATTATTCGAAATATATTTACATATTTATATTTAGATATTATATTATATATTACTTAATATGTAAAATAATTAAAATATACTATTTAATATATATTGAAGTTTTAACATATTATACATTATTATATTTATTATTATACTTAATATCAGTAATCAATTTTATGTATTATTATATATTATTTGATATGTAATTAATATTGTGTTACATATTATTAAATATTATAATATTTTAAAATTGTATTATTTACTTGTTTAATTGTTATTTAATTATTATTTATACATATTATATTATATTATATTATATTATATTATATTATATTATATTATATTATATTATATTATATTATATTATATTATATTATATTATATTATATTATATTATATTATATTATATTATCGGACGTCTGAGGCAGCACATCCCGGCGGGATCTCACTTTCACTCGCATTTGCTCGACGACGTTCAGCTCCTCCAGGGTGAGCGGGTGCTCGGGGTCATTGATGGAGCGGATGAGATGTGCGCGTTAAGGAAAGCGGCGCTGCCCGCTTGGCCCGGCCCGGCCCGGCCCTGCCCTGCCCGGTCCTGCCCAGCCCGGCCCGGCCCGGCCCTGCCCGCCGCTCCCGCAGGATATCGAAGATCTCCCGGTCGTCGATGGCGTCGGGCAGCTCATCGTCTTCCTCGCGGGCGGTCACGGGGCGCTCCCCGGAGCGGCGGTAGATAAGCGGGTTCGCGTTCTCTAGCGGAGCCGCGCCCGGGCCCACCATGGCGGCAGCGAAACCGGCACCGGAACCAGCCCGGAGCGGGATCGGCGCCGCACCGGGGCGGGAGCGGGGCTGGATCGGGAAGGGCCCGGGGCGGGGCGGGGCGGGCCTGTGGCGGGAGCGGGGCGGGCCCGGCTCCTCGGGCGTGTCCCGGAGCTCCTGGGCTTCCCCGGAGCCCGGCTCGGCCGCAGCACCGGGCTGGAAGCGAATGGAGTCGGTGGCGCAGTGTCCGGCGCTGCCGAGGATGCTGCGATGTAATTGTTTATCTCATCTGTTCCTTACTCTGAAAAGTCAAACGAAAGAACCCCGCACAAATTTAAACTGGTGTGGTCGTGTGGCGATGAGATACTTTGGCTTCATACACCCCTCTAAAAGGAGATTAAGGCAAGAATTTACTATTTTGATTTGGTTTTCTTTTCTTATTGTTACTTTCTAGTCATTTGTCTTTTCTTATTGTTACTTTCTAGTCATTTGTAATCTAGTCCTGGTTGTTGCGGGGGGGGGGGGCGGGTTAGGGGTTTTGTTGCTTTTTCCTTGTCATGGCGTTTTGGTGCTATTTTTTGTTGTTTTAAGGGGGTTTTAAAGAACTTGATAGCATTTAAGCTCTGTGTTCAGACTTGCCCTGCGTTCTCCGCCGGTGGCGCTGGCAGCCGGTGAATGAAGGAGCGGCGATCGGCGCCGGGCACTGCCGGGACCGCCTGAGGCCCTGCCGCCCTGCGGGGCTGCGTCGGTGATCGGGAGCTGTATCGATAATCAGAGCTGCATCGGTGACCGGGCTGTATCGCTGATCAGGGTCTGTGTCGATAATCAGGGGCTGTGTCGCTAATCGGGGTTGTAGCGATAATCAGGGGCTCTGTTGATAGGCAGGGGCTGTATCTCTGATCAGGGGCTGTATCGATAGTCGGGGCTGTGTCGCTGATCGGGGGCTATATCGGTAATCAGGGGCTGTATCGCTGATCGGGACTGTATTGATAATCAGGGGCTGTGTCGCTCATCGGGGCTGTAGCGATAATCAAGGGCTCTGTTGATAGTCAGGGATTGTATCTCTGATCAGGGGCTGTATCGATAATCGGGGCTGTATCGATAATCAGAGTCTGTATCGCTGATCAGGGTCTCTCTTGCTGATCAGGAGCTGTATCGATAATCGGGGCTGTATCGCTGATCAGGATCTTTATCGATAATCGGGAGCTGTATCGATAATCAGGGGCTCTATCGATAATCAGGGTCTGTATTGATAGTCGGAGCTGTATCGCTGATCAGGTCTGTATCGCTAATCGGGGCCGTATCGATAATCAGGGGCTGTATCGCTAAGCAGGGTCCGTATCTCTCTCCTGTTTGTGTTTGGCGCTCTGGAGGCGTTGGCTGCCGGTCACGCCGCGGTTCAGCCTCGCTCCGTGCCCCGGCTGCCCTCGCCGGGACCTTTGTCCCCTCCTGTTCCGCATAAAAGCGCAGAGAGGCCCCGGGAGCCCGGGGGTGACCATGGCTCCTGCGAGCCCGACCGCGGTCCTTTGTGCCTGCTTTGGCTTTGTAGCGCTCCTCGTGTGCGGGGCAGAAGGTGAGCTCTGTGAGCTGGTGCTGTTCTTGCTGCTGGGGAAGCCACTGCGCCAAGTGCCAATGATTTTTACAAAGGCGGTAAATCTCTTCTGCTTTGATTACCAATCTGCCAAACTGCCTTCATGATGCAAAAATTACTGGTTTTGTGAGATGAAACTTTTTCAGATGATTTAATGAAAATAAAGCTTTCTGTCTTTTTTGAAAGGTAGAAAGCAGCAGCATTTCTGAATTCTCTAAACAAAATATTTTTAAGATTTTGTTGAATGATAAATTTAGGAAGTGTTAATGGGTTTGCTGTTTGCTCTGAAATTTGCTCTTGCAGGGTAACAAAATCCTGCCCTACCTGGCTCCAGGTGACACTGGCATGAGGGCTTGGCAGGGGGTGTCTGTCACTCCACCAAAGCAATATGAAGACTGAACAAAATTGAAAGGAATAACCTGAAATGGTCTAAATTAAACAATCAGTTAAGAATACTTAATGGAAAAGTCTGTGTGATAGTTATGAAGGTGCAATTTAATTTTTTTTTTCCTTTTGTGTTACCTAGGACAGAGTGGTGCTGGGCCAGAAGTGACCATTGCACTCGGACGGCTCAAAGGAACACAGACAAATGTGAAGGGCACAGACAAGCTTGTCGATGTTTTCCTTGGAATTCCTTTTGCAAAAGCCCCTCTTGGATCCTTGAGGTTTTCTCCACCTGAACCACCTGAACCCTGGACTGGTGTGAGAGATGCAACTTCTCACCCACCGCTGTGAGAGCTGTTCATTTGTGCTGCTCAGAGCTGTGTTTATTGGGGTGCAGAGGCCTGAGTTGATATTTGGTGGTGGATGCACTGCCAGTACTGCTGGAATGTTTCTAGTACAGGTGTGGAGATGTGCTTTTACAGGCTGCACCTCTCACTGATTATAGATAAGACAAATTTCAAGCACCCTGTGGGGATTCAGCTGGGTGCAAAAGAAGTTTTCTCTACTGTTGTTACCTTGATGCTATTGCAGGTTTAGTACTAATAATTGTGCTTTTTTTTTTTTTTTTTTTTTGTGAAGCTGTCCTCAAGATCTGTCCCTGTTGAAAACAGCTGAAAAAAACTTCAAAGAAAAGCACCTTGCATTCCAAACTTCTGAGGACTGTTTGTATCTCAGTGTTTACAGCCCTGCTGGCTCAAGCAAGAAGGACAAGTTACCTGTATGTAACCATTGAACAAACTTGTGTTTTATAAAGCTTGCAAGTAATGATTGCTCCTAAGAGACTTAACTGCTTTTGAAAATGTGATGCTGCACAAGCAGAAATTATATTAGCATGTAAAATTCCATGTCCACCAATGTGAAACTCAGCAGCCATCGTGCTTCGGTGATTTGGTGTTCCCAATTCTCTGATGTTGTTTTCCTTTTCCAAGTGAAATCTGCAAACCAGTACATAAAGATGTGTCTCACCCTTTTGTTTCCAAGGTAATGGTGTGGATCCATGGAGGCAATTTCATATTTGGTGGTGCTGCTCGCTATGATGGCTCTGCACTGTCAGCCTATGAGAATGTTGTGGTGGTTATAATTCAGTACAGACTGGGACTCCTTGGATTCTTCAAGTAAGAACACCTATTTCACTTTGTAAAAAGTACTTGCTGTCATGTTGAAAGCATGGGTAGTTCTGGTTGCTTAATGTGCTGAGCTTCTATATCAGCTTCCCACTGTTAGAGTGGTTTAAATGTACATAATTCACCGACATCAGGACTTCAGAACACTGAGAAATGTCTGTACATTCCATCTGCATGGTCGTGCAGCCTGCTATCAGTCCTTAGCTGGGCTTATTTGGTGCAGGACAGGATGTTTGTTCTGGCCTTTGCTTCCATCCTCTGCTGTGTAAAACAAAAACTCAGGCAGAGTAAAGGCCAGGGGTGTACCTGAGCAGAGAATGGAGGGAGTCAGGGGCTGAGGTGGGAGCCTGAGGGGCTGTTGGTCACTTTGCACTAAGCACAGAGTGCTGAGGTGGCTCTGCTGTGCCACTGTCACTGTGCTGAGCAGTGCTCTGTGCTTTCTGAGATGGCTCTGCTGTGCCCCTGTCACTGTGCTGAGCAGTGCTCTGTGCTTTCTGAGAGGGCTCTGCTGTGCCACTGTCACTGTGCCACTGCTCTGTGCTTTCTGAGGTGGCTCTGCTGTGCCACTGCTCTGTGCATCCTGAGAGGGCTCTGCTGTGCCACTGTCACTGTGCTGAGGAGTGCTCTGTGCTTTCTGAGGTGGCTCTGCTGTGCCCCTGTCACTGTGCCACTGCTCTGTGCTTTCTGAGAGGGCTCTGCTGTGCCACTGTCACTGTGCTGAGGAGTGCTCTGTGCTTCCTGAGAGGGCTCTGCTGTGCCCCTGTCACTGTGCCACTGCTCTGTGCTTTCTGAGAGGGCTCTGCTGTGCCACTGTCACTGTGCCACTGTCATTGTGCTTTCTGAGGTGGCTTCTGCTGTGCCCCTGTCACTGTGCCACTGTCACTGTGCTTCCTGAGGTTGTCTCTGCTGTGCCACTGTCATTGTGGCACTGTCACTGTGCTGAGCAGTGCTCTGTGCTTTCTGAGAGGGCTCTGCTGTGCCCCTGTCACTGTGCTGAGGGATGCTCTGTGCATCCTGAGAGGGCTCTGCTGTGCCACTGTCACTGTGCCACTGCTCTGTGCTTCCTGAGAGGGTTCTGCTGTGCCCCTGTCACTGTGCCACTGTCACTGTGCTTCCTGAGAGGGCTCTGCTGTGCCACTGTCACTGTGCCACTGCTCTGTGCTTTCTGAGGTGGCTCTGCTGTGCCATTGTCACTGTGCCACTGTCACTGTGCTTCCTGAGAGGGCTCTACTGTGCCCCTGTCACTGTGCCACTGTCACTGTGCTTTCTGAGGTGGCTCTGCTGTGCCACTGTCACTGTGCCACTGCTCTGTGCTTCCCTTCCAGCACTGGTGACGAGCACGCCCCTGGGAACTGGGCGTACCTGGACCAGGTTGCTGCCCTTCGGTGGGTGCAAGGAAACATCGAGCACTTTGGTGGAGACCCAGCTTCTGTCACTCTCTTTGGGATATCTGCAGGATCTTGCGCTGTTTTTGCACATGTAGGTATATAGTACATAAAAATAAAAATCTTCAAAAGCTTAATTATGATTTTTGACAGTAAGTTTAACAGCATATTGGGCGAAATCTGGAGATTTAGCAAATAAAGATGTGTAATTCCCAACTGAATCCAGGAGTTAATAGACTATAACTAGCAAAAAGTTGTAAGGTAAGGATGTTAGTGTAGAATAAATACTTTTTGTTCTTCCCTTCTTGGCAGGTGTTATCTCCTTTATCTAAGGGTCTCTTTCATAAAGCAATATCAGAGAGTGGAATTATAATTCCCCCCAGTAAAAATTTACGTCTTTCAACAGATCTTGAGGTAAGCTCATTTTTTTTGCATTTTAAAGTCTTTATAGCCTAAAATAGGCTTCTTCTATGGATAGAAGGATACTATATATCTATATAGGATATTTAAAGGGTATATGTGGATATCTAGAGGATACTTCTATGTGATAATTTGTTTAAAAGAAAAAAGGGAAAAATGTCATTGTATACCATGCAACAAAGTTGATCCAGTTAATTGTTGCAGCACACCTGTTGAATTTTGGTCTGTTTGGTGTTAGAAATAGATTGGAAAGCTGTATGATTGTAACAGCTGTGGGCTGGCAAAGGCATTTCAGTCACACACATATCAAGCCAGGCAAATCTCCATTTTTATACCCATTGTACTTGATACAGTAACTCTGATATTTATTATGGAAAGTTTGACAAGAATCCAGAAGAAGAATTCAGCTTTTTATTGACCTACAGTCTTTTAGGGAGGGTCTTTATGTGAGGTAAATTAATTAAATATAAAAACAACAAAAAAACCCAAACTTAAAATAAAATCACTTTCTATGAGTGCCTTTTAATATCTTTTCCTGTAATGGCAGACAGTAATAATGTAAATATTTCTATATTTTCTTTCCTTATTTGGTTTATGCTAAAGCTTGTATTATCTCTACAGCAGTTTGAAAAAACAGTGAATGGAAATACAGCAACAAAGAGAAGTACAGCAGAATGATTCCACTTTGTGATCAAAGAGTAAAACAAAATACTCAAAGATCTATCAAGCTCACTTAAATCTGCCACTAAGAAGCTCTTAACAGCAGCATGTATAATGATTTTATAACAGTGCTTGTCTTTGTTGATAATTTTCAGAAAATTGCCAGTATCTTCAAGTGTGCTGCAAGCAGCTCCCTCTCCCTGCTGAGCTGCTTGAGGAAGCAGGAAGCAGAGCACATAGTCCTTAACAGCAAGGTAGGTGTCACTTCATGGCAACAGAACTTTTAATGGCTCACTTGCAAAACTTTAGCTCAGCCTCTGATCAGAGTTCATTGATGCTCTGTTCCAAAGTTGATTTTTCTTATCTTTTGTCAAAATACTCCCTAAATGTTGAAGCAATTTCACATATCGATTCTTTCTGGAAGTTTGGCAGTGTCACAGCACCTGTGAAGTTGTGAGCAAGGCCTGAGCAGCCCTGTGTTTTAATGTCAGAACAGCCCCAGATCAGGGACCCTTTACATTGCTCTACACTTGACCCAGCCAGGCCTGCATTTTACACTCTTGTGCCAAACTGAATTTATGTTACAGTGGCTGTAGATACTTGAATTTCTTAAAGCCCTTTTTTGCATTTTGGATATTCAGTGTGGACATCTTACATGATTTGAAGGAAAAATTGGAAATACTATTAACAACTAATTTCATCTTTTGTTTTTTCCTTTTTTTTCAGGAAATCTCATTTCTACCCTTAGTTTTGGATGGAGTGTTTCTTCATAAGCCACCTGAGGAGATATTGGCTGGAAAAGAATTCAATGCAGTCCCGTTCATGATAGGAGTCACCAACAATGAATTTGGCTGGAACATTAGATCGGTGATTTAATGTCTATTCTTTATTTTTATTGTGATTTTAATGTCTGTGTTAAGTGATAGGACAAGACTTTGCAGTGATGGAAATACATACAAGGTTAACATTGCTTAGATCATGGCTCTGCAGTGACCCAGAACCACTGGGTCACAGAGGGTGAGAGGCTTCATCCTGCAAGTTAACAGCAGCTGGAACGTCAGTTTTGTGCAGTGCTTTCTTATCCTACAGATTTAATCCCTCATCCAGGCAGAGAGAGCAAAAGAATGCAACAATCAAGGACTTGTTCCTGAAAGACAAGTACAGCCAATCCTTTCCCCACCAGGCTCAGTAGTCAGGGTTGATGCACAGTGTGCTTAAAAATGTGCCACTGATCACCTTGACCAGCTTCCCCTTGGTATCATAACCTGCAGGAAGAGCTTTCATCTGAAAATCTCACCTGGGGCAGAGTGAGGGCACAATGCACATGCCCAGCCCATTCTCCTTTCTCATGGGAACTCAATGGGTGCCTCCAAAACATGGGCAAATGCTCTCAGTGCACAAAAACTGCAGGAGATGGACTTGTGTCCTCTCCTTCCTTGTCCCTTTCTGTTATTTCCTAAATATTTCCTTTGTGTAGTACCAAGCATTTGTTCTGAATCTACAAAGCAGCTGCTGCTGGTTGTAAATCCCAGAATAACAATGCAAAGTGAAATCTGTTTGAATTTATTTTGCAGAAGAGTTGTTTTATGCAGTGCTGTAAAAGAGGAAGAACTCTGCATTAGGGTTATTTCAAAGGGCTCAAACAATTGGACTAGAGACAGACTTAACAGTCAGTGACTTTTAAGATCTCCCCCAAGAGAATGACAATAAGCCTTGAGACAGAAGCAGCTTTTTGCTTCAGCTCTGCCCTCATGTTTTCTAGTCTTACAAGTTTCTTAACATTGATTTAAGGATAAACTATGTATTAGGAATGGTTTATCTAGAAACCTTCACCAAGACAACGTTTACTGCAGTAAATAAAAGCTTTTCAAGGCAGCTGCTGCATTGGGCTGCACTTTTGCATATCATATGATGCTTTAAAAATAAACACCAGTAGTAAGAATTAATGGAGTAATGTAGTATCAATGTTTAAAATAATGGAGACATTGAATGGTATGCTAATAACATTGATTTTTCTCTCTGTACAGACATCAAAAATGAAAAGTTTGAGGGAAATAGGAGATAGAAAATCAATTGCCTCAACTGTAGATGTTTTTCTACCAATGATTGTAAGTACTGCTGCACTAATCTAATTTGAGAAGTGAATTTTCTTTTTCATGTATGTAACAGATTTGGGTATTACTGCGTGAGTCGTGGTGTTACTGAGGGCTGAGGCCATGGTAGGCTCTGGGGAGAATCCCAGCAAAGTTGAATGACCAGGGTGTATGGAATTACACAGAAATAGGATTGAGCCAGACCTGGCATTTGGGAAAATGCCTTTTTCATTCTAGACCTCAAAGAATACTTTTATCTTACATATTTGTGGGATTACTGCATCTTTCAAGCAGCAATTTCTAACCCTGAAAATTTACACTGTTTGGAGATCCCATTGGCCTTGTCCTCTTGTCTAATGGTGCATAAATCTTTCAAGGACTGAGAATTTACTTTTGTGATTCCCATCTCTCTTCTCCAGATGAAAACAGAAGCTGAAGATATTGTCAGTAGAAATTGCTGGATCTACACTTATTCCTGCAGGGTTTTAACCCATATAAATCTGGTGCAAATTTGACCTAAGGTGGTTGGTTTGTTTGGGGTGTTTTGCCCACAAAAAGCATGAATAGGTTTTGTTTCCCATTAACATGGGTGCTGTCCTGGACATTTGTGCCTTTGCAGAATCTCTGAAGTTTAAAAGATGGCAAATTTAGCTGCTAATTTAGACTGTGATTGTCTGTTTGTTTCTTGTCTCTTAGGATGTACCCTCAGATTTTCTGCCCATGATCTTAGATGAATATCTGGGAGACACAGAGGACCCTGCAGAGCTCCGGGATGGATTCCTGGACCTGCTGGGGGACATGGCAATTGTCATGCCAGCCATTAAAGCACTGAATTATCACAGGGGTAAGCTGATCAGCAGCAGTGGGACACTCAAACCGCCTGCTGCAGGCTGGATCAAATGATGCAGACACAAATCCTGTCATATGTAGGCAGCCCTTCTTGAGATTCCCACTGAGAGCAATGATACAGGTCTGCAGGATTGTGTCCCTTATCTCTGTATAAGTGTGCTTATAATCACAATACATTGAGAGCAGAGCATGATAACACAAGTAAATATTTGCTAACTGAAGTATACAGGCTTAAAAATTAAAACATATCAAAGCACCTTTGTCCTTTGGCCCATGGCTGTTTGGGAAATCAGCAACTCTGTGGTCTGTAAATTTTCTGGTGTGTAGGTATAGACAAGTCATGCCAAGATATTCCAAAGTGGAAATAATTTGATATTTTGTTTTTTCTATGTTATCTTAGAGTGGATCTTCCAATTTTTTTTTGTGTGTGTGTGTGTGTAAGCTAGCACTTAATTTTGCATTAAAAGTAGAAGTACATATTTGAATTTAACAATTACACTAGAAATGTGCCCAGTATAAAGCTCTTTTTAAAGCAGTATTTTGAACAGCTGATGACAGCTGAAGTTTATGTATCTCTTCTGTAACTCCCTGTTTGTTATGTCTTGCAGAGTCTGGAGCTCCTACCTACTTCTTTGAGTTCCAGCACCGGGCCAGTGCATTCAGGGACAGCAAACCTGACTATGTGAAGGCTGACCATGGGGATGAAGTTGGCTTTGTCTTTGGGGGGCCATTTCTGGCTGGGGACATCCAGCTCCGCAGTAAGGAACAGACACCACTCGCTCCTGAATGAGTCCTGTAGCCCTGGCATTCTTCTATTCAGTGTTCTATTAATTTCCATCAGATTAAAGTGCATATATTGGCAGTGAGACCAAGCCATAACCCTTTCTCCTGGCAGAATTGGTTTTATGCATTTAAGCATCTTCTCCAGCTTCTCTCCTTTACAGTCTGCCTGGTCTGCAGCACAGTCAGTCCCACATCTTGTCAGAAATTCAGCAAATAGAGTATTTCCTAGAAAATTCACTGTCACTGTCCCAGCACTGTGATGAATTTTTCAAATGGCTTTGGCTGAAAATTAAATTGAAGGAAAGATCAATTAAATTTGCAGGGTGCTTGGGGAGCAGGAAGTCTAGGATCTCTTCTTTTCCTGAGGAGTTTAGGCCAGTGTCTCCTCCTTTGAGGAAATCCCGTGGGCTGTCAGGCTCCAGAGAATGGGGATCTTGGCTTCTTTTGCAGGAAGTGATTCCAGCCATGTTCAGAGCAAGACTTGGAATTACCGTGTTTCATTTTTTGTGTGAAGATCCAATGGTTAGGTCTGTTTTGCCTCACAATTCAATTAATACTTCAGCATTTATTCCAATGGAACCAATCCACTGAGGGAGGATTAAGGGTGTACTCCTAAAATTTCCATGGGATTCTGGAAGTTCCCTCTGTCAGAATCCCACGTTTTTATATTCCCAATGACTCTGCCAGTCACTGAACAGTTAAGAAACATGATGCCACTTCTTAAGGAACATAATTAATCCAGCAATATCCTTTAATTACATATGCCTAAGACAGAAGTACTCAGCATGAAGTATTTTCTTTCCTGTGAAACATATTAGGAACAGTTCTTCTTTTGACAGAGACACAAAAATTCTGCTTATTTTAAGTGAATTCACTATTTTTTTTCTGCTTTTGTTTTAGTGATTTGCACAGTACACAGTAGTTCATAGTCTGATCAAATATGTACGTCAAAGCCTCCATAAATGAAAGTATTTCCTTTTACTTCACTGAACTTTGGAGCAATCCAGCTGTGTTGTAAAGCCCTTTGTTAATCTGTTACCAGAGCCTTTTCCTTTTTTTTTTTTTTTTTTTTTAATTACATACCATTTGGCACTAGGAAACACTGAACAGTTCTTTTGCCTGAATTTATCAAGGGCTTTAAGATACCAAACATTTTTCTTAGTGTATTGAGATGCATTTATAATTAAAAACACACAGGAACTGAAATAATTCTCACCTAGTGATACAGTGAGCTTATGTTATGTATAACTATATTTAAAGAAATACTCTTGAAGTGCTGAGAAATGGAGTGGCACCATCTTGTGTGAGAAAGGAGAAATCTTTGCCTGGTCATGCTCTGAATAATAGGGAGAATTTCAGTCCCACAAAACTAGAATGGGATCCAGGAAACACAGCCATGTGGCCCATTCCTGGAGTTGTACTGGGATGCAGGACACGTGGGGTTTTTTGGTTCTGCTCTGATTTCCTGGAAGGTTACAGGCACATCACCTTATTTCCTTGTTCCCAAATTCCCAGATTTCTACAGCAGGGTAATGATGCTGAAGTCATTCATGAGGAGTGCTGAAATGCCCTGATGCTTGCTGTAGGAGTGATGTTGGCCAGTGGTGTTGCAATTGCCACATTGGAATTGCCAATTGCCAGCACATTCACAGAGGGAAATCTGCTGCTGCAGTAGGAGCCATGTCATGATTTGTGCCACACAGAGCAGCTATTCTGTATTGTGTCTTTCAGGTGAAGTTACAGAGGAAGAGAAGAACCTCAGCAGAACTCTAATGAAGTACTGGGCTAACTTTGCTCGAAATGGGTAAGAATCATGAAGTTCATGACAGATACTGCTGCTTTGCACTGACTCCATGGGGAATTGTCTGGTTTACTGATTCAGTCTTAACTTGTGGGATTGAATTCCCCTGTGACTGAAAAGGGCACTCACTCTTCTTTCCTCTTGCTTACAGAAATCCTAACGGAGAAGGTCTGGTTGAATGGCCATCTTACAACCTAAATGAAGAATACTTGCAGATAAATCTACAACAAAAGAAAGACAGAAAGTTGAAAGAAAAGAAGGTAGAATTCTGGAAAAAAGTGATCCTTGAAAAGACAAAGAGCAAAAGCACGCAAAACAAGAAGTTTAAATTAGAGTTATAGTTTACAGTCTAAACGTGCACATAATATGCAAAATATTAGGATATTAAAAAATTAATTGAAGTATATTTGAGGATAAAATTGTGTTTCCCTCACCTTTTCTTCACAGTTGTCATACCTGCAATTATTCACTGTAATAATTCCAGTTGATCCTCACTTGTCAAATACAGCTACCAAATTTCCCCAATGCTCATGTTTTTCTGTTACTCCCCATGACTGAAGACAGAATGTAGCAGCAACATTGTTTTAATAAAGGGAAATCAATGAAGACCCAATTTGTGAGTATCTTGATGCCAAGTTTATTGGTGGTACAGAAGCTTTGGTGTGGTGTAAATACAGAAATGTCCCCTGTGGAAAGAAGATGAAACTACAGAAGGTTCTGCTTTGTCTGTTGGTTTTTCAACTGAGACAGGATAGTTCTGACTGCTGTGGTACTTAACCTGTAACAGTAGTGCTGGAATTAAGACTTCTCCCAAATGTTAGAAAAGGGAGAAAAATTCTTCAGTAACCACAATTCTCTGCTTTTAAATTTAGTTGTGGCTCCCCTACAAGGATTAAGATTTCTGTCTTTTCCCCAGTGCTTCTCTGTGTGCTCCAGGCTGTGCCCTGTGCCACTGTCCCTGTTTGCACTGGCTCACAGCCTCACTGCCAGCACTGGGTCTGTCCCAGGGCCCCTCCAGGGTGCTTTGGCTGCCAAGAACAAGACTTGCACTCTTCATGGCAGAGTTGTCAATCACTTCTCTGCCATGTCTTTGTCTGCTGTACCTGGCTCCTAGGCTGCTCCAGCTATCCCAAATCACCAAAGGGATACTGGGAACCACGAAGGTGGTACAGAGACTCCATCATCAGAAGGCATGAAAAGGCACTTTATTATTAGAAATCCATAGTTCTTGTAGAAATAATGGTGGTCCTAAGACCTGGATTGGCCTTTAGGAATCTTCTCTCACCTATTGGTCAAGAAGGGACAACTCCTCCTTTGACATTAAACAGATGTCAAAGACATCTTTGACAAACAGAGATTGCCTGCCAGGTGCAGAGATTGAGATAATAATTGTTTTAATTCTTTCTCTGAGCTTTCTCACAGCTTCCCAGGAAAATCCTGGGAGAGCTGTGTCTCTCTCTCTCTCTGTTCAGAGGTTATGTGATTACCACAATCCCAGCCACGTTCCTGGTCGCTCTGGTGCCTCACAGCAGGGATTCAGCTCCACGCGTCCTACAGGGCAATGAACATCTGTTCCCCCTCCCTTCAGCTCCCCTCTATATCTCTGGAAGAATTTTTAATTGTTCATGGCTAATAATGTCCTACACCAACTAGCTACCCATCTGTTCTTTCCAAATTACTGGAAGAAGTAGGGTGGGATTTTCTACATTTTCTTGCCCAAGTTCTGTTGCCAGGTGGAACTCAGGAGCAGGGTGAGACTGTTTTACCACTGCAGTTTTGGTAAGCAAAACTTCCTCCTAAGCATCTGTCCTCACTTCTTTCTTTTACCTCCTTTGTTGTGTGAGTGGAATATAATTTCAAAACAGTTGCGCTAAATCTTCATTGCACAAACCTTTGAAATGTGTCACTTCCTTTAAAAGGAGACAAACAGGAGATATTCTGTGTATGGGTGTGCACAGAACACACACTCATCATGTGTATGCAGAAAAGTGCAGTTGAATTGACTTCCTAGCACAGGCCAGCACTAAAATCACAGTGGAAAATGTCAGAAGATCTTACTGATTTCTATGTAGAGATAAGCACTGTGATGCTCCTGTCTCCTGAGGCGAGAGTCACACTGTTTCTTTAGCATGTGGTAAAGCTGTCCAAGCTTCAGAGGCTCTAGCTTCAAGTTTTACATTCTGTAGTTTCATTGAATCCTCAGCAGGGGCTGTGATATTTTATTGTAGCAGTGGTCCCCTGAGCGGGGAATAACGAGCATTGAGTCCATGACTGCAGAATGCTGATCAATCACTTTATTGTACTACACTACACCACACCACACTATAGTACACTGTACCATACTACACTATACTATATGAAAAACCCATCTTCCTTGCCAGACAGTCCCATACACACATGTGGATCCAATTGGTCAATGAATCCAAACACCACCACCAGTGTCCAGTTAAGAAACCACCCTTTGGTAAACAATCTCCATAACACATTCCACATGTGCACAACAACCGCTGCAGCAAATGGAGATAAGAATTGTTTTCTCTGAGCTTTCTCACAGCTTCCCAGGAAAATCCTGGGAGAGAATCATGTCTCTTTCTGTTCAGAGGATATGTGATTACTACAATATTTGTCTATTTTTTTCAGCTATTGAAATCAGGACAGGTAGCCATTTATTGCAGTACAAAGAGGTAAAGGTCATCATGAGGCAGGAATTTTTAATTGACCTTTGTGCATTATTCACGTATAAATTATGCCACATTATGACTTATGCATTATTCACTGATTGAGGGCAACCTGCAAAATCTCTTTAACTGAATGCCAAACAGGATTCAAGAATCATACTCACCAGGTATGTAGCACTGTCCTCAGATTCTACAAGTCTGTGCCACTGGAGTAAGAGTCTCCACATTTGCAAAGCATATATGCCATGCTTGTAGATCTACCAAAGTATCTCCAGGCAAGGCTGTAGGGATCTAAAGTCCCATTGTTTGTTATCTTATCCTACTGTAAGTAGGCTGGGCAGAGGTCACAGAAATTGGTCTGCACACACACTATTTTCAGAATGGCTGTTTCTCTAGGCCTCTGGATGGGATGTGGGCTCAGAGTAGTTGCAGAGTGGCTACTTGAGAGAGAATTAGTGAGTAGAGCAAAGAAGAGAAAAGCTTGGAAACTAAAACAGTAATGAAGGTGGAAAATAAAAGGAAAGTAAATGCGAAAATATAGAGTCTATTAAAACAGCAAAGATCAGGTCATAGAAGATAACTTTGTTACACCAAAAGGGGAGAGCAGCAGGTGGAGTACAGGATATTTGCCTTTGCAGCAAAGGACCCCTTCTGTAGCTTGTGTGTCACAAGTGAGCTGAGGCATGAATGCTCACCAGTGTGGGAGCTGAGCCACAAGGAGGAATTCCTGCACTTCCATCTTGCATAGAAACAGTTTTCCCTTGCCAGGAACAAAAACAGTCCCAGGTAAGAGGAGACAGTGAGAGAATACAGAGCAGCACCCAAGCAGGCAAACAGGAGTGCAGAGTTTACACCTGTGCAGTCCTTCTGAGGCATCTAGGAAACCTTCATCACACATAGAGGTAAAAGACCACACATAGAGGAAAAAGATCATCTATTCTCAGCTGCATCACTGGTACCCCAGCCCCCAGTACCATTAACTGCATTTAAAAATGCTCACTTTATCATTACTGCATAGACTGTATATTCAAACAGTGCAGACTACTCCCAGAACAGTTTAATAGACCTTTAGTGTCACTCTTGAGAATCAAGGTCAAAAGCCTGCCAGGGAACACATATAGGGCCCAAATTCATTGGTACTCTGCACAGAGGGTTTTGTCTTCATTGTTTTCTTCACAGCACTGCCCATGTGGCAGGGCACAGTGAGCACTGGCCGTGCCCTCAGCCTCAGGAGCTGCACCCAGCACAGCCTGGCAGGGCCCTGGGGCAAGGCTCAGGAGCCACCACAAACCCAGCACAGGATGCAGACACAGCCAGCACTGCTTGGGGTCACCTGCAGTGCCTGCCACCAGTTTGCCCTGCGAGCAGCCCGGTTAAAGCTGGCTGGGGTTTATCTCCAGGCACTGTAAATCACGCAGGTGCTTTTCAGAGAATAAAAATGACTCCACGTTTACTTCGGTGAAAGTACACCTGCAGGGCTGTGGTTTGGTGCTGGCTAGGCTGTGTTTCCCAGCCGCAGATCTCAGTCCCAAGGGCAGTGAATGTGAGCCAGCAGAGCCGAGGTGCCCCGCAGGTGTGTGCGGGGCAGGCTGAGCAAAGCCTCCCCCGGGGCCGCAGCCGGAGGTGCTGCAGCAGCAGGACAGCGCTCCCGGCAATGCCGGGCCGTTTGCAAAGCGCTTGGAGGCCGCGGTGCCCGGGATTCCCGCACTGCCGTGGCAAAGGAGCGCTGGGGAGGCAGCAGGAGCCCCGCGGGCAGGAGGGCTCCCCGCTCCCGGGCCGGGCCCGGCAGTGCCGGCCTGGCTCACAGCCCGAGCGCTGCCTCGCCTCAGCCGGGTTTGCCTTGCGTAAGGCGGCCCAGGCCCAGCCTATAAAGGCCCGGCCCGCGGGCTGGGGGCCAGTGGCACCATGGCAGCTGCGAGGGACGCGGCGCTGCTGGCCTGGATCCTCTGCCTCGGGGCCGCGGCGCTGGTGGCCGCAGGTAAACACCGGGGATACGGCCCGGGGCAGCTGCAGGAGAGAGGGCACCTGCAGCTGCCTCTGGGGCCAGCCGAGAGCCGGGCACAAACCCTGGGCAGGGATGGGCACAACCCTGGGCAGGGATGGGCACAAACGCTGGGCAGGGGTGGGCACAAACCCTGGGCAGGGATGGGCTCAAACCCCGGGCAGGGATGGGCTCAAACCCTGGGCTGGGATGGGCACAAACCTTGGGCAGGGATGGGCACAAACCCTGGGCAGGGATGGGCACAGACCCTGGGCAGGGATGGGCTCAAACCCTGGGCAGGGATGGGCACAAACCCTGGGCATGGATTGGCACAAACCCTGGGATGGGATGGGCACAAACCCTGGACTGGGATGGGCACAAACCCTGGGCAGGGATGGGCACAACCCTAGGCTGATCTGGACACAATCCCTGAGCTGAGCCAGGTACAAACATTGAGCAGAGATGGGCACAGACCCTGGGCTGAGCTGGGCACACAAATTGAGCTGCAGTAATAAAAAATTCATTTCAGTTTTTAATCTGCTTTCAGTCATTGGTTTTACTTGCCTTCTTTACAATAAGAAAAGTCAAATCCATGTCCCAAAATCTTGCCGTCTGAGGCTGAGCAGCCACAGTACCACATCGGTATTTGATGTTAGAACTTTCCCACATGGGGTTAAAATGTTTTTTTGTCTAACAACCCAGGGCAAAAAAAAAATAATAGTAAGATCTCTATGCAACCACTAATGTGTGTTTGGTAAGGCAATACACATTATATACCTGAAGGAGATGGATATTGACGCCAATCAAAATGAAGGCTGAAATAATGTCAGCTCTACTGATTTAATAAAGGTGTAATGTAAATTTCTCAGAATAAATTTAAAATTAAATTTAAAAAATTAAAATTAAAATTTAAATGTAACAAATTTAAATGAGTAAACACCAGTAATCAAATTAGTAAAATAAAAGAGTAAAATATAATAGCACATTAAGATAGTGTACTATTAAAGCTGATGAGAGTTTGAGGAAGCTTTATGTACAAAAACTACTTGTCCAAGTGCACTAAAGGTGTACATTTAAGTAGCAAATCTAGCAATTACTTACAACCAGAGCAGTGATGTGATTCTGTGCTGCTGTCCCACAGAACAACCAGAAGCAGAGACCAAATACGGGAGAGTCCGAGGGTACCAATTCCACGTGGACACAGCTGAGAGGACTGTAAATGTCTTTTTGGGACTTCCTTTTGCTAAGCCTCCCGTTGGATCACTGAGGTTTTCTGAACCACAGCCACCTGAGCCATGGGAAGGTGTCAGAGATGCCACTTCCTACCCACCAATGTAAGGCCATGACCAAACCACTCACCCTGTCATGATGTTAAACTCTGGGCACTTCCAGGACTCTGATGCGCTCACAGGGCCATCCACGAAGACAAATTCCTTGGTGCCCTCTTGCTGCACCTGCAGCTGTCCCAGTGGATGCATTTCTAAAGGCACTCTGGGAGCTGCTCTCTGTGCCAGCAGCTGCTCTCTGACAGGCATCAGAGAGAGCTGAGATGGAGCAGCACTTACAGACAATGCTCTGCCTCAGGAGCTCTTGGCCATCCCTTACCAATCACCGGAAACCTTTGGAGCAGGGACAGAAGGGAGCTGAGGAATGGTGGAACACAATGTTAGCGGGCAACTGCTGAGTCAAGTGCTTAAAAGGGCACATAGGAAATGCACAGCAATTCCAATCTACCTTGTGAATGTCTCACTCCCTTGAGTTGTTCCACTGGCCCTGTTTAGTGTCTCAAGTCCAATATCTACCATTGCAAAGTAAAAAGCTATTGGAGACTTCAAATAATTCATTTATATTTTCATGTGTATTTCACATGCCAATCTAAAAGTGTGCTGGAGATCGGTTTCTGCTTGACACTTTGTTGTGGAAGTACAAAAAACGTTTCTCTTCACAGCTTTCAGGATTTAGTGAATTCTCTTGCCTGTTACTTTTGCATTCATTCAGGTGTCTACAGGACCCAACACTAGGACAGTTTGCTTCAGATATGGTAACCAACAGAAAAGAGAAGGTTCCTCTGAAAGTGTCTGAGGATTGCTTGTACCTAAATGTCTACACACCTGTTTCAACCAAAGAAAAGGAGAAGCTGCCTGTAAGCAAAATCCTTATAACCTTATAATCCTTCAGCAAAATTATCTGACAGAAAACTTCAACCTCTGCCATGAGCAGACATGCAGGGGCACTTCTGCAGTGATGAACAACTTACATGCTTTGTCCCAGCAAATATTAGCTTGAATTAAAGAGACACAAAATCCTATTTTACAAGTAAAATTGTATTGCCATTTAGCTAAGCAGTGCTTGATTTAATCCAAAGGATCAGTCCAAAGTCACAGGGCACTGACACAGTGTAAACATTTAACAAAAGCAGTGCCAGTTTGTGGCCCTGCAGGCCTCAGATTTGAATGATTTCTGCAATTTGTGAAATGTATTCTGACAGAATAGGAGTGAAATAGCAGACAATGTTGTATCATGGTCTACATCTAGTTTTTCTCACTGGGGGCTCTTACCTGAGCTGGGTTGATCCTGTGTTTCTTTTTCCAGGTCCTAGTATGGATCCATGGAGGTGGATTAGTTATTGGAGCAGCTTCATCATATGATGGCTCAGTATTTGCAGCATTTGACAACGTGGTGGTTGTAACAATTCAGTACAGACTCGGTATTGCTGGATATTTTAGGTAAGTTGGTTGATGTCAGTTTTTCCCAAGTGATTTCCAAAAGGATGTGTGCAAAGCCTTTGTAAAGAGAAGTGCAGAAGACTTGCTTATGCAAAGAAACATTTCTGAACTGCACCTGCAGCACTGGGGACAATTTCCAGTGCCAAGGCAGCTTCCAGGTCTGTTCTTGTGGGGCTGCTGCTCCAATCTCAGGGATGCCCGAGTCATCCATTTGTCAGTCCTGGAGGGAAGTTCTCTGTAGAGAATGGCAGATGATTTCTCACACCACAGACTGTATTTTCCTCTGCCTCTTGGCTTGCATTGAGCACTTGAACAAATCTGTTCTGTCCCTGCAGCACTGGTGATGAGCATGCTCGAGGTAACTGGGGATATTTAGACCAAGTGGCGGCTCTTCGCTGGGTTCAGGAAAATATCATGCATTTTGGAGGAGATCCAGGATCTGTCACTATCTTTGGAGAATCTGCAGGAGGAATCAGTGTTTCTGCTCTTGTAAGTTCCCAGTAATCATGAATTGTAATTACTTGGGGGAAAACCCCTCCATCCATTTTCAGTATTTGCATGGGAAGTCAGCGAGAGAAAAGGGACGGGGTTACGGTGACACATCACCTGGGTCTTTGATAACACAACAAAGCAGAACAACACAGATTTTTAATGATAATAATTTGTCATTTTCATACTCAAATGTTGTGGTTAAGAAACAGAATGTTATTACTCATCTGTTGAATTAAGTTCTCTTTAGTTTGGAGTGGTTTTTTCAATGTAAAAAAACCCTCAAAGTCTAATCTCATGAGAAAAGTCCTTTAGGAGGAGTTGTGGACTCTTGCCCAATTTCTGTTTGCTTTGACAGCCACTTGTGCAAAGTGATTGAGGTGAATAGTTCTGGCAGCTGGTGCAGCCCAGCAGTTTGTGACCCTGTGATTGTGTAAAATCTTCACTCCAGCACAGAGCACATTGGCTGTGACTCTCTCCTTCTCCAGTCGCTCCCACTTTGGTACAGCTCACACAGCCCAGCCACGCTTCCTTGTACCTGGCATGCACATCCCTGCTTCCCATGGCCAAAAGCTCTTTCCTGCCCTTCTGCAGCAGAGCTAGCCTGCCTTGGGCACATCCCATCTGTACCTGCCCTGCAGGTGCTGCTGGGAGGCCCTGGGAGCAAAGGGCAGGGGAGGGAAAGGCCCTGAGCTCCCCATCCCTGCCAGCGCTGCCAAAGCACTTTGCACAGCTGGGCTGTGGCCAGAGGCTGCACAGGGACACTCTTAGCATATGGGCTTTCCAAATGCCCCCAATGGCCCCTGCTGATACTGAAACCCAAAATCCCAGGGGAGAACACACTGCTTGACGGTCTTGTCCTTGCTTTCTCACAGGTCTTATCTCCCCTGGCCAAGGGCTTGTTCCACAAGGCCATTTCAGAGAGTGGCACTGCAGCCCTGGGCCTGTTCACTGACCAGCCTAAGGAGGAAGCACAAGTGGGTATTTGTGGCAATTTTAATTCGTTTTTCCAGATATATCTAAACTGTTCAGTTCAATATATTGAATCATGTGAATTCAAATTTCTTGTGAATCAAAGCAGTCATTAAAGGCAGTATTTTTGTGTGTAAATAGTACATGTTTAATGATGTGTTGCTTTTCAAACACCCAAAATACCCCCAATGAGTAAAAAATGTAAAGCCAAGGAATATTGTAACATGTAGTAACTTCAAAAAACCTGAACTTATACTTTTTTGCTGGAAAACAGTATCAGACTCTGAATACTCTTCTCTTCCCCTCCTGTTTGATGCCTGTAGTGTGCAAACAAACAAGACTTTATTCAGTTTTTTTTAAATTTGAGAACTACAGGCTTCCATCCCTTTCTTTTCTCTTCAAGTGCAAAGAACAATTTCCAGAACCTGGAAGCTGGCACATCAAAGAGACAGCTGTCTCTAATGGCAGCTCTTGCTCCAGCCAAAAAGACATCACCAAGAGTGGCAGAATGTGCTCTCTGTTGCCCTGCAGATGGTTTATTCTCTAACTCCTTTATGTCACCCAGCCTTCTCAGCCCAGCCTGTTATTTACCAGCATTGTCTCAGAATATTTCTGTATCAAGAGAACCTGGAGGCAGAGGGTTTCCCCTCCTGCCCAGCCCGTGGTGTGAAGGATTGTGAGGGCTTCCAGTGCCCTCCCTCAGGAGCTGGGACAAGCCAGGCTCCAGCATCCTTTGTGCAGGAGCTTTGGCTGCTCCTGCTGCACTTGGTGTCTCGTAGAGCCAGACAGAGGAAATGTGTCCAAAAGTGTTTGTTCTCACTGCTTGCAGAAAATTGCTGCTGTCTCTGGCTGTGAAAAATCCAGTTCAGCTGCAATGGTTGAATGCTTGAGAGGAAAAACAGAAGAAGAAATACTACAGATAACACAGAAAATGGAGGTGAAATGATTCTTCTTGCATTTAAATGACAGTGCGGACCTTTTAATCCCAGAGAATAGCCTTGGTGGGATGTAATATTAGGAGAACCTGAAGTGGATGTAAAATCTGGCGTTCTTGACTTTTTCAGGACATGACAGCACTGCAGATCTGCAGTGAATTCTTGCCTGAAAAGTGCAAACAGGTTCCTGCCCTTCATTCTGCATGCACTTGGAGCTACCTGTGGCTTGCTGTTATGCTCAGCCAGGGCAAGGAAAAGAAAATGGCACAGATGATTCTGGAGAAGCTGAAAATCAAATAATATATTATGTCCTACCTAAAAATTCTTATCGCATTGCTTATGTACCTTTGAAACTTCAATAGAGAAGTGATTTTCCCCCACTGTTCCACACATCCATGACCATAATTAACTAAAGAAAGATGTAAAATCAGTATAATGACTTCTGCTTCACAAACATTAGAAATATAATGTTAATCTTCACAGAACCTCCTGCCTAGTGCAGAACAGCTGTTAGAGGGAAAATATTTAGATGGCTTGGATAGCATTACTTTCTGTATTTTCATTTGGCTTCTCTTTGGAACTGTAGTTAAAATCTGAACATCTTTTGGAAGTAAAATGAATGCACTAATGAAGCTTTCTTTTTCCTTTTTCCCCTTCTGTTTAGGATATCTTTTTCATCAGTACATGTGTAGATGGTGTATTTTTTCCGAAGAGTCCCAGGGAATTACTCTCTGAAAAATCAATCAATGCTGTCCCATACATCATAGGAGTAAATAACTGTGAATTTGGATGGGGACTTCCTATGGTAAGAGAATAATAGTGTTGATCTAAAAACATAATTTTATAAATAGAGGCTGTTTTAGTAAGTATCATTCTCTGTATCGCACAGCTGATGAAATTTCCGCCTTTTGTGGATGGTCTGGATAAAGGTGTTGCACGTCAAATTTTACAGAGCACCATAGCACTAGTCATTAAGGTAAGAGACCAGTTTCAGAATATCACAGTGCTGCTGCTTGGCTGGTCTGCCTGGTTTTACCCCTGGAGGGACACAGGGGAATGCCATTGTGCTGGACAGCTCCCTGAATTGGGGCAGAAACAGGCACACAGGTGCTGCACTCCTGTAACCTCCAGTCACTGGAAATACTCTCTGCATTCCCAGCCTAAATGCCCCTCTGCTTCAAAAGGAGTTCTGTGGGAATCCAGGAGTGATGCAGTACCTAAACAAGGTCGCTTGGACATTGTAGATCCCCCCAAGTCATGCAAGACATGCAGAGCAGCAGCAGGTCTGGCAGGAGACCTATGGGACACAACCTCCTAAAGCAGTAGCTGGGCACTGAAAGGAAAGCCCGAGAGGTTTGGGGTGCACTGACACCTTCCTTCAGGTTTCTGGGGGTTTTGCTTCCCTGTAATTTACAAATCTCTTGGCTTTGTGGTGCCTTTGTGCTCTCCTGAAGCTACTCCATAGAAAAGTATAGATTATGAGGTAAGAATTAAGGACTCTAGAAGCAGGGCCAGTACTGGCAAGGATCATTCAATGACACAAAGATTCACCATGAACTTGGAAATGCAGAGCCCAGGCTTGTTCTGAACAGGAGAAATTATGGTCATCGACAACAATCCATGGATTTGATGAAATCCAGCAGGATTTCTGTGCTCTTGTGAAGGTGTTTGCACAGAAGAGAGAACAGTCAGCATCACTGACTGCTGCTTATCTAAAGGTGGTTGATCCTTTGATCTTGCATCCCTCTTGTCCCCAAGACCACCTGTACCCACAGCTGTGTAACTCCACTCTGAGCTCTGAGCCACACTCTGACACAGCTGGGGATTTTCTCTGAAAGCTCTTGGCGAGGATTAGCCAGATATGTGCAGAGGCCACACTCACCCACTGCTGTTGCTCCTTACAATATTCATCATCATCATAATACTTTTCATTGCTGTTTCAGGGCCTTACATCTGAAGTTGTTGACAGAGTGTACAAGGAGTACATGGGGGATGCAGAAAGCCCTGCCCAGGTCCGAGATGGCCTCCTGGATGCATTGGGAGATGTCTACTTTGTCATTTCATCTGTGCAAGTGGCCAGATCCCACAGAGGTACCCAGCAGCTTCAGAACAGCTGTACAGTTCTGTCTGGGGGTGGTGTGGACAGTGTGCACCACTTTTCACTATCCAGAGAACTGGTAGTGGTTTCATTTAACCAAAACAGGTATTCATGAAAGTTTATCATGTCTGGAGCAGTATTTTCAGCTCTCAAACCAGCACTTTTCTGTCTCCTCTAGATGCTGGCAACCCAGTCTTCTTTTATGAATTCCAACATCGGCCGAGTTCCGTGGAAGGTTTGGTACCAGAGTTTGTAAAAGCAGATCATGGAGCTGAGATTGCCTTTGTCTTTGGAAAGCCATTCTTAGCTGGTGATGTACCCATATTTCCTCCATCTTCCTTTTAGACACTCATTACTTCTCATTTCAATTACTGCAGGGCTTGTGAATAGAATTTCTCTCTTTATGAGCATTATAGACATTATACTTAGTATTAGCATACCATATATATGTTATAAGCATCATTAGGGGCATAAACATCTTCTGTCTTCAGTAGCAGATACTTTGCATTACATCATTCATCTGCAGGTCTCTCCTAGAAAAACCTCCAACACCTCAGTGCAACCAGGAGAAGTGTTGCAATGATACAGATACTCATTAGTTATATTCTAATGTGGCCCTTCCATCTCTCCCTTCGCAGGAGGTGCTACAAAAGAAGAAAATGAACTTAGCAGAACTCTGATAAGATACTGGACCAACTTTGCTAAAAATGGGTGAGAATCACAGTGCTAATTACAGCTCAAGTTCAGTCTGTGCTGCCCAGACCATACTTACCAGCCTGACGCAGTACTTATATGGTGCTTACTGAAATTTGACAGAATATAGGAGAAATATTGAAGCAATTTCTCTTCTTAATGTTCTTTTCTTAAAAAACAGGAAAAATGAGGAAGAAAAAAATCTAACAGCAGTTACTCCATCAGCAATGGAGTTTTAGATCTAAAAGTAATGGCAACTTTTACACTTCTGCTGTTCTACTGATGAGCACTTTCATAAAATACTGTTCATTTATTCAGGTACCAGAATCACATCAGCTGGGCTCAGCTCTTGGTTTTCTGAAATGCTCTGAACCTGAGCAGTCAGACAGCAATGGATTGGCAAATGGAGAGCTAACTTTTCCTTCTGTTATTTCCAGAAATCCCAACGGGGAGGGCTTGGTCCATTGGCCTCAGTATGACCTGGAGGAAAAATACCTGGGAATAGACCTGGAGCAAAAGGCAGCAGAGAAACTGAAAGAACACAGAATGGAGTTTTGGGCACAGCTCATGAAACAAAGTCAGACTGAAAGGAGAAAACACACAGATTTATAAGATCTGTGGAGGGCAGTTTGCTTTTAAAACCCAAAAGAAAGTCAAACAAAATGAGTTTGTCAGCATACAGAGTAATAATCACCTTCTAACTCACTGTTGTGTAATCTGCTGTCCTAATCACAGTGAAGGGAGAGCAACAAGGGGCATTCAGAATGTTTGTCAGACTGAAAATCACTATTTAATGAAGCAACCAGAAAAAAAACCCACAATCTATCCGGGTCCAGACAGACCATGGTACCTACTCAGTGCATATCAAAAGTGAATACTGAGGTGGGAATGGGCAAATGAACTGAAATCTGTAAGAAATTATATATATAGAATATACTGTAAATGTCAGACGATTTTATATGCTTATTCCCTTCTTCTTTCAGAAGGGCATGGTCAGTTGTCCTTCCTAGAGACTCTTTCTGCTTTCTGTAACTGGAAATAGCTTGTAGGCAGCAGAGCATCCATCAACCTACTTCTGTGAGGTGAGCTTGACATCTCACAAAAGAGGACAGAAAATCTCTACCTGTTCTATTGCTTTGTGAATTGTTCTAAATAAATGGTGCTTTGATTTTTTGGAGCTTCCTTTTCTTTCACTTAACTGATGGAGGCTCATTCCGAGAGGTCAAAGGCGCACGCGAGAAGCCAGAAACGTGCCCAGGTTCTTTCTTCCACCCAAATGGTGTCAGGTATGAATCTTTGCAGGTGTCTGTGCAGGACCTGAGGTTTAAGGCTCTTCCACAGCCTCTTCTGGGCTGTGACTGTGTGTCCTTCACCCCTTCCTGGCAAATGCCCGCTGCAGGGGCTGCAGGAGGACGCAGTGCTGGCAGGACAGACGCCCACAGAGGCAGAGGGGGAGCAAAGGCTGGTGGTGCTCCCTGCACCTTGTTGGCTCAGCAGCACCAGAGAGAAGATCTGCTGACATGCAGAGTGTGCACCCCTTGCTCCCCCAGCTGGGGAAGGGCTCAGGGCACACCGGGAGGGAAGTGGCTTTTTTGCCAACTTACATGGCAAGCAGGACACAAAGGGACAATGTGGGAATGCAGGAAGCCAGGAGAGCTCTCCTCATGGCCACAAACAAACAGCCCTACTCCAACTCCCCCTTGCACTGGTGCCCAGCTCCCACATCCCACAGCACCTGGGGGCTCTCACAGGGACAGCCCAAGCTCCTGCTGCGGCTGGTGACCCTTTGTAGGTGTCTTCTTCTTCCTCCTCACCCCTGGCTTCACTTGCTTTTGCACACCTGTGGATCTCAAGCAGTGTCATCTGCACTACCTGGCCACCCCCTTTTCTGCATTTTCCATAACTTGTGAAAAACTCCAGTTGTGGCAATCAGTAACAGCTAATTGCAGCAACCATGCTGCCAGTTGTGTCACACATTTCTTACCCCTTCCCTTGTTTTGATCTGGCACAGCCTTCATGTCCATTAGTGGTGTATTTGTTTAATCAATGTGTCTGTCCCTGCACATTCACAAAAATCATTATCCTAACAAGACAGAAGGAATCCTGTGTCTTTGGGAGTGCAGAGCCATCAGTACAACTCCTGGGTAGGAGGGAGGCACACATTAGGCACACATGATTACTAAGAAGTTTCTGACTGCGTGAGAGGAAGTGTTCTGTCCATCTGTGTTGGAGAATTTTGCTCAGACATGGCTTGAAGGAAAAAAGGCTGTGAAAATATACAGCTGATGGAAAAGTAAAAGGCAGCTGTACGCAGCAAATTCTCAAGCCTGTTCCTGCAAACAACAAATTTCTCAGGCACATTTCTGTAAACAGCAAGAGTTCTCAGGATTGTCTTCAATAACATGTAAATATCTTGTCCTTGGGTAAGTATGGGAAAGCAAAAGTGACAAACATGGAGGCCTTGGGAACCGTTCATAACAGGATGAGAAAAACAAGTCTTAGTCTCAATAACAAACCACAGGTATTGAAAACAAAAGGAGGGGTTGGTGTGTAATCTGTAATCAATAATGAGCTTGGGTTTTGCAATATGTATGAACTCAATTAACATGGTAATAAAATGTGCATGTTGGATCAATAAATTGGAGTTCGATGCTGTTCAAAGGATGGGTTGTCTCCCTTCGCTTTCTACAAATGGTGACCCCAACGTGATACGGCAACGCACCACAAAGGAGCGAAGACACGGGTCAGGTCTGAGCAGCTGGGACGGCAGTAAACGCAACAAAAGAAAAAGGGATAAAAAAGAAGCTGTGATGCATCGTGCCTTGGGTGTCGTACAGGCGAGCCCGACTGATACGTGCTGCACGGACCTTGAAGAGGCTGCAATCAGGGCTGATGATTTTAGGTATGGAAAGGCATACCTTTACTGCCTTTTTACAATAAAGGCAGGTTAAGGGGATAGATTTGAAGAAGGATTTACCAGGACTTTTGTCTTTTGGCTATGATAAGAGAGTTTTTATTAACCCCCATACTGTTCACGAGTTAACGGAGTGGCGTAAATTCGGTGATTTATTATGGGAGGCTACTTTAGATGGTGATAAAACTGCCAACAAGTTAGGTAAATTACGGCGGGTCGTTCACAATGAATTACTGCAGTTTCAGGCCGAGAAAGAGGCTGCCCAGCAGGCTAACGCCGCTCATGGGTGTAATAAAGGATACGATCCGGTCAGGGGATTACCATTAGCCCCTGCAATGAGGACTGTTTTATTACCTGCTTCGCCGCCCTCTTCAGCAAGCCAAGCTACGCAGAGCACTTCTGAGGCTCCCGCACCCCCTGAACAACAGCAGCCATGGCCAAGACCCCCCGATCAGCTCCCGAAAATCAATGAGCCGATCCCTGGGGTGGAAAACGACCTAGCGGGGGCTATTGTAAGGGAACGGAGGTTGGCCTGGGCTGCACTTGCCAAAGATGCTGTGAATAACGGGGAGGGGGAGCTTATCGGCGCTGTTACCCAGCTTGCTTGTCCTGTTGTATCCATGGCACAGGAGGGAGGGGGCATGCAGGCTACTATTACAGCTCTTAATTGGGAATTGCTGTCTCAACTGAGGTCTACTGTTAGCCAGTTTGGAGTGAAAAGTGAGCCAGCCAAACAGATGTTAGATTATATTTTTGATGCTAGTCTTCTTCTTCTGGAGAATGACTGTCATGAGATAGCTAAATTGATCTTTACTCAGCCTCAGCAATTGTTATTCAATGCTCCTTGGCAAGGGCTCATAAATGAATGCGTAGCACAATTAGGGCTAGGGACCTCTCAGAATCAGGTGTTAGCTGCTCTTGCACCTCTTCAAGCGTCAGCTGCACTGGCACCAGCAAATAGAGGAGGCCGCATGAAATGTTACCGCTGCGGAGGCATGTGTCACAGGCGCCGGGAATGCCAGGCTGCAGGACTCTGGTGCCGGAGATGCCGATCAGACACTCATAATACGGGCGCTTGCAGACGGAAATCGGGAAACTTCCCCAGGAGCACGAACTTTAGTGACCGGGTACCAACAGAAGTCGCTGCAGCATCAGCACCCTCTCCTGTCTCCAACCTGACACCACAGGGAGCCGCCGCGGGGGGAGCGGAGCCACCACAGGGGAGTGACCCGCGCCGCCACGGCTGCAGTGCGGACGGAGCGCGCACTGCACCCAGCGTGGGGGGGTCGCCCGCTCTGACACAAGTGGCGCGGGACCAGAGCGCTTTTCCAGCGCCAGCCTTTCTCCCTCCGCACCTCACCTGGCAAAAAGCTTCAGTTTTAGACCTAACAGCCGTAATAAATGTGACTCTTGTCAACAAAAGGAAAGATCCCTACTGCAATTAAGAAACCAGTGATAATAAACAAGCGACACCAAGGAGCTTTACTATCAAGACGTTCCTTGCCTAAGTTAAAAGGACTTTTTGTTCTTCCTGGCAGAGACTGTGAAAGAGAAATCAGCGTAATTGAATGCGTGGGTCAAATTTTGGCCGATTTGGCTTAGCATCCGTTATGCTGTCAGAATCACCTGCATTAACATTGCTCGGTCGGTGGAACATCAAACTCTGAAATTGTATTTTGAAAAATTTTAAAATGTTAAAGATGTGTTGAAGCAATTGTTTGGGTGAGATGTAGTGAGTGTGCTTTTTATGTTTTTTGAGATTTGCTTGGATGTGATAGATATAAAGGCAAGCACTGAATTCAAAAGAATTTTTCCACAGGTATACCTTAAACAAACTCCTTATGTTTAAGTGCATTCAAGTATAAAAATGCTGCAGCAAACACGTGAAAAAAGTTGTTTTACCTTAGTATTTTAGAATCAGGCCTGTAAGTAAGTTATAGTAAATGGTATATTTTATGTCTATAGTAAGTTTTATCCCTTGCTAAGTAGTTTAAGTTAAATTATCTATTAAGTGTCGTTAAATGTTAAATACTATTAAGGTTAAGTTTTGTTAAGTTTATGTCCTGTTAGGTTTAAGTGCTGTTCAGTTTAATTTCTGTTAAGTTTAAGTGTTATTAAGTTTAGGTGAAGTTAGATTCTGTTAAGATTAAATTATATTAGGTTTAAGTTATGTAGGATTTAAAGTTAGTTAAGTTCTGTTAAAGTTAAGTTCTGTTAAATTTAGGTGATTTTACATGTAAGTTCTGTTGATTTGAAAATCTGTTAAGTTTAAGTTCTATTAAGGTTAAGTTTTGTTAAAGTTAAGGTCTGTTAAACTGAAGTTCTGTTGAGTTTAATTTCTGTTGAGTTTAATTTCTGTTAAGTTTAAGTGATGTTAAGTTCTGTTAAGTTTAAATATTTTAAGTGCTTTAAGTTTAAGTGCTGTAAAGTTTGAGTGATGTTAGATAGATTTATGCTAGATGTTTATTTTATGATCTGCATTTGTTGGGACTATCTGTTTTGCTTGGCGTGATTGATGTGGACCATATGGTGATGGCATATACCCCTTTTTCTTCCACTTCAAATCAATAAGAGAATTCCTCAGCTGGTGCCATTTGAGCCAAATGACTAAGGGATTACAGACTGTACGAGGAGAAGAGAGGGGGGAAATGGTTTTGAATCCACCAAAGGACTTACCTTACTGACTTTGAACATTTCTGAGAGACCCAAGAAAAGGGTGGAAGTGGAATTTCAAGGACAGAAAGGATCATTTTCAGGCTTGCCGTTTGCCTCCTCTCCGGGTTCGCATGAATGAAAACAGCTAACAGCCTTCTTTTCTTAGTCCAATTACCACCTACCATGCAATGCCTGATAAGGCAGGACATTATGGCTCAGTTGGGGGTGGTTTTAACCCTTTGGAGTAAAAGCCATTGCTTGGACCGTGGCTGGGGAACCTTATAGAGATACTAGGTGTGCTTTTAAATGCTTTTGCTGATTTTGCTTTGTATTTTTGGTTGTATCCAAGATATGGTCAGTAGAATGATGGAGAAAACCTGGCAGACTAACCTCCTTGTGCAAAAAGGAAAAACGGGGAATTTGTTGGAGAATTTTGCTCAGACATGGCTTGAAGGAAAAAAGGCCATGAAAATATACAGCTGATGGAAAAGTAAAAGGCAGCTGTACGCAGCAAATTCTCAAGCCTGTTCCTGTAAACAACAAATTTCTCAGGCACGTTTCTGTAAACAGCAAAAGTTCTCAGGCTTGTCTTCAATAACAAGTAAATATCTTGTCCTTGGGTAAGTATGGGAAAGCAAAAGTGACAAATATGGAGGCCTTGAGAACCGTTCATAACAGGATGAGAAAAACAAGTCTTAGTCTCAATAACAAACCACAGGTATTGAAAACAAAAGGAGGGGTTGGTGTGTAATCTGTAACCAATAATGAGCTTGGGTTTTGCAATATGTATGAACTCAATTAACACGGTTATAAAATGTGCATGTTGGATCAATAAATCAAAGTTTGATGCTGTTCAAAGGATGGGTCGTCTCCCTTCGCTCTCTACACATCTGTGGATTTTAAACCCCAAATATAAAGACTGGTACACACAGTCAAACAGCTGAGAAAGGAATAACACCACGGCCACAGTGAATAGGCCACAGTTAAGCAGCCAATCCTTACCTTATGTCCCAAACCTCATTTTATGTCATAGCTTTAGTATTCATGGTCACTTGGTTCACATTCCCAGCTGCACCAATAGTTGAAGAAATTCTCAGCAGTATATTTACTGATACCATTCAGCAAGAATTACAGAACTGCTGCTGTTCTGTTTTTCACATTCTGTCAAAAAAAGCCTTAATGTTTTTTTCTAAGTTTATTATACATCCATAAATACTATACTTGCCTTTCCATGGCAGTCAGTATGTTTGTTCTGTGCCAGTCCTGCTTCTCAGATCATCTTATAGCTGAGTGTGAAATACGCAAATTTTTTTTGCGATACGATGTGCTTTGCTGTCTGATCTTTGTAACTTGCAAACCTGATCACCAAGTGGGAGATTTAATCTGTGAAAGAGAGCAGCCAACAAGCTCTAAGTGATGCGCAGCTGTTAGAAGCACAAATTCCTGGTCAGCAGCACTGCCTTGTTAAGGTTTGGGGCTGGACATGCTCCGATGATCTCAGCCCCATGAGAAGTTAACAGAGCTTTTTGTGCCTCCCTCGAGCTGCTTGGGAGAAAGGAAGCTGTGAGCAGGTGGAGTGTGCTCCCAGCTCCAGCAGCTCTGTGGCATTGGAGTCCCTGGGTTTACAGACAGGGATCTTCACTGATCACCTTCCCTCTTGGGCTGCCGGCACATCACTGCTCAGGAGCTGGGCTCTGTGAGACTCAGACCCATGAGCTGTCTAGACCTGGGAGTTTTGGACTCCCTGAATAAGAAGGCTGCAAACAATAAAGCACAGAGTTTGTCACATGGAGCTCTGGGGCTGTGTCATCCCTGTCTCCCCACCAACCCCACAGAACACGTGGATTCCGACGTAGTTGTGGTGACCCCGACGTGACACGACTCAGCCAGCTCCTGTGGCTACAATGGGAGCAGGCAGGCCGGTGTGCGGGCAGAGCCACCCGACAGACCCGCGGGGAAGATGAAGAAAGAATCAAAAGGTGAGTGCAGAGAGTGGCCAGGCCAGCCAATAACCAGATATAACAAGAGGTGAGCGTGAAGATCCAGTCAGTTTATACAGTGGGCAGGTCTGTTTTGTGGCAAAAAGCTTCTAAGAATCTGGAATTCTTATTATATACCCCGTTTAAATCGAGAAAATTCCACCGGAGAACATGGGAGTATCCGTCTCCATGGAAGAACTTCCAGCAATGCAGGTATGGACCCATTTTCTAAAGAAATTACTTTGAAAAACAGAATTTATTAGATTGGATAATATGAACTAAAAATCAGAGATTAGAACCTACCAAAGAGAATGCATCAAATATTCATACAAGGACATAAACTGGTGAATATATGCAGCTTACAAAAGCGACAGAAATGCAATTAAAATCCTAAGACCTTGGAAACTGATATGGAATTTAATAAGATGGATAAAAACCAAGATGCGTGGTGAGGACTGCATGCTGGGAAAAGCGGCCACGCCGCACCGTGAGGCGCTGAACGGGCACCACGGGGAAGATTACTACAGGGGCCTGAGTAAATATATGTATGGCTATGTAAATATATGTATGGCAGTAAAAGATCTCTGTATTGTATAAGTAACCCTGCCCTGATTCTAGTTATTGTAAATGGGCTGCAGCTGTGATGTCCTGGATTGGGCAGCAGCTGTGACCCGTGGAGGTAGCTGGGATAAAAGGGGGTTGGCCATTCAGGGAGAGCTGGAGAGGAGCCCTGACTGAGAAGCAAGAACAACACTGCTGTGAAGTGCTGCTGTGAGAAAACCATCCAGAAGGTATGAGACCCTAGAAATATGATAAAGTACAATATGATTACAACACTGGTGACCCCGATGTGATAGAATATGCAGCCCTGAGAACATCTAGGCAAATGTATGTATTTATTGGAATATGAATCCCAATATTACCAGTTAGATTGTGCCTGGGCCAGTCTGACCCTTGCTGCCAGGTCAAAGGCGGCAACTGTGGTGTATCACCACAGAGACACCTTTAGCTTCCTGGTGGTTGCAGCCGGGCACTAAACAAGTCCAGGCTTGTTAGGAACTCCATTTACCTCAGGAGGAAATCTTCAGGTGATGGTGAAGAGAAAAAGGAGAGGAATCTGCTGGAGGGTTTAATATCCAGAGGTTTATTCCATGGTTACAGAGGTCTGCATCTTGGGAAGAGCTCCAACAGAATACTGGCCACATGGTCTGGTTCCCCTTTTAAGCTCCCGGGGCAGGGGGAGGGGACAGGTGAGCCACCAACCACGTGACAGGGGCAGGGTCTCAGGGAGGGATGACACCCAGACAGACCAATGACCTCTGGGCCTGAGGGGCATCCTTTAAACTTGACCAACCAGACGACACCTTGTTGGAATGTTAAAACTGATTGACAGCCCAACAGGGGGCAAAGGGGGGAAGGGGAAGAGAGGTACTGCCAAACCTGGGGAAGGGACCCGAAAATTTAAAACACACCGCAACATGTATTCAATGTATTAAAGGGAGCCAAGAGCTGTAGTACCCATAGAGCTTGGACAAATCTGTAGAAGAAAGAAGCAGGAGCTTTGAATAGCATGGCCTTTGAGAAAAGGAGCCTGAGAACATCTAGGGAAAGGTATGTATTCAAGACAACCAAGAGCTGTGACAGCCTGAGAGCTGGGACAGATATGTGTATTATAACTGTGTAATTAAAAAATGTGTTAAGAGAAAAAGGGGAAATATAGGAGCCTCAGTAAATATATGTATGGCAGTAAAAGATCTCTGTATCGTATAAGTGACCCTGCCCTGATTCTAGTTATTGTAAATGGGCTGCAGCTGTGATGTCCTTGATTGGGCAGCAGCTGTTGCCCGTGGAGGTAGCTGGGATAAAAGGGTGTTGGCAATTCAGGGAGAGTTGTAGAGGAGCCCCGAACAACAACACTGCTGTGAAGAGCTGTTGTAAGAAAACACCAAGAGAGAACGTATGAGACCCTAGAAATATAATATACAACAATATGATTACAACAGATTACACAACATCCCAGAGGCGTGGCGAGGGCCGGAGGCACATCTGAATCCCGGCGGTCGGCGAGAGCCCGCACGGAGCCGATACATCAGCGTGCACAGGCAGTGCCCTGGCCGGTGGTGCAGCCCTGGCAGGGTCCGGCAGACAGGGGAACCCCACACACTGCCCGTGCCAAGGCAGCAGCCGGAGCCTGGCCAGGTGCAATGCTCGACTGTGCAATTCAGCCTGGAGCAGAGGCAAGCACAGCCACGGTGCCCACTTAGGACTGCTCTGCCGAGCTGAGTCGCTCTCTGGCTGTGCAGGGCTGCATTGCCGGTCTAGGCAACAGCACGCCGAGCACGCCGCCCTCTTTGTGCGGCCAGAGCACGCAGCAGCCGCTCTGGCACTGACCCACGCTGCCAGGTTAGCACCCCTGTGACCCCATGCACACCAGGATTGCCTCCTCTTGAGGCCAGGTGGCCTGGCCCCAAAGATCATTCCCAACTCCATGGAGCTTGGCCGTGCCTCCCTTGAGGGAAACGTACCTACACCCTCAATCCAGCCTACATCAGGGGGCAGGGCCAGCCCCCAAGCCAGCATCACTGCAAGTGTGGCCTTGCCCCTGGCCCTGCCTCCACGGATGGATCTGGGAATTACATCATCTGGAGCTCCTGCAGTTGTCATATCTTGAAGTGGGACCACTCTTCCCTCAGCACCACCCCTGCCAGAGTCAAAGCATTCCAGAGACACAAGGCATCATCGTCCCCCTGCAGAAAACCATGAGGGTACCATTGTTGTGTTGTGTTATTTGGTTCATTCCTGATTTCTCCCTGGTTTGTACTTGCACCCTAAGTTACCTTCCATTTGCCAATGACAATGCTATCCCCGCTTCGCCCATTCCACTGGAAACTCCCTTGTTTATCCTCAAATCCCCTCCCCAGTGCCTTGTCTGTCACTCAGTTCTCCGCCCCCATATCTTGAAGCTTCCATGAAGGGCATTGAGTGATTGGTCAAGGATCAGGGATGGCTCCCACTAAGTTTCATGAAAGGTTGTTCTAGTTGTCAATTGTCTCCCAGTTTCCTCTCCCTTGATCCTCTATTGGAGGGTAGGTAAACCCCTCCTTTGGTACCAGCCCTGAATAAAAGTTACTGCTCCTCTTGTCTCGGGGCTTTTTGGAGTTGTAACCCCTGAGGCTGGGGGAACTTCATGGCTGCTAATAAAGCTTTGCACTAATTACCCTCCAAATTCCTTCTCCCCTCCTTCACCTGTGCGCCCTTAGCTGCCCCCGTGCACCTCGAGCGCAGAGCAGTGTCCCCTGCAGTCTGCAGCGTGGCACCTGGCAGGGCAGCACCGCGTGGCTGCTTGGCACACGCTGTGACACACCACAGATGCCTTGCTGCCAACAGCCTTCCGTGACCCTGCCACTGCCACAGCCTCTCAGAGACTTTCTACGTTTCCAAATGCCAATTGTAAGTTTCCAGAGCGTGGGAAGAGCCCTTGCAGGGGGCCCACCAAGCAAAGGGCAGAGGGAAAATCATGCAGGAGTGTTATACCATGGGGACGGTAGCAAACAAACCTGCCCAAAAAATGGTGCTGACCACATGGCACACCATCACTCACTGGCCAAGAGCAGGACACCCTCTCACCAAGCCCCGTGGGAAACCAGCAGCTCCTGAGCATGGGCACTGAAGAGGCAAACTAAAAAATTTACCAGCACCAGGCAAAGCAACACCAACACACCAGCTACCCCATGTAGCTCAGCAGAGCCCCACAGCCACCCTGCTAATCCCTGCTTCAACTCTACCAAGATTCTAACCCTCCACAGAACACACCTTCTGAAGCCAGTGAGGACATGGTGATGGCAATGGCTGCTTCAGCTCCTGTGTTCCAGCCCTTCTACATCAACGTTGTGGATGAGGAAGGTTACATGGGTTTCCTTGATACGGATCATGCAGATAAGCTACTGAAGGAGTATCAGCAGAGAGAGTGCCTTGATTTGGAGCAGATGATGTCAGAAAGGTGAGAACAGGTCTGCAGTTCATGGTGAAACTGAAGGAATTGTGTGCTTTCCTGTATGCTGGCTGAGAATCTCAATGGCACTCTCACTAAACCTGACTGGTGACAATTGTCTGGAAGCTCCTTTAGGAACCATTGGGGTGCTGTGCAGTGCACCCAGTGCTGCCAAAGCTGCAGTTACTCCAAGGTGCTTTCAGCTCAGCTGTTTCTCAGGGACTGAGCAGTGTTCATGGGCTCCAGGAGGTGCAGTGGGTGGTTAATCCCTGAAACAAGATCTGTGCCACATGGCAGGACTTTAGATCATGACATTCCATGCTTTTTCCTTTACAGACCTAAAGCTTCTCTTGCATTTCTGTTGCATTTTTAGGAGTTTAACTTTTTTAGGGGACTTTGGCTGATGGAAAGACACCTGAAGGTTTAGTAAAGGTTGCCTGAAAAACACTTGTTGAGCACGGTTCCTGAAAATATTTTCTTAGTAAAATATTTAACTAATGGGTTACTGTGAGGACTTCTGGCCTCTTATGCCTGGATTGGGGACAACATTGGATTTGTTTGTAGCGAAAGCTGCTGTCAAGTGCAGAATCTGCAGGGAAGACGTTTCAGCAGTGGGGGTCCTGTTGATTTTTGTTGACCATAACAAAATTGTAGAACTTTAATTATGCTTGATTCAAAATTGAAAGTAATAACATCATAATTTAAGAAGCACAAAAATGTTTGAGAAGTTATTAGAGGAAAGGGGTTTTGATGGAATACAGCAGATATCTGGTGGATTTGAGTCCCATGTGAAAGTTGAAAACACTGTTAGTACTCATCAGAACCCAAAGAACTAGAAGCAAAATGTTCACTTGCAACATCTAACAGGAATTTTCTCTTAACAGGTGCATCTTTTTCAGTGTATTTACTATAATTTAAGGTGAGTTTACCGTCCTCATAGTTCTCTCAGCAGCTGAGACTCACACCACTGCCCATCTGGCAGGGCACAGTGAGCACTGGCCGTGCCCTCAGCCTCAGGAGCTGCACCCAGCACAGCCTGGCAGGGCACTGGGGCAGGGCTCAGGAGCCACCACAAACCCAGCACAGGCTGCAGACACAGCCAGCGCTGCTTGGGGTCACCTACAGTGCCTGCCACCAGTTTACCCTGCAAGCAGCCCGGTTAAAGATAAACCTGGCTGGGGTTTATCTCCAGGCACTGTAAATCACACCTGTGCACATACACAGGGTTTGGAGTAAAGTGCACAAGGAGCATTTGGAGTAAAGTGCACAAGCAGAGCCACAGCACTCAGCACTAACAGGAGCAAAAGAGATGTGCTGAGCTCATTTGAAGACTGTGGCTCTTGTAAGCAACTGAGCTGTAAAGAGAGGTGTGAGCAGGACTGGATCTGGAGAAATGGAGCCCCTCTTTTGTGGAGACAGGCTGAGAGAGCTGGGCTGTTCAGCTGGACAGGAGAAGGCTCTGGGCACTCCTCAGAGCCCCTTGCAGGAGCCCCAGGCAGCCTCCAAGGAAAATGGAGAGGGGCATTGGCCAAGGGCATGTAGCAACAGGACAAGGGGGAATGGAATGGCTTCAAACCAACTGAGGAAGGTTTAAATCAGATGCACAGAAGAGATTTCCCCCTCTGAAGGTGCTGAGGCTCTGGCACCCAGAGCTGCCCAGAGCAGCTCTGGCTGCCCCATCCCTGGCAGTGCCCAAGGCCAGCTTGGACAGGGAGGTGTCCCTGCCCATGCACAGCTGGCATAAGTAGAGCTTGAGGGTTCTTCCAATCCAAACCCTTCTGTCATCACATCAGCTTTTGAAATGCATCAGATTCTTTGAAATGCTCTTTCTGACAACTGAGAAATGATCGGAAATTGCAAAACTGCCTCTCTTGGGCAAGAGGTATTGAGTCAGAATTTTAAAAAAAAGAAAAAAGAAAAAGGCAGAGCCTAATACCTGCATAAAACCAGCAGAACCTCTTAGTTAATGTGAGCAGAAAATCTCTACTCAGCTATTCTGTTCTCTCCTTTTCATATCATCCTTCAATTATGGGTGTGGAATGTATTGAAATAAATCCTCTGGATTTTCCAGAGGCATTAGATATATAGTTACCACCCAAATACCACACTTTAATATTGCTCCCACTTGACAAACCTGATTTCTTTCTGCTTGTGACTGTATTGCAACACAACTCCAAACATCCCTGAACACACAGAAAAGAGTGAGTTGTCTCCTGCATCCTGCAGGAAAAAGCCAGGGATTTTCTAGTATTGGTGGTTTTGTCAGGAAAATGCTTTTCGGAGAATAAAAATGACTCCACTTTTACTTCGGTGAAAGTACACCTGCAGGGCTGTGGTTTGGTCCTGGCCAGGCTGTGTTTCCCAGCCGCAGATCTCAGTCCCAAGGGCAGTGAATGTGAGCGAGCAGAGCCGAGGTGCCCCGCAGGTGTGTGCGGGGCAGGCTGAGCAAAGCCTCCCCCGGGGCCGCAGCCGGAGGTGCTGCAGCTGCAGGACAGCGCTCCCGGCAATGCCGGGCCGTTTGCAAAGCGCTTGGAGGCCGCGGTGCCCGGGATTCCGGCACTGCCGTGGCAAAGGAGCGCTGCGGAGGCAGCGGGAGCCCCGCGGGCAGGAGGGCTCCCGGGCCGGGCCCGGCAGTGCCGGCCTGGCTCGCAGCCCGAGCGCTGCCTCGCCTCAGCCGGGTTTGCCTTGCGTAAGGCGGCCCAGGCCCAGCCTATAAAGGCCCGGCCCGCGGGCTGGGGGCCAGTGGCACCATGGCAGCTGCGAGGGACGCGGCGCTGCTGGCCTGGATCCTCTGCCTCGGGGCCGCGGCGCTGGTGGCCGCAGGTAAACACCGGGGATACGGCCCGGGGCAGCTGCAGGAGAGAGGGCACCTGCAGCTGCCTCCGGGGCCAGCCGAGAGCAGGGCACAAACCCTGGGCAGGGATGGGCACAAACCCTGGGCTGGGATGTGCACAAACGCTGGGCCGGAATGGGCACAAACCCTGGGCAGGGATGGGCACAGACCCTGGGCTGGGATGGGCACAGACCCTGGGCAGGAATGGGCAATAACCCTGGGCTGCTATGGGCACAAACCCTGGGCTGATATAGACACAAACCCTGGGCTGGGATGGGCTCAAACCCTGGGCGGAGCTGGGCACAATCCTGGGCTGGGATGGGCACAAAGCCTGAGCTGATCTGGACACAATCCCTGGGCTGAGCCAGGTACAAACATTGAGCAGCGATGGGCACAGACCCTGGACTGAGCTGGGCACACAAACTGAGCTGCAGTAGTAAAAATTTCATTTCAGCTTTTAATCTGCTTTCATTCATTTCTTTTACTTGCCTTCTTTGCAAAATCCCTGTCCCAAAATCTTGCCTGCTGAGGCTGAACAGACACAGTACCAGATATGTATTTGATGTTAGACCTTACACACAGATATTAACATGGGTTTTTATCTGACAACCCAGGGTAAACAAAAAAATATTAAAACCTCTATGCAACCCCCAATGCATGTAAGACAGTGCAAATTATATACCTGACGGAGATGGACATACAGGCCAATCAATATGAAGGTTGAGATATGTCAGCTCTAATGATTTAATAAAAATAAAAGTGAAAGTGTGTAAATACATTGAAAATTAAATTTTAAAAATATTGAAATAGGAATCCCAATATTACCAGTTAGATGGTGCCTGGGCCAGTTCTGACCCTCGCTGCTGAGCCAAAGGCGGCTTCTGTGGTGCTTTACCCCAGAGATACCTCGGCTGCCGGAGATTGCAGCAGGGCACTGAGCAAGTCCAGGCTTGTCAGGGACTCCATTTACCTCAGGAGAGAGAGCTTCTGGCGATGGTGAAGAGAAAAGGAGAGGATTCCGCTGGAGGGTTGTCCAGATGTTTATTCCATGGTTACAGAGGTCTGAACCGGGGCAACTGCTCCAACCAGAATGGAGGCTGCATGGTCTCATTAACCTTTTAAGCTCCGGGACAGGGTAAGGGGAGGGGACAGGTGAGCTACCAACCAGGTGAAAGGGGCACGGTCTCAAGGGACTAGGGACACCTATCCAATGTCCCCCAGGCCTGAGGGACCAACCACACAACGCCTTGCTGGTATGTTAGCCTGATTGACAGGGCACACTCAGCAAGGGGCGAGGGGGAAGGGAGAAGGTATAGGCACACCTGGGAAGGGACCCGGAAGTTTAAAACAGGACATTGCAACACACCGCAACATCTCCCCCTAGTTTTGTTTAAAAAGAAGAGGACTGTGTTTATGGTGCAGAATGATTGCCAAACCATGGTTGGTAAATTGGTTCTTCTTCTACAGGAGGGTCAGTGTTTTCCACTGAGGCTTCCAGGTCATCCACTGGAGCACTGAGGGCTTCCAAATGGTAGACCTCAGGAGGGGGGGATGAGCTTGAAATTAACTTGAGAACCATGCGTTTGATTAGTCCAAAAACCAATGCTAACAACTACAAGAACTATAACTAAAATAAACAGCACTAAAAACACAGTTTTCAGAATAGATCCCAACCAGCCCGCGAGTCCCCAGCCTTTGAACAGTCCATTCAGCCAGTTGTCAGTTTCTCTGTTTATGTCCGAGAACCTTTGTCAAGGTAGTCCATATGTGGTTCGGGCTGCGGTACTATGTAGGAGATCGCAGGTGGGATGATCACGAGTAGGACGAGAAGCAGGCTCGGTCTCATGGCGTCTCGAGGCTTCACACGAACAGTGGGATCTAAACTGGTACAAGGAACTTGAGACAGACATATATTACAAACTATTCTAGATAGGAGGCTTAAATGGAATTTCCTCCAGAGAACGCGTGCGGCGTTTTCTTCTCCAGGCAGCGTGAGCAACCTGGGGTGCTTCTGCAGATTTCTCTGAGACTTTGGGAACATAGGGCTTTACCCATTTGGAAGGAACCCACCTTAAACCAGAGGGGGTGGACACACAGGCGTATCCACGTCCCCAAGTAACCAATTTGTAAGGTCCCACCATTTTCCAAGTCTCAGGGTCCTTTACTAAAACTGGAGGTTTTTCTTTCATCAACCTGTGACTGCTCCCCCCAAAGTGGCGTAGGATGGGTGGGTTCAGGCTGTCAAAAGAACAATTCAGAAAATTGATTGTGAATAGTGCCCTGGATAACCGGATGTGGGGAGGTTCTACTTTCAGAACCTGTTGTTGCTGGTCCAGGACCCTTTAAATATCACGGTGAGTTCTTTCTACAATGGCTTGACCTGTAGGGGAGTAGGGGATGCCAGTTTTGTGCTCTACTCCCCATTGCTGCAGGAAGCTCCCGAATTCCTTGGATTTATAAGCAGGCCCATTATCAGTTTTCAGCTCCTTGGGGATGCCCATAAAAGAAAAAGCCTGTAAGAGGTGCTTAATAGCATCAATAGATGATTCTCCTGTGTGGGCAGAAGCATAGACCGCTCCAGAAAAGGTATCTACACTAACATGAACATATTTCTGCCGTCCAAAAGACTGTATGTGTGTTACATCTGTTTGCCACAGTTCACAACTGTTCAGTCCCCTTGGGTTTGCTCCCGTACTCACTGTAGGGAGTGCATGTTGTCGGCAATTTGGGCAAGTGGCCACAATCGCTTTGGCCTGTTCTCGAGTGATGTTAAACTGACGAACCAGGCCAGGTGCATTTTAGTGGAAAAGCTGGTGGCTGATTTTTGCCTGTTCAAAAACATTTGGGAGAGTGGCCATCACTGCAGGTGCAGCAAGAGCATCTGCCCTTCTGTTGCCTTCAGCGATAAACCCTGGCAAGTCAGTGTGTGACCTGACATGCATCACATAAAATGGTTGCTCTCGGTGAGTGACTAACTTTACCAGTTTTGAGAGCAATTCAAAAAGTGCAATGTTAGATACATCTTGCAGTATTGCTTGATCTGCTCTGGATACTACTCCTGCCACGTATGCAGAGTCTGTAATCAGATTAAATGGTTCTGAGAACCTTTCAAAAGCCCTAACAACCGCAGCCAATTCAGCAACCTGAGGTGAACCTTACACCTCAGCAATGTCCGTCTCCCACTGCTGGGTTTGAGGATCCTTCCAAGTCATAATGGACTTGTGGGACGTCCCGGACGCATCTGTAAAGACAGTTAGAGCCCTTTTTAAAGGTCTCCTACTTAGAGCAGTTCTTAATTTTAAAGTAAATTGAACATTTTGTTCAAACAATTTGTGAGCGGGCCGAGCTACCGAAATTTGTCCTGAGTAGGAATCCAGGGCAAACTGCAACACTTCATTTTCTTGAAACAATTGTTCCAGTATTTTCATAGTATTTTGACCTAATTTTAACTCAACTGGAATGTGAATGCACTTAAAATCACATCCTGCTAACTCCTTGATCCGGGTCCTTGCTTTCCGGATCAGTTCCGCTAACAGCTCCTGAGGCTTTGTCAGTCTCTTGGACCTTTTGTGACTGAGGAAAACCCATTCTATGATCAAGAGAGAGTCCCTCTGGTCCCGGTCCTTTATTGGTGTGTCCTTTGCCTTAGGTGTTTGTTTTTCCTCCCACTGGAAAATAATTCCATGGAGGTGTGGCAACTTACCTAGGATGATAAATTTGAATGGCAGGTCAGGCCGGCATCGGTGGGCCTGTCTTGTGGACATTGCAATCTGAACCTTTTCTAGAGCTTTCCGTGCGTCTGGGGTAATAGACCTAGGAGCACCTGGGTCCTCTCCCCCTTTTAATAAATTGAAAAGAGGGGCAAGGTCTTCATTAGTCAGACCAAGCCATGGTCTTACCCAATTCAAAGACCCACACAACTTGTGGACATCTGCAAGGGTCTTGATCCTTGGATTGATTTCTAGTTTTTGAGGAACAATGGTCCTATTTCCAATTTCTAAGCCCAAATACTTCCAAGGTGGCATCTTTTGAATTTTCTTTTCCTGGAGCTCGAACCCTGCAACAATCAATGCATCGATCGTTAGGTCAAGCGCATGTGTGAGTAAATCATCATTGGGGGCACACACAAGGATATCATCCATATAATGATAGATGATGGCCTTCTCTGCGGCTGCACGCGCTGGGGAAAGCAGGGAAGAGACATATCACTGGCAGATAGCTGGAGATACCTTTAATCCCTGAGGAAGAACGGTCCAATGGTACCTTTTCATAGGAGCTTCTAAATTGATAGAAGGGACTGAGAATGCGAAACGCGGTGCATCATCAGGGTGCAATGGGATTTGGAAAAAACAATCTTTAATATCAATAACAGCTAATTTCCAAACTTGGGGAAGCATTGTTGGGGATGGCATACCAGGTTGGGGAGAATTACATTATTAATTTGTCGGAGGTTACAGAGGAGTCGCCACCTCTTTTTGTCAGCTTTTTGGATGACAAACACTGGAGAGTTCCATGGGGACATGGTCTCCACAATGTGGCCCTTTTTTAGTTGCTCTTGTACTAGTTCCTCAAGCACCTTTATTTTTTGTTTACTGAGTGGCCACTGTTTCACATCAACTGGTTTGTCTGTTTTCCACTTCAGTTTTTGGGTGGGGGGCTGTTGTTTAATGACTACTGCACAAAAATGCTGTGGAGAGTCTGGAATATCAATTGTGACACCCCACTGGGCCATTAAATCTCTCCCTAACAAAGGTTCTGAATAATCTAACACAAATGGACGGATATTTGGCAATTGTCCGTTTGGACCCTCGAATTGAATAATGCTTTTGGATTGTTTTGCCAATTGCAGACCTCCTACACCTCGAAGGTGACCAGCAACATTTTGTAAAGGCCAATGTGCTGGCCAGTCTTGTACTGGAATCACTGTGCAGTCTGCACCTGTGTCTACAAGCATCTCAATGCATTTAGACTCCCCACCCCCACTGACATTGCACCACAATTTGGGTTTCTCTTTCCCAATAACTTGGACCCGGGCAACTGTGGGCCCTTGTTTTTCGATATTTTTAGGTAAAGATGGCACAGGGATAGCTTGTGCAACAATTTGTCCCTTGGGAAGAAACAGGGGTGGGTGGAAACAGTGCAGGCCGAGAACAAATTGCTTGGGATCTGATGTTGTCATTCCCGGAGCGATTTCAATCTCTTGTGGTGTGTTTTTGGTGTCCCCAATGATGATGTACTTACAACGAATTCGGTTCCAAGTACCCTTCTGTTCAGGATTTACAGAGACAAAAATGCCAGTCAGTGTCCTTCAGGTGGAGTGACTCTGTCAGCTGCAACCTGTAAGGCTCATTGACAGAAGATGAGGTTAATACAGGATCACTTAAATCATAACAAAGGTTATTTTGTTTCACCTTCAACAGTGGACTAGCAGACTTGGTCTTTGAAGCACCTGCTTCACTTACACAAATGTTAATATTACTGCGCGCTTGATTTGTTTTGCTACCCTTATTCTCTTGGCCTGCTCTTTTTATGTCTGCACTCCTGGCAGGCTGGCGCTTTATTCTCAGTTTTTTTGTTGTTGACCCCCAGGGAGGGCTTGTAGTTCTCCTCCCCTGCCATTTCTAAATTCATCAAATTCCCTTTTCAGGGGGCACTGGTTGCTCCAGTGTCCTAGGTTATTACAAAGCAGGCATGGTTTAGTGGGCTCAACCATTGCTGGTCTCCGCTGCTGCCCAGGGTACTGCTGTGCTGAGGGAAAAGGCGCAGGGCTGGCAACAGCAACACGCTGAAGTGGTCTTGGCAGCAGCCTTGGTCTGGTGTCTTCAGCCACAGTCATCAGAGGCACTTTCCTGTTACAGACTAGAAGCATATCTTTTAATGTAGGGGAAGGTTCCATAGGAAGGCTCAGGATTGCCGCTCGACACTGTTCATTTGCATTTGTAAACGCTATTTCCTCTAAAATTGCTTCCCTAGCATTTTCTTTTTTAACCTGCATTTCAATGGCTCTAGTTAGCCTTTCTACAAATTTCAAAAAGGGCTCTGATTGTAGCTGTTTAATTTTACTATGGGGCTCAAAAGGCCCCTCAGGTTGGAGGGAAAAAAATGCTTTTTCAGCTGCTTCTTTTACTTTCTCAAGTGTTTCTGCAGGAATTGCAGTGGCTTGGGCTGAGGGAGAAGACCACGGGTCCTCACCACAGAGGTGCTCAATGGTAATAGGGTTACCACTGTTGTCTTTCGCTGTGTTTGGATCAGCCTGTAAGCCTGGGAGAGCATCTTTTAGCAGTTGTTTCAATGCTGATTCCCATAATTTGAATTCCGTGGAGGTCATGAGGCAGGAAAAAAGCTGTTTTAAAACATGAGGGACTACCACAGTCCTACTCAATTCAGAATTTAAAAGGCCACAGAAATATGGACTGTGTGGACCATATTTTTTATGAGATTTACAGATCTCTTTAATCAATTGTCGTCCAAAGGAGCTCCAATTAGCAGTTGGAGCTGCCCTGGCTTGAGCTGCAGGCTGAAAGGTAACAGGAGCTAGTGACAACATGGGACTATGCATTGGGTCTGCTGTCCCCTGCTCTGTATCTCTGGAATCAGAAGCATTGGGATCACAGCTACAGGTTTGGGGACAGGCAGTGGGTGTGTCCCCACCGTGGGAACCCGGGGAGGGGGCGGGGACAGGGAGCCAGCAAGGGGCAGGGAAACCGTGGGAACAAGGGGCGGGGTCAAGGGGCTTCCAGGGGGCTGGGACACCTGGTGACATCAGCAGACGCCCCCTGGGAGGAGTAGAGGGGCGGAGCTGAGGGTATTGCAGGAAAGGGGGGGGAAGGGGGGAAGGGGTCACGAGGAACAGGAGGACAGGGGGATGGGGCAGGAATTTTGGCATGCTTAAGAGGATTTTGGGAAGAAGAAGACCAGGTTTGGGAAGATGCCACGTGGCATCCACCATTTTGCGGACCCCCTAGGGACTGGGGGCCATTTTGGGCATCACTGCTCTCCGGAAAGCTAACACGTGCTCTGGGCTTTAGAGGAGGGGATACAGGGGGTTGGGAATTTTTCCACGCAGCCTGGCCAGGGCTTTGTGAACAAGACGACTCAGGTATTCTTGCACACTCTGGGAGCCGACTTCCCAATGAGTTTGCACTCTTTAAAATACCAAGTTTTGGGGAAAGAGGTTTAGGGGTTTTAGAGCTAGGAGAGGGAGAAACAGGGTGAGCAGAGGTACATGGCTTTACATTTGGCTTTTTCTCCATTTCCTTTTGTTTGAGCAATGCTGTTCAAATTTGTAAACTCCAGAACACAAATTTACCTTAGGGTGATTTGCCAGATTGTCCTAAGGTTATCAATTCATTCCCAACTTTATCCCAGAATTGAATATTGTGGATTTCTTCAGGGGAAATGTTTGGGAACTGCAGAAAAAGCCATCTTATAAACTGTTTCAATTTTCCTTTAGAGAATTTCACATTACCATTGACTAAAATGCTAACAATATTATAATACACTCCTTTATGTACATTGCTGAGTTTGGAACCCATGTTAGATGTAAAAAGCAAAGTACTTAATCCTGCCTGACCAAAAACAAAGCTAAAATCAGCTACCAATTTCTAAAAAAAAACCCCACAGATAGAAAGCGATAACGAGCAGACAAAAGCTTCACAATGCAGCTGTATATACTGCTTTTAAAATTCCCGGGCAGCAGCAGCAGGGCACGCCCTGCCGAGCCAAGGCAGAAACAAAGCCTCCCCCGCTGTGGAATGCAGCCCCCCCGCGGAGCAGAGAGAGCAGCCACTCCACGTGGCAGCCGAAACCAGGGCCCCCACGCCGCGCCGCTTGTGCAAAGAGCACTCCTGACCCCGCACTGAGAGAGATCCCCCGGCCATGTGGAAAGAGAGCCCCCCCCCCTCCCCCGCACAGAGAGAGAAAGAGAGTCCTCCGCGGAGCAGAGAGCCGAGAGCTGCTGAGCCGGGGTGGAAGGGCAGAGAGCGATCCCGCTCCGGCGCGAATTCCAAAAGACAGTGAAACACGCGGCAGAAAGCTAAAAGCCTAGAACGCAATGAATTCCCATCTGTGGGGCTGCGAAGCCAAAAATGCAAAGGCAAAAGGGAACAGAAGTCACGGCAGAGTCTGTTTTTAAGCTTCTGCTCTACCGAAAGCAGATATACTCACGTGAAATGGAAGCTGTAGGTGGCTGGGTCTAGGCAGGCAGGTCTCCACCGGAAAACGACCTCTCTCTGGGCAAGAGAGGCTACCCTCTTCTTCCTCTGGAAAATCTGCTCACCACAATGAAGCCGGGCTTTCCAGAGGCGCCTAACAAGTCCACGAAACTTTTTCTGGGAGTATTCCCAAAGTCTCTAGCTGGGAGTCTTGAAGCAAGGCTCCTTTCAGCTGGGTGCACGGCTGCCAGAAACGTCTCTGAGGTACTGCGAGTCCGTTCTTGGGCTGCGGAACCGCTTTGCCCTCCCAGGGACGCCAATATATTGAAATAGGAATCCCAATATTACCAGTTAGATGGTGCCTGGGCCAGTTCTGACCCTCGCTGCTGAGCCAAAGGCGGCTTCTGTGGTGCTTTACCCCAGAGATACCTCGGCTGCCGGAGATTGCAGCAGGGCACTGAGCAAGTCCAGGCTTGTCAGGGACTCCGTTTACCTCAGGAGAGAGAGCTTCTGGCGATGGTGAAGAGAAAAGGAGAGGATTCCGCTGGAGGGTTGTCCAGATGTTTATTCCATGGTTACAGAGGTCTGAACCGGGGCAACTGCTCCAACCAGAATGGAGGCTGCATGGTCTCATTAACCTTTTAAGCTCCGGGACAGGGTAAGGGGAGGGGACAGGTGAGCTACCAACCAGGTGAAAGGGGCACGGTCTCAAGGGACTAGGGACACCTATCCAATGTCCCCCAGGCCTGAGGGACCAACCACACAACGCCTTGCTGGTATGTTAGCCTGATTGACAGGGCACACTCAGCAAGGGGCGAGGGGGAAGGGAGAAGGTATAGGCACACCTGGGAAGGGACCCGGAAGTTTAAAACAGGACATTGCAACACACCGCAACATCTCCCCCTAGTTTTGTTTAAAAAGAAGAGGACTGTGTTTATGGTGCAGAATGATTGCCAAACCATGGTTGGTAAATTGGTTCTTCTTCTACAGGAGGGTCAGTGTTTTCCACTGAGGCTTCCAGGTCATCCACTGGAGCACTGAGGGCTTCCAAATGGTAGACCTCAGGAGGGGGGGATGAGCTTGAAATTAACTTGAGAACCATGCGTTTGATTAGTCCAAAAACCAATGCTAACAACTACAAGAACTATAACTAAAATAAACAGCACTAAAAACACAGTTTTCAGAATAGATCCCAACCAGCCCGCGAGTCCCCAGCCTTTGAACAGTCCATTCAGCCAGTTGTCAGTTTCTCTGTTTATGTCCGAGAACCTTTGTCAAGGTAGTCCATATGTGGTTCGGGCTGCGGTACTATGTAGGAGATCGCAGGTGGGATGATCACGAGTAGGACGAGAAGCAGGCTCGGTCTCATGGCGTCTCGAGGCTTCACACGAACAGTGGGATCTAAACTGGTACAAGGAACTTGAGACAGACATATATTACAAACTATTCTAGATAGGAGGCTTAAATGGAATTTCCTCCAGAGAACGCGTGCGGCGTTTTCTTCTCCAGGCAGCGTGAGCAACCTGGGGTGCTTCTGCAGATTTCTCTGAGACTTTGGGAACATAGGGCTTTACCCATTTGGAAGGAACCCACCTTAAACCAGAGGGGGTGGACACACAGGCGTATCCACGTCCCCAAGTAACCAATTTGTAAGGTCCCACCATTTTCCAAGTCTCAGGGTCCTTTACTAAAACTGGAGGTTTTTCTTTCATCAACCTGTGACTGCTCCCCCCAAAGTGGCGTAGGATGGGTGGGTTCAGGCTGTCAAAAGAACAATTCAGAAAATTGATTGTGAATAGTGCCCTGGATAACCGGATGTGGGGAGGTTCTACTTTCAGAACCTGTTGTTGCTGGTCCAGGACCCTTTAAATATCACGGTGAGTTCTTTCTACAATGGCTTGACCTGTAGGGGAGTAGGGGATGCCAGTTTTGTGCTCTACTCCCCATTGCTGCAGGAAGCTCCCGAATTCCTTGGATTTATAAGCAGGCCCATTATCAGTTTTCAGCTCCTTGGGGATGCCCATAAAAGAAAAAGCCTGTAAGAGGTGCTTAATAGCATCAATAGATGATTCTCCTGTGTGGGCAGAAGCATAGACCGCTCCAGAAAAGGTATCTACACTAACATGAACATATTTCTGCCGTCCAAAAGACTGTATGTGTGTTACATCTGTTTGCCACAGTTCACAACTGTTCAGTCCCCTTGGGTTTGCTCCCGTACTCACTGTAGGGAGTGCATGTTGTCGGCAATTTGGGCAAGTGGCCACAATCGCTTTGGCCTGTTCTCGAGTGATGTTAAACTGACGAACCAGGCCAGGTGCATTTTAGTGGAAAAGCTGGTGGCTGATTTTTGCCTGTTCAAAAACATTTGGGAGAGTGGCCATCACTGCAGGTGCAGCAAGAGCATCTGCCCTTCTGTTGCCTTCAGCGATAAACCCTGGCAAGTCAGTGTGTGACCTGACATGCATCACATAAAATGGTTGCTCTCGGTGAGTGACTAACTTTACCAGTTTTGAGAGCAATTCAAAAAGTGCAATGTTAGATACATCTTGCAGTATTGCTTGATCTGCTCTGGATACTACTCCTGCCACGTATGCAGAGTCTGTAATCAGATTAAATGGTTCTGAGAACCTTTCAAAAGCCCTAACAACCGCAGCCAATTCAGCAACCTGAGGTGAACCTTACACCTCAGCAATGTCCGTCTCCCACTGCTGGGTTTGAGGATCCTTCCAAGTCATAATGGACTTGTGGGACGTCCCGGACGCATCTGTAAAGACAGTTAGAGCCCTTTTTAAAGGTCTCCTACTTAGAGCAGTTCTTAATTTTAAAGTAAATTGAACATTTTGTTCAAACAATTTGTGAGCGGGCCGAGCTACCGAAATTTGTCCTGAGTAGGAATCCAGGGCAAACTGCAACACTTCATTTTCTTGAAACAATTGTTCCAGTATTTTCATAGTATTTTGACCTAATTTTAACTCAACTGGAATGTGAATGCACTTAAAATCACATCCTGCTAACTCCTTGATCCGGGTCCTTGCTTTCCGGATCAGTTCCGCTAACAGCTCCTGAGGCTTTGTCAGTCTCTTGGACCTTTTGTGACTGAGGAAAACCCATTCTATGATCAAGAGAGAGTCCCTCTGGTCCCGGTCCTTTATTGGTGTGTCCTTTGCCTTAGGTGTTTGTTTTTCCTCCCACTGGAAAATAATTCCATGGAGGTGTGGCAACTTACCTAGGATGATAAATTTGAATGGCAGGTCAGGCCGGCATCGGTGGGCCTGTCTTGTGGACATTGCAATCTGAACCTTTTCTAGAGCTTTCCGTGCGTCTGGGGTAATAGACCTAGGAGCACCTGGGTCCTCTCCCCCTTTTAATAAATTGAAAAGAGGGGCAAGGTCTTCATTAGTCAGACCAAGCCATGGTCTTACCCAATTCAAAGACCCACACAACTTGTGGACATCTGCAAGGGTCTTGATCCTTGGATTGATTTCTAGTTTTTGAGGAACAATGGTCCTATTTCCAATTTCTAAGCCCAAATACTTCCAAGGTGGCATCTTTTGAATTTTCTTTTCCTGGAGCTCGAACCCTGCAACAATCAATGCATCGATCGTTAGGTCAAGCGCATGTGTGAGTAAATCATCATTGGGGGCACACACAAGGATATCATCCATATAATGATAGATGATGGCCTTCTCTGCGGCTGCACGCGCTGGGGAAAGCAGGGAAGAGACATATCACTGGCAGATAGCTGGAGATACCTTTAATCCCTGAGGAAGAACGGTCCAATGGTACCTTTTCATAGGAGCTTCTAAATTGATAGAAGGGACTGAGAATGCGAAACGCGGTGCATCATCAGGGTGCAATGGGATTTGGAAAAAACAATCTTTAATATCAATAACAGCTAATTTCCAAACTTGGGGAAGCATTGTTGGGGATGGCATACCAGGTTGGGGAGAATTACATTATTAATTTGTCGGAGGTTACAGAGGAGTCGCCACCTCTTTTTGTCAGCTTTTTGGATGACAAACACTGGAGAGTTCCATGGGGACATGGTCTCCACAATGTGGCCCTTTTTTAGTTGCTCTTGTACTAGTTCCTCAAGCACCTTTATTTTTTGTTTACTGAGTGGCCACTGTTTCACATCAACTGGTTTGTCTGTTTTCCACTTCAGTTTTTGGGTGGGGGGCTGTTGTTTAATGACTACTGCACAAAAATGCTGTGGAGAGTCTGGAATATCAATTGTGACACCCCACTGGGCCATTAAATCTCTCCCTAACAAAGGTTCTGAATAATCTAACACAAATGGACGGATATTTGGCAATTGTCCGTTTGGACCCTCGAATTGAATAATGCTTTTGGATTGTTTTGCCAATTGCAGACCTCCTACACCTCGAAGGTGACCAGCAACATTTTGTAAAGGCCAATGTGCTGGCCAGTCTTGTACTGGAATCACTGTGCAGTCTGCACCTGTGTCTACAAGCATCTCAATGCATTTAGACTCCCCACCCCCACTGACATTGCACCACAATTTGGGTTTCTCTTTCCCAATAACTTGGACCCGGGCAACTGTGGGCCCTTGTTTTTCGATATTTTTAGGTAAAGATGGCACAGGGATAGCTTGTGCAACAATTTGTCCCTTGGGAAGAAACAGGGGTGGGTGGAAACAGTGCAGGCCGAGAACAAATTGCTTGGGATCTGATGTTGTCATTCCCGGAGCGATTTCAATCTCTTGTGGTGTGTTTTTGGTGTCCCCAATGATGATGTACTTACAACGAATTCGGTTCCAAGTACCCTTCTGTTCAGGATTTACAGAGACAAAAATGCCAGTCAGTGTCCTTCAGGTGGAGTGACTCTGTCAGCTGCAACCTGTAAGGCTCATTGACAGAAGATGAGGTTAATACAGGATCACTTAAATCATAACAAAGGTTATTTTGTTTCACCTTCAACAGTGGACTAGCAGACTTGGTCTTTGAAGCACCTGCTTCACTTACACAAATGTTAATATTACTGCGCGCTTGATTTGTTTTGCTACCCTTATTCTCTTGGCCTGCTCTTTTTATGTCTGCACTCCTGGCAGGCTGGCGCTTTATTCTCAGTTTTTTTGTTGTTGACCCCCAGGGAGGGCTTGTAGTTCTCCTCCCCTGCCATTTCTAAATTCATCAAATTCCCTTTTCAGGGGGCACTGGTTGCTCCAGTGTCCTAGGTTATTACAAAGCAGGCATGGTTTAGTGGGCTCAACCATTGCTGGTCTCCGCTGCTGCCCAGGGTACTGCTGTGCTGAGGGAAAAGGCGCAGGGCTGGCAACAGCAACACGCTGAAGTGGTCTTGGCAGCAGCCTTGGTCTGGTGTCTTCAGCCACAGTCATCAGAGGCACTTTCCTGTTACAGACTAGAAGCATATCTTTTAATGTAGGGGAAGGTTCCATAGGAAGGCTCAGGATTGCCGCTCGACACTGTTCATTTGCATTTGTAAACGCTATTTCCTCTAAAATTGCTTCCCTAGCATTTTCTTTTTTAACCTGCATTTCAATGGCTCTAGTTAGCCTTTCTACAAATTTCAAAAAGGGCTCTGATTGTAGCTGTTTAATTTTACTATGGGGCTCAAAAGGCCCCTCAGGTTGGAGGGAAAAAAATGCTTTTTCAGCTGCTTCTTTTACTTTCTCAAGTGTTTCTGCAGGAATTGCAGTGGCTTGGGCTGAGGGAGAAGACCACGGGTCCTCACCACAGAGGTGCTCAATGGTAATAGGGTTACCACTGTTGTCTTTCGCTGTGTTTGGATCAGCCTGTAAGCCTGGGAGAGCATCTTTTAGCAGTTGTTTCAATGCTGATTCCCATAATTTGAATTCCGTGGAGGTCATGAGGCAGGAAAAAAGCTGTTTTAAAACATGAGGGACTACCACAGTCCTACTCAATTCAGAATTTAAAAGGCCACAGAAATATGGACTGTGTGGACCATATTTTTTATGAGATTTACAGATCTCTTTAATCAATTGTCGTCCAAAGGAGCTCCAATTAGCAGTTGGAGCTGCCCTGGCTTGAGCTGCAGGCTGAAAGGTAACAGGAGCTAGTGACAACATGGGACTATGCATTGGGTCTGCTGTCCCCTGCTCTGTATCTCTGGAATCAGAAGCATTGGGATCACAGCTACAGGTTTGGGGACAGGCAGTGGGTGTGTCCCCACCGTGGGAACCCGGGGAGGGGGCGGGGACAGGGAGCCAGCAAGGGGCAGGGAAACCGTGGGAACAAGGGGCGGGGTCAAGGGGCTTCCAGGGGGCTGGGACACCTGGTGACATCAGCAGACGCCCCCTGGGAGGAGTAGAGGGGCGGAGCTGAGGGTATTGCAGGAAAGGGGGGGGAAGGGGGGAAGGGGTCACGAGGAACAGGAGGACAGGGGGATGGGGCAGGAATTTTGGCATGCTTAAGAGGATTTTGGGAAGAAGAAGACCAGGTTTGGGAAGATGCCACGTGGCATCCACCATTTTGCGGACCCCCTAGGGACTGGGGGCCATTTTGGGCATCACTGCTCTCCGGAAAGCTAACACGTGCTCTGGGCTTTAGAGGAGGGGATACAGGGGGTTGGGAATTTTTCCACGCAGCCTGGCCAGGGCTTTGTGAACAAGACGACTCAGGTATTCTTGCACACTCTGGGAGCCGACTTCCCAATGAGTTTGCACTCTTTAAAATACCAAGTTTTGGGGAAAGAGGTTTAGGGGTTTTAGAGCTAGGAGAGGGAGAAACAGGGTGAGCAGAGGTACATGGCTTTACATTTGGCTTTTTCTCCATTTCCTTTTGTTTGAGCAATGCTGTTCAAATTTGTAAACTCCAGAACACAAATTTACCTTAGGGTGATTTGCCAGATTGTCCTAAGGTTATCAATTCATTCCCAACTTTATCCCAGAATTGAATATTGTGGATTTCTTCAGGGGAAATGTTTGGGAACTGCAGAAAAAGCCATCTTATAAACTGTTTCAATTTTCCTTTAGAGAATTTCACATTACCATTGACTAAAATGCTAACAATATTATAATACACTCCTTTATGTACATTGCTGAGTTTGGAACCCATGTTAGATGTAAAAAGCAAAGTACTTAATCCTGCCTGACCAAAAACAAAGCTAAAATCAGCTACCAATTTCTAAAAAAAAACCCCACAGATAGAAAGCGATAACGAGCAGACAAAAGCTTCACAATGCAGCTGTATATACTGCTTTTAAAATTCCCGGGCAGCAGCAGCAGGGCACGCCCTGCCGAGCCAAGGCAGAAACAAAGCCTCCCCCGCTGTGGAATGCAGCCCCCCCGCGGAGCAGAGAGAGCAGCCACTCCACGTGGCAGCCGAAACCAGGGCCCCCACGCCGCGCCGCTTGTGCAAAGAGCACTCCTGACCCCGCACTGAGAGAGATCCCCCGGCCATGTGGAAAGAGAGCCCCCCCCCCTCCCCCGCACAGAGAGAGAAAGAGAGTCCTCCGCGGAGCAGAGAGCCGAGAGCTGCTGAGCCGGGGTGGAAGGGCAGAGAGCGATCCCGCTCCGGCGCGAATTCCAAAAGACAGTGAAACACGCGGCAGAAAGCTAAAAGCCTAGAACGCAATGAATTCCCATCTGTGGGGCTGCGAAGCCAAAAATGCAAAGGCAAAAGGGAACAGAAGTCACGGCAGAGTCTGTTTTTAAGCTTCTGCTCTACCGAAAGCAGATATACTCACGTGAAATGGAAGCTGTAGGTGGCTGGGTCTAGGCAGGCAGGTCTCCACCGGAAAACGACCTCTCTCTGGGCAAGAGAGGCTACCCTCTTCTTCCTCTGGAAAATCTGCTCACCACAATGAAGCCGGGCTTTCCAGAGGCGCCTAACAAGTCCACGAAACTTTTTCTGGGAGTATTCCCAAAGTCTCTAGCTGGGAGTCTTGAAGCAAGGCTCCTTTCAGCTGGGTGCACGGCTGCCAGAAACGTCTCTGAGGTACTGCGAGTCCGTTCTTGGGCTGCGGAACCGCTTTGCCCTCCCAGGGACGCCAATATATTGAAATAGGAATCCCAATATTACCAGTTAGATGGTGCCTGGGCCAGTTCTGACCCTCGCTGCTGAGCCAAAGGCGGCTTCTGTGGTGCTTTACCCCAGAGATACCTCGGCTGCCGGAGATTGCAGCAGGGCACTGAGCAAGTCCAGGCTTGTCAGGGACTCCGTTTACCTCAGGAGAGAGAGCTTCTGGCGATGGTGAAGAGAAAAGGAGAGGATTCCGCTGGAGGGTTGTCCAGATGTTTATTCCATGGTTACAGAGGTCTGAACCGGGGCAACTGCTCCAACCAGAATGGAGGCTGCATGGTCTCATTAACCTTTTAAGCTCCGGGACAGGGTAAGGGGAGGGGACAGGTGAGCTACCAACCAGGTGAAAGGGGCACGGTCTCAAGGGACTAGGGACACCTATCCAATGTCCCCCAGGCCTGAGGGACCAACCACACAACGCCTTGCTGGTATGTTAGCCTGATTGACAGGGCACACTCAGCAAGGGGCGAGGGGGAAGGGAGAAGGTATAGGCACACCTGGGAAGGGACCCGGAAGTTTAAAACAGGACATTGCAACACACTGCAACATAAAAATACAATTAAAATTTAATTGACTAAACGGTAGTAAAATTTAATTGAGTAAACACTAGTAATAAAATTAGTAAAATAAAAGAGTAAAATGTAATAGCACACTAAGATAGTGTACTATTAATGCTGATGAGAGTTTGAGGAAGCTTTATGTACAAAAACTACTTGTCTAAGTCCACTAAAGGTGTACATTTAAGTAGCAAATCTAGCAATTACTTACAACCAGAGCAGTGATGTGATTCTGTGCTGCTGTCCCACAGAACAACCAGAAGCAGAGACCAAATACGGGAGAGTCCGAGGGTACCAATTCCACGTGGACACAGCTGAGAGGACTGTAAATGTCTTTTTGGGACTTCCTTTTGCTAAGCCTCCCGTTGGATCACTGAGGTTTTCTGAACCACAGCCACCTGAGCCATGGGAAGGTGTCAGAGATGCCACTTCCTACCCACCAATGTAAGGCCATGACCAAACCACTCACCCTGTCATGATGTTAAACTCTGGGCACAACCAAGACTCTGATGCGCTCACAGGGCCATCCATGAAGACAAATTCCTTGGTGCCCCCTCACTGCACCTGCAGCTGTCCCAGTGGATGCATTTCCAAAGACACTCTGGGAGCTACTCTCTGTGCCAGCAGCTGCTCTCTGACAGGCATCAGAGAGAGCTGAGATGGAGCAGCACTTACAGACAATGCTCTGCCTCAGGAGCTCTTGGCCATCCCTTACCAATCACTGGAAACCTTTGGAGCAGGGACAGAAGGGAGCTGAGGAAATGTTGGAACACAATGTTAGCGGGAAACTGCTGAGTCAAGTGCTTAAAAGGGCACATAGGAAATGCACAGCAATTCCAATCTACCTTGTAAAAGTCTCACTCCCTTGAGTTGTTCCACTGGCCCTGTTTAGTGTCTCAAGTCCAATATCTACCATTGCAAAGTAAAAAGCTATTGGAGACTTCAAATAATTCATTTATATTTTCATATGTATTTCACATACCAAACTAAACGTGTGCTGGATATCTGTTTCTGCTTGGCACTTTGTTGTGGAAGTACAAAAAACGTTTCTCTTCACAGCTTTCAGGATTTAGTGAATTCTCTTGCCTGTTACCCTGTTACTTTTGTGTTTAATCAGGTGTCTACAGGACCAAGTACAAGGACAGAATTTTTCAGACTTGATTACCAACAGAAAAGAGAAAGTTGCTCTGCAAGTGTCTGAGGATTGCTTGTACCTAAATGTCTACACACCTGTTTCGTCAGGAGAAAAGCAGAAGCTGCCTGTAAGCAAAATCCTTATAACACCTTCAGCAAAATTACCTGACAGGAAAACTTCAACCTCTGCCATGAGCAGACATGCAGGGGCACTTTTGTAGTGATGAACAACTTACATGCTTTGTCCCAGCAAATATTAGCTGGAATTAAAGAGACACAAAATCCTATTTTACAAGTAAAATTGTATTGCCATTTAGCTAAGCAGTGCTTGATTTAATCCAAAGGATCAGTCCAAAGTCACAGGGCACTGACACAGTGTAAACATTTAACAAAAGCAGTGCCAGTTTGTGGCCCTGCAGGCCTCAGATTTGAATGATTTCTGCAATTTGTGAAATGTTTTCTGACAGAATAGGAGTGAAATAGCAGACAATGTTGTATCATGAGCTATATTTAGTTTTTCTCACGGGAGGCTCTTACCTGAGCTGGGTTGATCCTGTGTTTCTTTTTCCAGGTCCTAGTATGGATCCATGGTGGCGGATTAGTTTTTGGAGCAGCTTCATCATATGATGGCTCTGTATTTGCAGCATTTGACAACGTGGTGGTTGTAACAATTCAGTACAGACTCGGTATTGCTGGATATTTTAGGTAAGTTGGTTGATGTCAGTTTTTCCCAAGTGATTTCCAAAAGGATGTGTGCAAAGCCTTTGTAAAGAGAAGTGCAGAAGACTTGCTTATGCAAAGAAACATTTCTGAACTGCACCTGCAGCACTGGGGACAATTTCCAGTGCCAAGGCAGCTTCCAGGTCTGTTCTTGTGGGGCTGCTGCTCCAATCTCAGGGATGCCCGAGCCATCCATTTGTCAGTCCTGGAGGGAAGTTCTCTGTAGAGAATGGCAGATGATTTCTCACACCACAGACTGTATTTTCCTCTGCCTCTTGGCTTGCATTGAGCACTTGAACAAATCTGTTCTGTCCCTGCAGCACTGGTGATGAGCATGCCCGGGGTAACTGGGGATATTTAGACCAAGTGGCGGCTCTTCGCTGGGTTCAGGAAAATATCATGCATTTTGGAGGAGATCCAGGATCTGTCACTATCTTTGGAGAATCTGCAGGAGGAATCAGTGTTTCTGCTCTTGTAAGTTCCCAGTAATCATGAATTGTAATTACTTGGGGGAAAACCCCTCCATCCATTTTCAGTATTTGCATGGGAAGTCAGCGAGAGAAAAGGGACAGGGTTACAGTGACACATCACCTGGGTCTTTGATAACACAACAAAGCAAAATAAAACAGATTTTTGAATGATAATAATTTGTCATTTTCATACTCAAATGTTGTGGTTAAGAAACAGAATGTTATTACTCATCTGTTGAATTAAGTTCTCTTTAGTTTGTAGTGTTTTTTTCAATGTCAAAAACCGTCAAAGTCTAATCTCATGAGAAAAGTCTATTAGAAGGTATTGTGGACTCTTGCCCAATTTCTGTTTGCTTTGACAGCCACTTGTGCAAAGTGATTGAGGTGAATAGTTCTGGCAGCTGGTGCAATCCCAGCAGTTTGTGACCCTGTGATTGTGTAAAATCTTCACTCCAGCACGGAGCACATTGGCTGTGACTCTCTCCTTCTCCAGTCGCTCCCACTTTGGTACAGCTCACACAGCCCAGCCACGCTTCCTTGTACCTGGCATGCGCATCCCTGCTTCCCGTTGCCAAAAGCTCTTTCCTGCCCTTCTGCAGCAGAGCCAGCCTGCCTTGGGCACATCCCATCTGTACCTGCCCTGCAGGTGCTGCTGGGAGGCCCTGGGAGCAAAGGGCAGGGGAGGGAAAGGCCCTGAGCTCCCCATCCCTGCCAGCGCTTCCAAAGCACTTTGCACAGCTGGGCTGTGGCCAGAGGCTGCACAGGGACACTCTTAGCACATGGGCTTTCCAAATGCCCCCAATGGCCCCTGCTGATACTGAAACCCAAAATCCCAGGGGAGAACACACTGCTTGTCATGCTTGTCCTTGCTTTCTCACAGGTCTTATCTCCCCTGGCCAAGGGCTTGTTCCACAAGGCCATTTCAGAGAGTGGCACTGCAGCCCTGGGCCTGTTCACTGACCAGCCTAAGGAGGATGCACAGGTGGGTATTTGTGGTCATTTTAATTCCTTTTTCCAGATATATCTTAAACTGTTCAGTCCAAAGTATTGAATCATGTGAATTCACATTTCTTGTGGGTGAAGGCAGTCTTTAAAGGCAGTATTTCTGTGTGCAAATAGTATATGTTTAACATGTTGCTTTTCAAACACCCAAATATCCACAAAGAGAGAAGAATGTAAAGTCGAGGAATATTGTAACATGTAGGGTCTTTAAGAAAACTCCACATATACTGTTTGGCAGGAAAACAGTATCAGACTCTGAATACTCTTCTCTTCCCCTCCTGTTTGATGCCTGTGGTCTACAAATAAACAAGACTTTATTCAGGTTTTTTTTACTTTGAGAACTATGGCTTCATCCTTTCTTTTCTCTTCAACTGCAAAGAACAATTACCAGAACCTGGAAGCTGGCACATCAAAGAGACAGCTGTCTCTAATGGCAGCTCTTGCTCCAGCCAAAAAGACATCACCAAGAGTGGCAGAATGTGCTCTCTGTTGCCCTGCAGATGGTTTATTCTCTAACTCCTTTATGTCACCCAGCCTTCTCAGCCCAGCCTGTTATTTACCAGCATTGTCTCAGAATATTTCTGTATCAAGAGAACCTGGAGGCAGAGGTTTTCCCCTCCTGCCCAGCCCGTGGTGTGAAGGATTGTGAGGGCTTCCAGTGCCCTCCCTCAGGAGCTGGGACAAGCCAGGCTCCAGCATCCTTTGTGCAGGAGCTTTGGCTGCTCCTGCTGCACTTGGTGTCTCGTAGAGCCAGACAGAGGAAATGTGTCCAAAAGTGTTTGTTCTCACTGCTTGCAGAAAATTGCTGCTGTCTCTGGCTGTGAAAAATCCAGTTCAGCTGCAATGGTTGAATGCTTGAGAGGAAAAACTGAAGAAGAAATACTACAGATAACGCAGAAAATGGTTGGTGAAATAATTCTTCTTGCATTTAAATGACACCTCAGACTTTGTCATCCCAAAGAATACTCTTTGTGGGATGTAATATTAGGAGAACCTGAAGTGGATGTAAAATCTGGCGTTCTTGACTTTTTCAGGACATGACAGCACTGCAGATCTGCAATGACTCCTCGCCTGAAAAGTGCAAACAGGTTCCTGCCCTTCATTCTGCATGCACTTGGAGCTACCTGTGGCTTGCTGTCATGCTCAGCTAGGGCAAGGAAAAGAAAATGGCACAGATGATTCTGGAGAACCTGAAAATCAAATCACATGTTATGTCCTACTTAAAAGTTCTTATCACCATGCTTATGTGCCTCTAAAACTTCAGTACAGATGTGGTTTTTCCCACTGTTCCACACATCCATGGCCATTATTAACTAAGGAAATATATAAATTCAATATAATGACTTCTGCTTCACAAACATTAGAAATATAATGTTAATCTTCACAGAACCTCCTGCCTAGTGCAGAACAGCTGTTAGAAAGAAAATGGTAAAATGCCTTGCTTACCATTGTTTTGTATTTTCATTTGGTTTCACTTCGGAACTGCAGTTAAAATCTGAACACCTTAAGGAAGTAAAATGAATGCACTAATGAAGACTTCTTTTTTCCCTTTCTGTTCAGGATTTCTTTTTAATCAGTGCATGTGTAGATGGTGTATTTTTTCCAAAGAGTCCCATGGAATTACTCTCTGAAAAATCAATCAATGCTGTCCCATACATCATAGGAGTAAATAACTGTGAATTTGGATGGGGAATTCCTATGGTAAGAGATGTTAAAATGCTAATATTTAAGTATCATTTGGTAAATAGAGGCTGTTTTAGTAAGTATAATTATCTGTTTCACACAGATGATGAAATATCCGCCTTTTGTGGATGGTCTGGATAAAGGTGTTGCACGTCAGATTTTACAGAGCAATTTAGCACTATTCATTAAGGTAAGAGACCAGTTTCAGAATAACCCAGTGCTGCTGCTTGGCTGGTCTGCCTGGTTTTACCCCTGGAGGGACACAGGGGAATGCCATTGTGCTGGACAGCTCCCTGAATTGGGGCAGAAACAGGCACACAGGTGCTGCACTCCTGTAACCTCCAGTCACTGGAAATACTCTTTGCATTCCCAGCCTAAATGCCCCTCTGCTTCAAAAGGAGTTCTGTGGGAATCCAGGAGTGATGCAGTACCTAAACAAGGTCGCTTGGACATTGTAGATCCCCCCAGGTCATGCAAGACATGCAGAGCAGCAGCAGGTCTGGCAGGAGACCTATGGGACACAACCTCCTAAAGCAGTAGCTGGGCACTGAAAGGAAAGCCCGAGAGGTTTGGGGTGCACTGACACCTTCCTTCAGGTTTCTCGAGGTTTTGCTTCCCTGTAATTTACAAATCTCTTGGCTTTGTGGTGCCTTTGTGCTCTCCTGAAGCTACTCCATAGAAAAGCAAAGATTATGAGGTAAGAATTAAGGACTCTAGAAGCAGGGCCAGTACTTGCAAGGATCATTCAATGACACAAAGATTCACCATGAACTTGGAAATGCAGAGCCCAGGCTTGTTCTGAACAGGAGAAATTATGGTCATGGACAACAATCAATGGATTTGATGAAATCCAGCAGGATTTCTGTGCTCTTGTGAAGGTGTTTGCACAGAAGAGAGAACAGTCAGCATCACTGACTGCTGCTTATCTAAAGGTGGTTGATCCTTTGATCTTGCATCCCTCTTGTCCCCAAGACCACCTGTACCCACAGCTGTGTAAATCCACTCTGAGCTCTGAGCCACACTCTGACACAGCTGGGGATTTTCTCTGAAAGCTCTTGGTGAGGATGAGCCAGGGATGTGCAGAGGCCACACTCACCCACTGCTGTTGCTCCTTACAATATTCATCATCATTATAATACTTTTCATTGCTGTTTCAGGGCCTTACATCTGAAGTTGTTGACACAGTGTACAAGGAGTACATGGGGGATGCAGAAAGCCCTGCCCAGGTCAGAGATGGCCTCCTGGATGCATTGGGAGATGTCTACTTTGTCATCTCATCTGTGCAAGTGGCCAGATCCCACAGAGGTACCCAGCAGCTTCAGAACAGCTGTACAGTTCTGTCTGGGGGTGGTGTGGACAGTGTGCACCACTTTTCACTATGCAGAGAACTGGTAGTGTTCTCACGTAACCAAAACTGGTATTCATGAATATTTATCATCTCTGGAGCAGTATTTTCAGCTCTCAAATCAGCACTTTTCTGTCTCCTCTAGATGCTGGCAACCCAGTCTTCTTTTATGAATTCCAACATCGGCCGAGTTCCGTGGAAGGTTTGGTACCAGAGTTTGTAAAAGCAGATCATGGAGCTGAGATTGCCTTTGTCTTTGGAAAGCCATTCTTAGCTGGTAATGTACCCATATTTCCTCCATCTTCCTTTTAGACCCTCATTACTTCTCATTTCAATTACTGCATGGCTTTAGAATAAAATTTCTCTCTTTATGAGCATTATAGACATTATACTTAGTATTAGCATACCATATATATGTTATAAGTATTATTATGAGCATAAACATCTTCTGTCTTCAGTAGCAGATACTTTGCATTACATCATTCATCTGCAGCTCTCTGCTAGAAAAACCTCCAACAGCTCATGGCAACCAGGAGAAGTGTTGCAATGATACAGCTCATGCTCATTAGTTACTTTCTAATGTGGCCCTTTCATCTCTCCCTTTGCAGGAGGTGCTACAAAAGAAGAAAATGAACTTAGCAGAACTGTGATGAGATACTGGACCAACTTTGCTAAAAATGGGTGAGAATTACAGTGCTAATTACAGCTCAAGTTCAGTCTGTGCTGCCCAGACCATACTTACCATCCTGAAGCAGTACTTACATGGTGCTTACTGAAATTTGACAGAATATAGGAGAAATATTGAAGCAATTTCTCTTCTTAATGGTCTTTTAAAAGCACCTGCAGACATGAGGAAGAAAAAAATCTAAGGGCAGTTACTCCATCAGCAATGGAGTTTTAGAGCTAAAAAGAATGGCAACATTTACTCTTTTGCTGTTCCACTGATGAGCACTTTCATAAAATACTGTTCATTTATTCAGGTACCAGAATCACATCGGCTGGGCTCACCTGCTGGTTTTCTGAAATGCTCTGAACCTGAGCAGTCAGACAGCAATGGATTGGAAAATAGAGAGCTAACTTTTCCTTCTGTTATTTCCAGAAATCCCAACGGGGAGGGCTTGGTCCATTGGCCTCAGTATGACCTGGAGGAAAAATATCTGGGAATAGACCTGGAGCAAAAGGCAGCAGAGAAACTGAAAGAACACAGAGTGCAGTTTTGGGCACAGCTCATGAAAGAAAGTCAGAGTGGAAAGAGAAAACACACAGATTTATAAGGTCTGTGGGGGGCACAGTTTGCTTTTAAAACCCAAAAGAAAGTCAAACAAAATGAGTTTGTCAGCATACAGAGTAATAATCACCTTCTAACTCACTGTTGTGTAATCTGCTGTCCTAATCACAGTGAAAGGAGAGCAACAAGGGGCATTCAGAATGTTTGTCAGACTGAAAATCACTATTTAATGAAACAACCAGAAAAAACTGCCACAATCATTCCGGGTCCAGACAGACCATGGTACCTACTCAGTGCATATCAAAAGTGAATACTGAGGTGGGAATGGGCAAATGAACTGAAATCTGTAGGAAAATATATATATAGAATATACTGTAAATGTCAGACGATTTTATATGCTTATTCCCTTCTTCTTTCAGAAGGGCATGGTCAGTTGTCCTTCCTAGAGACTCTTTCTGCTTTCTGTAACTGGAAATAGCTTGTAGGCAGCAGAGCATCCATCAACCTACTTCTGTGAGGTGAGCTTGACATCTCACAAAAGAGGACAGAAAATCTCTACCTGTTCTATTGCTTTGTGAATTGTTCTAAATAAATGGTGCTTTGATTTTTTGGAGCATCCTTTTCTTTCACTTAACTGATGGAGGCTCATTCCGAGAGGTCAAAGGCGCACGCGAGAAGCCAGAAACGTGCCCAGGTTCTTTCTTCCACCCAAATGGTGTCAGGTATGAATCTTTGCAGGTGTCTGTGCAGGACCTGAGGTTTAAGGCTCTTCCACAGCCTCTTCTGGGCTGTGACTGTGTGTCCTTCACCCCTTCCTGGCAAATGCCCGCTGCAGGGGCTGCAGGAGGACGCAGTGCTGGCAGGACAGACGCCCACAGAGGCAGAGGGGGAGCAAAGGCTGGTGGTGCTCCCTGCACCTTGTTGGCTCAGCAGCACCAGAGAGAAGATCTGCTGACATGCAGAGTGTGCACCCCTTGCTCCCCCAGCTGGGGAGGGGCTCAGGGCACACCGGGAGGGAAGTGCCTTTTTTGCCAACTTACATGGCAAGCAGGACACAAAGGGACAATGTGGGAATGCAGGAAGCCAGGAGAGCTCTCCTCATGGCCACAAACAAACAAACAGCCCTACTCCAACTCCCCCTGCACTGGTGCCCAGCTCCCACATCCCACAGCACCTGGGGGCTCTCACAGGGACAGCCCAAGCTCCTGCTGCAGTTCTTGACTCTTTGTAGGTGTCTTCTTCTTCCTCCTCTCCCCTGGCTTCACTTGCTTTTGCACACCTGTGGATCTCAAGCAGTGTCATCTGCACTACCTGGCCACCCCCTTTTCTGCATTTTCCACAACTTGTGAAAAACTCCAGTTGTGGCAATCAGTAACAGCTAATTGCAGCAACCATGCTGCCAGTTGTGTCACACATTTCTTACCCCTTCCCTTGTTTTGCTCTGGCACAGCCTTTATGTCCATTAGTGGTGTGTTTGTTGAATCAATGTGTCTGTCCCTGCACATTCACAAAAATCATTATCCTAACAAGACAGAAGGAATCCTGTGTCTTTGGGAGTGCAGAGTCACCAGTACAACTCCTGGGTAGAAGGGAGGCACACATTAGGCACACATGATTACAAAGAAGTTTCTGGCTGTGTGAGAGGAAGTGTTCTGTCCATCTGTGGATTTTAAACCCCAAAAATAAAGACTGGTACACACGGTCAAACAGCTGAGAAAGGAATAACACCACGGCCACATTGAATAGGCCACATTTAAACTGCAGATCCTTACCTTATGTCCCAAGCCTCATTTTATCTCATAGCTTTAGTTTTCATGGTCACTTGGTTCAGATTCCCAGCTGCACCAATAGCTGAAGAAATTCTCAGCAGTACATTTACTGATACTATTCAGGAAGAACTGCTGATGTTCTGTTTTTCACATTCTGTCAAAAAAAGCCTTAATTTTTTTTTTTTTATTATATATCCATAATTACTATAATTCCCTTTCCAAGGTGGTGAGTGACTATGTTTGTTCTGTGCCAGTCTCTCTTCTCAGATCATCTTGTTGCTGAGTGTGAAATATGCAAATTTTTATTAAGATAGGATGTTCTTTGCAGTTTGATAATTTGTAACTTGTAAACCTGATCAACAAGGAGGGAGATTTAATCTGTGAAAGAGAGCAGCCAACAAGCTCTAAGTGATGTGCAGCTGTTAGAAGCACAAATTCCGGGTCAGCAAAATTGCCTTGTTAAGGTTTGGGGCTGGACATGCTCTGATGATCTCAGCCCCATGAGAAGTTAACAGAGCTGTTTGTGCCTCCCTCGAGCTGCTTGGGAGAAAGGAAGCTGTGAGCAGGTGGAGTGTGCTCCCAGCTCCAGCAGCTCTGTGGCATTGGAGTCCCTGGGTTTACAGACAGGGACCTTCACTGATCACCTTCCCTCTTGGACTGCCGGCACCTCACTGCTCAGGAGCTGGGCTCTGTGAGACTCAGACCCATGAGCTGTCTAGACCTGGGAGTTTTGGACTCCCTGAATAAGAGGGCTGCAAACAATAAAGCACAGAGTTTGTCACATGGAGCTCTGGGGCTGTGTCATCCCTGTCTCACCACCGACCCCACAGAACACGTGGATTCCGACGTAGTTGTGGTGACCCCGACGTGACACGACTCAGCCAGCTCCTGTGGCTACAATGGGAGCAGGCAGGCTGGTGTGCGGGCAGAGCCACCCGACAGACCCGCGGGGAAGATGAAGAAAGAATCAAAAGGTGAGTGCAGAGAGTGGCCAGGCCAGCCAATAACCAGATATAACAAGAGGTGAGCGTGAAGATCCAGTCAGTTTATGTGGTAGTCTGTTGCTAAGTTTCTTGTGTTATTCCCCCAATTTATGTATTGTTCTCCCCTATTACGTGTAAAATGGTTTAGTTCCCCCCGTTTTTCCCGCCACTGCTAGACTGTCAGCTAAGTTGCTATAGCAACTGCTATTCATAGTTGCCGATATGTAATTGCTTCTCCCCTTGGTCTGTTTTGTGGCAAAAAGCTTCTAAGAATCTGGAATTCTTATTATATACCCCGTTTAAATCGAGAAAATTCCACCGGAGAACATGGGAGTATCTGTCTCCATGGAAGAACATCCAGCAATGCAGGTATGGACCCATTTTCTAAAGAAATTACTTTGAAAAACAGAATTTATTAGATTGGATAATATGAACTAAAAATCAGAGATTAGAACCTACCAAAGAGAATGCATCAAATATTCACACAAGGACATAAACTGGTGAATATATGCAGCTTACAAAAGCGACAGAAATGCAATTAAAATCCTAAGACCTTGGAAACTGATATGGAATATAATAAGATGGATAAAAACCAAGATGCATGGTGAGGACTGCATGCTGGGAAAAGCGGCCACGCCGCACCATGAGGCGCTGAACGGGCACCACGGGGAAGATTACTACAGGGGCCTGAGTAAATATATGTATGGCAGTAAAAGATCTCTGTATTGTATAAGTGACCCTGCCCTGATTCTAGTTATTGTAAATGGGCTGCAGCTGTGATGTCCTTGATTGGGCAGCAGCTGTGACCCGTGGAGGTAGCTGGGATAAAAGGGCGGTGTGGCATTCAGGGAGAGCTGGAGAGGAGCCCTGACTGAGAAGCAAGAACAACACTGCTGTGAAGTGCTGCTGTGAGAAAACCATCCAGAAGGTATGAGACCCTAGAAATATGATAAAGTACAATGTGATTACAACACCTGGTGACCCTGATGTGATAGAATATGCAGCCCTGAGAACATCTAGGCAAATGTATGTATTTATTGGAATATGAATCCCAATAGTACCAGTTAGATCGTGCCTGGGCCAGTCTGACCCTTGCTGCCAGGCCAAAGGCAGCAACTGTGGTGTATCACCCCAGAGACACCTTTAGCTTCTTGGTGGTTACAGCCAGGCACTAAACAAGTCCGGGCTTGTTAGGAACTCCATTTACCTCAGGAGGAAAGCTTCAGGCGATGGTGAAGAGAAAAAAGAGAGGATTCTCCTGGAGGGTTATATCCAGAGGTTTATTCCATGGTTACAGAGGTCTGCATCTTGGGAAGAGCTCCAACAGAATCCCGGCCGCATGGTCTGATTCACCTTTTAAGCTCCCGGGGCAGGTGGAGGGGAGGGGACAGGTGAGCCACCAATCAGGTGAGAGGGGCAGGGTCTCAGGGGGGGTTGACACCTAGACAGACCAATGACCTCTGGGCCTAAGTGGCATCCTTTGAACTTGACTAACCACACACCGCCTTGTTGGAATGTTAAAACTGATTGACAGCCCAGGAGGGGGCGAGGGGAGAAGGGGAAGAAAGGTACTGCCAAACCTGGGGAAGGGACCCGAAAGTTTAAAACACACCGCAACATGTATTCAATGTATTAAAGACAGCCAGGAGTTGTGGTAGCCATCGAGCTGGGACAGATCTGTAGAAGAAAGAAGCAGGAGCTTTGAATAGCATGGCCTTTGAGAAAAGGAGCCTGAGAACATCTAAGGAAAGGTATGTATGCAAGACAAGAAAGAGCTGTGGCAGCCTGAGAGCTGGGACAGATATGTGTAAATGTGGTGGTTTGACCAGGAAGAAGTGGGAATTCTGGGAAGCTGTGGTCAAACCAATGAAGGTTTTGGGTTTGAGACTGGCACCTGGTGTAGCCAGTGGGGTTTGGACACACCTCCGAGAATACACAGGGGTTAAAAAGCAGGGCACTGCCCTTGGCACTCTCTCTTGGGACGTCGCTTCGAAGAGGTCAGATCACCCTCCCCTGTCCAGCCTTGCTGCTGGGCGGGGGAGGGGCAGCCATGCGGTAGGCCCGGGGCCTGGACAGAGATGGGGGTTGAGGGGGCTTCGAGGATGGAAGGGTGGAAGATCCCAGGGAGTCAGCCCTCGGGCAGCCATCCCCCCCCAGGAGAGAGAGAGAGAGAGAGAGGAGAGCCGGCGTCTGAATGTGATAGCAGCCAGCCTGGGAGGAGAAAGGGGAGGGAAGAGTGCAGCCTGGCCGGCGGAGCAGCAGCACCTGTGGGAGTACCAGCATTCTGAGATAGACAGAGACTGAAACTTTTAACCCTTTCTTTCATGATTGGGGCCTTGCAAAAATGCTAATCCTCCTCGAAGCTGAATAAGAAGGGAGATAAGAGATGAGATGAGACAAGGACCTGGCCCGAGGAACGTGGAGATGATTGAATGGGAAGAGATGATTTGGAGTGGCCTTTTGGCTGGACTTTTCTTGTGGCCATGGACTCAGTTGTTCCTGTGACACAGACTGCATTTAGGGGGAAGCAGTGGCTCAAAACCAGGAGGGTTCTTCGTGAGGACCCCCCGGCCCCAGGGGGTTGGAAAAATATGGGGGGGACAGATGTCCCAAAGCAGAGACTGTGCCTTTTTGGAGTGAGACAAGGCATCCTTGAAAGACAACCCTAAAAGCAGCTCTGGCCATGCGTCAGTGGTGAGAGCACTGGGCATGGAAGGAAGATGTCACAAGCGGCAAAAGGACGTTTTTTCCGGGCGGTGCCGAAGTGACAGGGAAGCACACGAGGTTTCAGTGTGTTTCCAGGGGAAGCCTATGGAACAAGAAGGACTCCTTTCCTCTTCATGAACTGCAGTTTGAGTATACTAAAATGTGGGGCCAAGGCTGGGCAGTTGATGATTTGGGAGAATGTATCGGATTGGGAAAGTCAGGTAGTGGGGAGGGGGGAAAGTGGTTTTTGTAAGGTTTTCAATTTTTTTTTTCTTTTCCTTATAGTCTTTCCCTATTTTCCTGTAGTTTAGGTAATAAAGTGTTCTTTATGTTTAAGTTGGAGCCTGTTTTGCTTATTCCTGGTCACATCTCACAGCAGACACCAGGGTGAGGCATTTTCATGGGGGGCACTGGCTCTGTGCCAGGCTCAAACCATGACAGTATTATAACTGTGTAATTAAAAAATGTGTTAAGAGAAAAAGGGGAAATATAGGGGCCTGAGTAAAATATATGTATGGCAGTAAAAGATCTCTGTATCGTATAAGGGACCCTGCCCTGATTCTAGTTATTGTAAATGGGCTGCAGCTGTGATGTCCTTGATTGGGCAGCAGCTGTGGCCCGTGGAGGTAGCTGGGATAAAAGGGGGTGTGGCATACAGGGAGAGTTGTAGAGGAGCCCCGAACAACAACACTGCTGTGAAGAGCTGTTGTAAGAAAACGCCAAGAGAGAACGTATGAGACCCTAGAAATATAATATACAACAATATGATTACAACAGATTACACAACATCCCAGAGGCGTGGCGAGGGCCGGAGGCACAGCTGAATCCCGGCGGTCGGCGAGAGCCCGCACGGAGCCAATACGTCAGCGTGCACAGGCAGTGCCCTGGCCGGTGGTGCGGCCCTGGCGGGGTCCGGCAGACAGGGGAACCCCACACACTGCCCGTGCCAAGGCAGCAGCCGGAGCCTGGCCAGGTGCAATGCTCGACTGTGCAATTCAGCCTGGAGCAGAGGCAAGCACAGCCACGGTGCCCACTCAGGACTGCTGTGCCGAGCTGAGTCGCTCTCTGGCTGTGCAGGGCTGCATTGCCGGTCTAGGCAACAGCACGCCGAGCATGCCGCCCTCTTTGTGCGGCCAGAGCACGCAGCAGCCGCTCTGGCACTGACCCACGCTGCCAGGTTAGCACCCCTGTGACCCCATGCACACCAGGATTGCCTCCTCTTGAGGCCAGGTGGCCTGGCCCCAAAGATAATTCCACACTCCATGGAGCATGGCCATGCCTCCCTTGGGGGAACGTACCTACCCCCTCAATCCAGCCTACATCGGGGGGCAGGGCCAGCCCCCAAGCCAGCATCACTGCAAGTGTGGCCTTGCCCCTGGCCCTGCCTCCATGGATGGATCTGGGAATTACATCACCAGGAGCTCCTACAGTTGTCATATCTTGAAGTGGGACCACTCTTCCCTCAGCACCACCCCTGCCAGAGTCAAAGCATTCCAGAGACACAAGGGATCATCGTCCCCCTGCAGAACACCATGAGGGTACCACTGTTGCGTTGTGTTATTTGGGTCATTCCTGATTTCTCCCTGGTTTGTACTTGCACCCTAAGTTACCTTCCATTTGCCAATGACAATGCTATCCCCGCTTCGCCCATTCCACTGGAAACTCCCTTGTTTATCCTCAAATCCCCTCCCCAGTGCCTTGGCTGTCACTCGGTTCTCTGCCCCCATATCTTGAAGCTTCCATGAAGGACATGGAGTGATTGGTCAAGGATCAGGGATGGCTCCCACTAAGTTTCATGAAAGGTTGTTCTAGTTGTCAATTGTCTCCCAGTTTCCTCTCCCTTGATCCTCTATTGGAGGGTAGGTAAACCCCTCCTTTGGTACCAGCCCTGAATAAAAGATACTGCTCCTCTTGTCTCGGGGCTTTTTGGAGTTGTAACCCCTGAGGCTGGGGGAACTTCATGGCTGCTAATAAAGCTTTGCACTAATTACCCTCCAAATTCCTTCTCCCCTCCTTCACCTGTGCGCCCTTAGCTGCCCCCGTGCACCTCGAGCGCAGAGCAGTGTCCCCTGCAGTCTGCAGCGTGGCACCTGGCAGGGCAGCACCGCGTGGCTGCTTGGCACACGCTGTGACACACCACAGATGCCTTGCTGCCAACAGCCTTCCGTGACCCTGCCACTGCCACAGCCTCTCAGAGACTTTCTACGTTTCCAAATGCCAATTGTAAGTTTCCAGAGCGTGGGAAGAGCCCTTGCAGGGGGCCCACCAAGCAAAGGGCAGAGGGAAAATCATGCAGGAGTGTTATACCATGGGGACTGTAACAAACAAACCTGCCCAAAAAATGGTGCTGACCACATGGCACACCATCACTCACTGGCCAAGAGCAGGACACCCTCTCACCAAGCCCCGTGGGAAACCAGCAGCTCCTGAGCATGGGCACTGAAGAGGCAAACTAAAAAATTTACCAGCACCAGGCAAAGCAACACCAACACCCCAGCTACCCCACATAGCTCAGCAGAGCCCCACAGCCACCCTGCCAACCCCTGCTTCAACTCTACCAAGATTCTCACCCTCCACAGGACACACCTCCTGCAACCAGTGAGGACATGGTGATGGCAATGGCTGCTTCAGCTCCTGTGTTCCAGCCCTTCTACATCAACGTTGTGGATGAGGAAGGTTACATGGGTTTCCTTGATACGGATCATGCAGATAAGCTACTGAAGGAGTATCAGCAGAGAGAGTGCCTTGATTTGGAGCAGATGATGTCAGAAAGGTGAGGTCTGCAGTTCATGGTGAAACTGAAGGAACTGTGTGCTTTCCTGTATGCTGGCTGAGAATCTCAATGGCACTCTCACTAAACCTGACTGGTGACAATTGTCTGGAAGCTCCTTTAGGAACCATTGGGGTGCTGTGCAGTGCACCCAGTGCTGCCAAAGCTGCAGTTACTCCAAGGTGCTTTCAGCTCAGCTGTTTCTCAGGGACTGAGCAGTGTTCATGGGCTCCAGGAGGAGCAGTGGGTGGTTAATCCCTGAAACAAGATCTGTGCCACATGGCAGGACTTTAGATCATGACATTCCATGCTTTTTCCTTTACAGACCTAAAGCTTCTCTTGCATTTCTGTTGCATTTTTAGGAGTTTAACTTTTTTAGGGGACTTTGGCTGATGGAAAGACACCTGAAGGTTTAGTAAAGGTTGCCTGAAAAACACTTGTTGAGCACGGTTCCTGAAAATATTTTCTTAGTAAAATATTTAACTAATGGGTTACTGTGAGGACTTCTGGCCTCTTGTGCCTGGATTGGGGACAACATTGGATTTGTTTGTAGCTAAAGCTGCTGTCAAGTGCAGAATCTGCAGAGAAGACGTTTCAGCAGTGGGGGTCCTGTTGATTTTTGTTGACCATAACAAAATTGTAGAACTTTAATTATGCTTGATTCAAAATTGAAAAAAATAACATCATAATTTAAGAAGCACAAGAAGGTTTGAGAAGTCATTAGAGGAAGAGAGTTTTACTGGAATACAGCAGATATCTGCTGGATTTGAGTCCCATGTGAAAGTTGAAAACACTGTTAGTACTCATCAGAACCCAAAGAACTAGAAGCAAAATGTTCACTTGCAACCTCTAACAGGAATTTTCTCGTAGCAGGTACATATTTTTCAGTGTATTTACTATAATTTAAGGTGAGTTTACAGTCCTCATAGTTCTCTCAGCAGCTGAGACTCACACCACTGCCCATCTGGCAGGGCACAGTGAGCACTGGCCGTGCCCTCAGCCTCAGGAGCTGCACCCAGCACAGCCTGGCAGGGCACTGGGGCAGGGCTCAGGAGCCACCACAAACCCAGCACAGGCTGCAGACACAGCCAGCGCTGCTTGGGGTCACCTACAGTGCCTGCCACCAGTTTGCCCTGCAAGCAGCCCGGTTAAAGCTGGGTAGGGTTTATCTCCAGGCACTGTAAATCACACCTGTGCACATACACAGGGTTTGGAGTAAAGTGCACAAGGAGCATTTGGAGTAAAGTGCACAAGCAGAGCCACAGCACTCAGCACTAACAGGAGCAAAAGAGATGTGCTGAGCTCATTTGAAGACTGTGGCTCTTGTAAGCAACTGAGCTGTAAAGAGAGGTGTGAGCAGGACTGGATCTGGAGAAATGGAGCCCCTCTTTTGTGGAGACAGGCTGAGAGAGCTGGGCTGTTCAGCTGGACAGGAGAAGGCTCTGGGCACTCCTCAGAGCCCCTTGCAGGAGCCCCAGGCAGCCTCCAAGGAAAATGGAGAGGGGCATTGGCCAAGGGCATGTAGCAACAGGACAAGGGGGAATGGAATGGCTTCAAACCAACTGAGGAAGGTTTAAATCAGATGCACAGAAGAGATTTCCCCCTCTGAAGGTGCTGAGGCTCTGGCACCCACAGCTGCCCAGAGCAGCTCTGGCTGCCCCATCCCTGGCAGTGCCCAAGGCCAGCTTGGACAGGGAGGTGTCCCTGCCCATGGCACAGGTGGCATAAGTACAGCTTGGAAGTTTCTTCCAACCCAAACCCTTTTGTCATCAGACCAGCTGATTCTTTGAAATGCTCTTTCTGAAAACGGAGAACTCATAATTAGAAATTGCAAAACTGCCTTTCTGGGGCAAGAGCTACTGAGTCAGAGTTAAAACAAAAAGGCAGAGCCTAATACCTGCATAAAACCAACAGAACCTCTTAGTTAATGTGAGCAGAAAATCTCTACTCAGCTATTCTGTTCTCTCTTTTTCATATCATCCTTCAGTTATACATGTGAAAATAATTCAAAGTAAATCCTCTGGATTTTCCAGAGGCATTAGATATATAGTTACCACCCAAATACCACACTTTAATATTGCTCCCACTTGACAAACCTGATTTCTTTCTGCTTGTGACTGTATTGCAACACAACTCCAAACATCCCTGAACACACAGAAAAGAGTGAGTTGTCTCCTGCATCCTGCAGGAAAAAGCCAGGGATTTTCTTGTATTGGTGGTTTTGTCAGGAAAATGCTTTTTGGAGAATAAAAATGACCCCACGTTTACTTCGGTGAAAGTACACCTGCAGGGCTGTGGTTTGGTGCTGGCCAGGCTGTGTTTCCCAGCCGCAGATCTCAGTCCCAAGGGCAGTGAATGTGAGCGAGCAGAGCCGAGGTGCCCCGCAGGTGTGTGCGGGGCAGGCTGAGCAAAGCCTCCCCCGCGGCCGCAGCCGGAGGTGCTACAGCAGCAGGACAGCGCTCCCGGCAATGCCGGGCCGTTTGCAAAGCGCTTAGAGGCCGCGGTGCCCAGGATTCCGGCACTGCCGTGGCAAAGGAGCGCTGGGGAGGCAGCGGGAGCCCCGCGGGCAGGAGGGCTCCCGGGCCGGGCCCGGCAGTGCCGGCCTGGCTCGCAGCCCGAGCGCTGCCACGCCTCAGCCGGGTTTGCCTTGCGTAAGGCGGCCCAGGCCCAGCCTATAAAGGCCCGGCCCGCGGGCTGGGGGCCAGTGGCACCATGGCAGCTGCGAGGGACGCGGCACTGCTGGCCTGGATCCTCTGCCTCGGGGCCGCGGCGCTGGTGGCCGCAGGTAAACACCGGGGATACGGCCCGGGGCAGCTGCAGGAGAGAGGGCACCTGCAGCTGCCTCCGGGGCCAGCCGAGAGCAGGGCACAAACCCTGGGCAGGGATGGGCACAAACCCTGGGCTGGGATGTGCACAAACAATGGGCTGGGATGGGCACAAACCCTGGGCTGATATAGACACAAACCCTGGGCACGGATTGGCACAAACCCTGGGCTGGGATGGGCACAACCCTGGGCTGGGATGGGCACAAAGCCTGGGCAGGGATGGGCTCAAACCCTTGGCAGGGATGGGCACAACCCTGGGCTGATCTGGACACAATCCCTGAGCTGAGCCAGGTACAAACATTGAGCAGAGATGGACACAAACCCTGGGCAGGGGTGGGCACAAACCCTGGGCATGGATGGGCTCAAACCCTGGGCTGGGATGGGCACAAACCCTGGGCAGGGATGGGCTCAAACCCTTGGCAGGGATTGGCACAACCCTGGGCAGGGATGGGCACAACCCTGGGCTGATCTGGACACAATCCCTGAGCTGAGCCAGGTACAAACATTGAGCAGAGATGGGCACAGACCCTGAGCTGAGCTGGGCACACAAATTGAGCTGCAGTAATAAAAAATTCATTTCAGTTTTTAATCTGCTTTCAGTCATTTGTTTTACTTGCCTTCTTTACAATAAGAAAAGTCAAATCCATGTCCCAAAATCTTGCCGTCTGAGGCTGAGAAGCCACAGTACCACATCGGTATTTGATGTAAGAACTTTCCCACATGAGGTTAAAATGTTTTTTTATCTAACAACCCCGGGCAAAAAAAATAATAGTAAGACCTCTATGCAACCACTAATGTGTGTTTGGTAAGGCAATACACATTATATACCTGAAGGAGATGGATATTGACGCCAATCAAAATGAAGGCTGAAATAATGTCAGCTCTACTGATTTAATAAAGGTATAATGCAAATTTCTCAGAATACATTTAAAATTAAATTTTAAAAAATTAAAATTAAAATTTAAATGAAACAAATTTAAATGAGTAAACACCAGTAATCAAATTAGTAAAATAAAAGAGTAAAATATAATAGCACATTAAGATAGTGTACTATTAAAGCTGATGAGAGTTTGAGGAAGCTTTATGTACAAAAACTACTTGTCCAAGTGCACTAAAGGTGTACATTTAAGTAGCAAATCTAGCAATTACTTACAACCAGAGCAGTGATGTGATTCTGTGCTGCTGTCCCACAGAACAACCAGAAGCAGAGACCAAATACGGGAGAGTCCGAGGGTACCAATTCCACGTGGACACAGCTGAGAGGACTGTAAATGTCTTTTTGGGACTTCCTTTTGCTAAGCCTCCCGTTGGATCACTGAGGTTTTCTGAACCACAGCCACCTGAGCCATGGGAAGGTGTCAGAGATGCCACTTCCTACCCACCAATGTAAGGCCATGACCAAACCACTCACCCTGTCATGATGTTAAACTCTGGGCACTTCCAGGACTCTGATGTGCTCACAGGGCCATCCATGAAGACAAATTCCTTGGTGCCCCCTCGCTGCACCTGCAGCTGTCCCAGTGGATGCATTTCCAAAGACACTCTGGGAGCTGCTCTCTGTGCCAGCAGCTGCTCTCTGACAGGCATCAGAGAGAGCTGAGATGGAGCAGCACTTACAGACAATGCTCTGCCTCAGGAGCTCTTGGCCATCCCTTACCAATCACTGGAAACCTTTGGAGCAGGGACAGAAGGGAGCTGAGGAAATGGTGGAACACAATGTTAGCGGGAAACTGCTGAGTCAAGTGCTTAAAAGGGCACATAGGAAATGCACAGCAATTCCAATCTACCTTGTAAATGTCTCACTCCCTTGAGTTTTCGTACTGTTCTTGTTTAGCATCTCAAGTCCAATATCTACCATTGCAAAGTAAAAAGCTATTGGAGACTTCAAATAATTCATTTATATTTTCATATGTACTTCACATACCAATCTAAACGTGTGCTGGATATCTGTTTCTGGTTGGCACTTTGTTGTGGAAGTACAAAACAGTTTCTCTTCACAGCTTTCAGGATTTAGGGAATTCTCTTGCCTGTTACTTTTGCATCCATTCAGGTGTCTACAGGACCCAGTAAAAGGACAGTTTGTATCAAATATGGTAACCAACAGAAAAGAGAAAGTTGCTCTGCAAGTGTCTGAGGATTGCTTGTACCTAAATGTCTACACACCTGTTTCGACAGGAGAAAAGGAGAAGCTGCCTGTAAGCAAAATCCTTATAACCTTATAATCCTTCAGCAAAATTATCTGACAGAAAACTTCAACCTCTGCCATAAGCAGACATGCAGGGGCACTTTTGCAGTGATGAACAACTTACATGCTTTGTCCCAGCAAATACTAGCTGGAATTAAAGAGACACAAAATCCTACTTTACAAGTTAAATTGTATTGCCATTTAGCTAAGCAGTGCTTGATTTAATCCAAAGGATCAGTCCAAAGTCACAGGGCACTGACACAGTGTAAACATTTAACAAAAGCAGTGCCAGTTTGTGGCCCTGCAGGCCTCAGATTTGAATGATTTCTGCAATTTGTGAAATGTATTCTAACAGAATAGGAGTGAAATAGCTGACAATGTTGTATCATGGTCTACATCTAGTTTTTCTCACTAGGGGCTCTTACCTGAGCTGGGTTGATCCTGTGTTTCTTTTTCCAGGTCCTAGTATGGATCCATGGAGGTGCATTAGTTTTTGGAGCAGCTTCATCATATGATGGCTCAGTATTTGCAGCATTTGACAATGTGGTGGTTGTAACAATTCAGTACAGACTCGGTATTGCTGGATATTTTAGGTAAGTTGGTTGATGTCAGTTTTTCCCAAGTGATTTCCAAAAGGATGTGTGCAAAGCCTTTGTAAAGAGAAGTGCAGAAGACTTGCTTATGCAAAGAAACATTTCTGAACTGCACCTGCAGCACTGGGGACAATTTCCAGTGCCAAGGCAGCTTCCAGGTCTGTTCTTGTGGGGCTGCTGCTCCAATCTCAGGGATGCCCGAGCCATCCATTTGTCAGTCCTGGAGGGAAGTTCTCTGTAGAGAATGGCAGATGACTTCTCACACCACAGATTGTTATTTTCCTCTGCCTCTTGGCTTGCATTGAGCACTTGAACAAATCTGTTCTGTCCCTGCAGCACTGGTGATGAACATGCCCGGGGTAACTGGGGATATTTAGACCAAGTGGCGGCTCTTCGCTGGATTCAGGAAAATATCATGCATTTTGGAGGAGATCCAGGATCTGTCACTATCTTTGGAGAATCTGCAGGAGGAATCAGTGTTTCTGCTCTTGTAAGTTCCCAGTAATCATGAATTGTAATTACTTGGGGGAAAACCCCTCCATCCATTTTCAGTATTTGCATGGGAAGTCAGTGAGAGAAAAGGGACGGGGTTACAGTGACACATCACCTGGGTCTTTGATAACACAACAAAGCAGAAAAACACAGATTTTTAATGATAATAATTTGTCATTTTCATACTCATATATTGTGGTTAAGTAACAGAATGTTATTACTCATCTGTTGAATTAAGTTCTCATTAGTTTGCGGTGTTTTTTTCAATGTCAAAAACCATCAAAGTCTAATCTCATGAGAAAAGTCCTTTAGGAGGAGTTGTGGACTCTTGCCCAATTTCTGTTTGCTTTGACAGCCACTTGTGCAAAGTGATTGAGGTGAATAGTTCTGGCAGCTGGTGCAATCCCAGCAGTTTGTGACCCTGTGATTGTGTAAAATCTTCACTCCAACACGGAGCACATTGGCTGTGACTCTCTCCTTCTCCAGTCGCTCCCACTTTGGTACAGCTCACACAGCCCAGCCACGCTTCCTTGTACCTGGCATGCACATCCCTGCTTCCCGTTGCCAAAAGCTCTTTCCTGCCCTTCTGCAGCAGAGCCAGCCTGCCTTGGGCACATCCCATCTGTACCTGCCCTGCAGGTGCTGCTGGGAGGCCCTGGGAGCAAAGGGCAGGGGAGGGAAAGGCCCTGAGCTCCCCATCCCTGCCAGCGCTGCCAAAGCACTTTGCACAGCTGGGCTGTGGCCAGAGGCTGCACAGGGACACTCTTAGCACATGGGCTTTCCAAATGCCCCCAATGGCCCCTGCTGATACTGAAACCCAAAATCCCAGGGGAGAACACACTGCTTGTCATGCTTGTCCTTGCTTTCTCACAGGTCTTATCTCCCCTGGCCAAGGGCTTGTTCCACAAGGCCATTTCAGAGAGTGGCACTGCAGCCCTGGGCCTGTTCACTGACCAGCCTAAGGAGGATGCACAGGTGGGTATTTGTGGTAATTTTAATTCCCTTTTCCAGATAGATGTGCAGATCTTAAACTGTTCAGTCCAAAGTATTGAATCATGTGAATTCACATTTCTTGTGGGTGAAGGCAGTCTTTAAAGGCAGTATTTCTTTGTGCAAATAGTACATGTTTAATGATGTGTTGCTTTTCAAACACCCAAAATACCCCCAATGAGTGAAAAAAGTAAAGTCAAGGAATATTGTAACATGTAGTGTCTTCAAAAAACCTGAACTTGTACTGTTTGGCAGGAAAACAGTATCAGACTCTGAATACTCTTCTCTTCCCCTTCTGTTTGATGCCTGTAGTCTACAAATACACAAAACTTTATTCAGTTTTTTTTTACTTTGAGAACTCTGGCTTCATCCTTTCTTTTCTCTTCAAATGCAAAGAACAATTTCCAGAACCTGGAAGCTGGCACATCAAAGAGACAGCTGTCTCTAATGGCAGCTCTTGCTCCAGCCAAAAAGACATCACCAAGAGTGGCAGAATGTGCTCTCTGTTGCCTTGCAGATGGTTTATTCTCTAACTCCTTTATGTCACCCAGCCTTCTCAGCCCAGGCTGTTATTTACCAGCATTTTCTCAGAATATTTCTGTATCAAGAAAACCTGGAGGCAGAGGTTTTCCCCTCCTGCCCAGCCCGTGGTGTGAAGGATTGTGAGGGCTTCCAGTGCCCTCCCTCAGGAGCTGGGACAAGCCAGGCTCCAGCATCCTTTGTGCAGGAGCTTTGGCTGCTCCTGCTGCACTTGGTGTCTCGTAGAGCCAGACAGAGGAAATGTGTCCAAAAGTGTTTGTTCTCACTGCTTGCAGAAAATTGCTGCTGTCTCTGGCTGTGAAAAATCCAGTTCAGCTGCAATGGTTGAATGCTTGAGAGGAAAAACTGAAGAAGAAATACTACAGATAACACAGAAAATGGTAGGTGAAATAATTCTTCTTGCATTTAAATGACACCTCAGACTTTGTCATCCCAAAGAATACCCTTGGTGGGATGTAATATTAGGAGAACCTGAAGTGGATGTAAAATCTGGCATTCTTGACTTTTTCAGGACATGACAGCACTGCAGATCTGCAATGACTCCTCACCTGAAAACTGCAAACAGGTTCCTGCCATTCATTCTGCATGCACTTGGAGCTACCTGTGGCTTGCTGTCATGCTCAACCAGGGCAAGGAAAAGAAAATGGCACAGATGATTCTGGAGAACCTGAAAATCAAATCACATATTATGTCCTACTTACAAGTTCCTATCTCATTGATTATGTGCCTTTCAAACTTCAATACAGATGTGGTTTTTCCCCACTGTTCCACACATCCATGGCCATAATTAACTAATATGTGAATTCTATATAATGACTTCTGCTTCAGAAATATTCGAAATATAATGTTAATCTTCACAGTCTTCTACCGAGTGCAAAAAAGCAGTCAGAGAAAATGTTAAGATGGCTTGGATGCCATTATGTTTTGTATTTTCACTTGGCTTCTCTTTGGAACTGCAGTAAAAATCTGAACATGCTTAGGTAGCAAAATGGATGCACTAATGAAGGTTTCTTTTTTCGCTTTTTCTTCAGGATTCCTATTTCATCAGTGCATGTGTAGATGGTGTATTTTTTCCAAAGAGTCCCAGGGAATTACTCTCTGAAAAATCAATCAATGGAGTCCCATACATCATAGGAGTAAATAACTGTGAATTTGGATGGGTAATGCCTATGGTAAGGAACTAAATATATTGATATTTAAACATCATTTTGTGAGTAGAAGATTTTGAACTCAGCATGATTCTCCATATCACGCAGGCATTCAAATATCCTCCTTTTGTGGATGGTCTGGATAAAGGTGTTGCACGTCAAATTTTACAGAGCAACTTAGCACTATTCATTAAGGTAAGAGACCAGTTTCAGAATAACCCAGTGCTGCTGCTTGGCTGGTCTGCCTGGTTTTACCCCTGGAGGGACACAGGGGAATGCCATTGTGCTGGACAGCTCCCTGAATTGGGGCAGAAACAGGCACACAGGTGCTGCACTCCTGTAACCTCCAGTCACTGGAAATACTCTCTGCATTCCCAGCTGTCGTGGGGTGACAGCCTTTATCCCAATATCGTGTGTTATGTCTGGCAGCTGTGCCTTTTCCCCCACCCCACCCCCCCCGGCAGTCTGGCTGTGGCGGGATGGGGAAGAGAGGAGGAGGGGGGGGGGGGTGTGACCAGGCACTTTTTGGCTTTTGGTTTTGGCTGCTTGGCTTTTGCTAGCTGCTGCTTGCTTGCTTGCTTGCTTGCTTTTTGCTTTTGCGCTGTTTTTTTTTTTTTTTTTCCTTTTTCTTTTGTTCTCTCTCTCTCTTTCTTACCCTCCCCTGAAGTTACTGGACCGGCTCCGGATTCTGACCTGCAAGCTCCAGGACACCCGAAGCCTGCTAGAGAAGATTCGGCGCCCTCCACAACACAGTCTGGTCCCTTTTTCTTTTCTTGTGTTGGGGAGTGTTCTTTTGTTACTTGTAAATAAATAGGTTTTGTTTTCCACTTTGCTCCTCCGAGGAATTCCTTCCCGAACCCGGTGTTGGGGGAGGGGTGGTTGGAGGTTTGTTTTGTTCTGGGGGGCTCCCTCTTGGAGATTTCCCCTAATTTGTCCTAAACCAGGACAATAAATTTATTGGTGCATTGGCCGGGAAAACCGGAGGCCAAAAACAGTGGAAAAAAAACCTATAACAATAATATTTTGGTTTTGGTTGTTTTGTGGGCATATTGGTGATTCATAATGTCATTTGGAGTGGAAGCTTGCCGGTTTTTCTGGTCCCTAGGGGCTTTTGAAGTTTTAATACCTTTGTGGTCCCTAGGGTTATTTCCTTACCCCAAAATAGCTCTGATGTTGTCCCTAATAAGTAGCTTTTGTAAGCGGGGGGCACTAACCAGAATAATCATTGTGCTGGCCTTATGTGTGATGATGTGTCGGATAACAGTGCTGGACTTTATTTCAGGAATGTATGGATTGTTGTCATGGCTGTGTACTCAGTTTGTTTGGGGAGAAGAAGAGGAAGGGGCTTTTCAGCCTTTGTCTTCCTTCTTCTCCTACAAATTGTTGACATCTCTATTAGAAAATACTGACTTTCCCCTGAGTTTGAAAGAAACCATCTTTCTGGCATTTAATTTATTAAGCCTTGTCTATACTGTCTGGAGTGTATATAAAATGAAAGCTGAGATTTCTAGAGGGGTTAGAGAGACTCCTAATTCAGGAGTAAAACAAAGCAGGAAAAATCTTGACTGGAGTGGGAAATGGGAATATATGGGCCAGACTTTAAAGGAATTTTCTGATCCTATAGACTGGGACTTTCCATCTGATCAAATTCAGAATCCAGTCGAGGTGGCAAAGTATTTGAGGGAGAAGTGCCATGTAATACTAAGGAAGAAAGGATTACTGCAGTGAGCTGGGCCTTGGCGTTTGTTTACCGTACTCTGCTAGATACTGTGGAGCAGCAGATAGCAGAAAGGGAACAGGGAGATAAGTTGGTTACTATCCCAGTGACCCAGGCTGCAGCTAACATCCCAGGCTCCAGGCTAGCAGCTGAATCAGACAATAGGCCCCAAACCATGGCTGTTGCAGCTAATACAAGAGGTGGAAAGTGTAAAGGCAAGACCGATCGGAAGGTGGAGGATGATGACGATGATGCAGAAGAAGGACCCTCACCAAAATCAGAGGCCACATCAAGGGGCACAGAATCTGGAGCCAATATTGACTCCTTTTCTCTGAAGGACCTCAGAGGCCTAAGAAAGGATTACAGCCGACAACCTGACGAATCTATTATTAGTTGGTTAGTCCGCCTTTGGGATGCTGCAGGGGAGGTTACGATTTTGGATGGTACTGAAGTGAGGCATTTGGGATCCCTGTCACATGATCCTGCCATCGATCAAGGTGTGATGAGGGGGGCTAACCCTCACAGCCTCTGGGAACGGGTCCTAAGAAGCGTAGCAGAACGGTACCTGTGTACGGATGATCTCTATATGCAGCAGACACGGTGGAAGACCATAGAACAGGGGATCCAACGCCTGAGAGAGATGGCGGTTGCAGAGCTCGTTTTCTCAGATGACACAACAACTAGGAATCCGGACCTGGTACCATGCACTCCGATAATGTGGAGGAAACTTGTGCGACTTGGGCCACCTGAATACGCTTCCGCCCTAGCAATAATGAAGCGAGATGATACATATGAGACTGTGCTCGATATGGCAAAGAAGCTTCGAGCGTACGCAGATGCTGTGCATGGCCCAACTCATGCCAGAATTGCAGCAGTGGAAACCCGACTGCAGAAACTAGAAGACAAAATAGAGGAGAATCATAAGAAACTCCGGGAAGAGATTAAGGAGGACCTTATTGAAATCTCAGCTGTACAAATTAGAAGCCCTGGTGTCCAACGCCGGCGCTCCTTTGATGGGGAGAGAAGGTACATCCCACGGGCTGAGTTATGGTTTTTCCTGCGTGAGTCTGGAGAAGACATGAGAAGATGGGATGGAAAACCCACCGCTGCTTTGGCACAACGGGTGCGTGATTTGAAGAGAAGAGAAAGTATAACCAAAAAGATAGCAGCTCCGGTCGCTCGTAGCCGAGATGTTAAGTATGACGATGACGATGACATGTCCGATCCCCTTGAAGGAACTTCCAAGGCATATGCCCAAGGAAAGAAGGACAATCTGGCTTAGAGGGGCCCTGCCTCCAGCCAGGAAGAGGCACGGGAGAACCGGGTTTTTTGGAAGGTGTGGATCAGATGGCCTGGCACATCAGAGCCACAAGACTATGAAGCATTGGTTGACACTGGATCACAATGTACCTTAATGCCATCGGAACACGTGGGGACAGAACCTGTTTCCATCGCTGGAGTGACGGGGGGATCACAACAGTTGACGTTGTTGGAAGCTGAGGTGAGCTTGACTGGGAAGGAGTGGCAGGAACATCCAATTGTGACTGGTCCAGAGGCTCCGTGTATTTTGGGCATAGACTTTCTCCGGAATGGCTATTACAAAGATCCTAAGGGATTTAGGTGGGCTTTTGGAATAGCTTCAGTTGAGATAGAGGGTATTAAACAATTGAATACCTTGCCTGGACTATCAGAGGACCCATATGCAGTAGGACTTTTGAAGGTAGAGGAGCAGCGAGTGCCAGTTGCCACCTCAACAGTGCACCGCAGGCAGTACCGGACGAATCGAGATGCTGTGATCCCCATCCACAAGATGATTCGAGAGCTGGAGAGCCAAGGGGTGGTCAGTAAAACCCACTCACCCTTTAACAGCCCTATCTGGCCCGTGCGAAAATCTGACGGAGAGTGGAGATTGACTGTGGACTATCGTGCCTTGAATGAAGTGACTCCACCACTGAGTGCGGCTGTACCGGACATACTGGAACTGCAGTACGAGCTGGAGTCCAAGGCAGCAAAGTGGTACGCGACCATTGATATAGCTAACGCGTTTTTCTCCATCCCTCTGGCAGTAGAATGCAGGCCTCAGTTTGCTTTTACATGGAGGGGAGTGCAGTACACCTGGAACCGATTGCCCCAGGGGTGGAAACACAGTCCTACCATCTGTCATGGACTGATCCAGGCTGCACTAGAAGAGGGTGAGGCTCCAGAACATTTACAATATATTGACGATATCATTGTTTGGGGGAACACGGCAATAGAAGTGTTCGAGAAAGGAGAGAAGATAATTCATATTCTCCTGGACGCCGGATTTGCCATTAAGAAGAGCAAAGTCAAGGGACCTGCCCGAGAAATTCAGTTCTTGGGGGTGAAGTGGCAAGATGGACGGCGTCAGATTCCTGCGGATGTTATTAACAAAATCACTGCTATGTCCCCACCAACTGATAAGAAGGAGACACAGGCTTTCTTAGGTGCTATAGGTTTCTGGAGGATGCACATCCCTGAGTATAGTCAGATTGTGAGACCCCTTTATCTGGTTACCCGCAAGAAGAACGACTTCCATTGGGGCCCTGAGCAGCAGCAAGCTTTTGTCCAGATCAAGCAGGAGATCGCTCATGCTGTAGCCCTTGGTCCAGTCAGGACAGGACCAGATGTGAAGAATGTGCTCTACTCTGCAGCCGGGAGCCATGGTCTGTCCTGGAGCCTTTGGCAAAAGCTACCTGGCGAGACCTGAGGCCGACCATTGGGATTTTGGAGTCGGAGCTACAGGGGGTCTGAAGATAACTATACTCCAACAGAAAAGGAAATCTTGGCCGCCTATGAAGGAGTCCAAGCCGCCTCAGAGGTGATTGGTACAGAGGCACAACTCCTTCTGGCACCCCGACTACCGGTGCTGGGATGGATGTTCAGAGGAAAGGTTCCCTCTACCCACCATGCCACCAGTGCTACTTGGAGTAAGTGGATTGCCCTCATTACGCAGCGCGCTCGGATTGGGAAGTTAAATCGCCCTGGGATTCTAGAAATAATTACAAATTGGCCCGAAGGTGAAAGCTTTAGTGTCGCAGATGAGGAGCAAGAGCCAGTGACCCGGGTTGAGGAAGCTCCGCCATACAATCAGTTGCCAGTAGAAGAAACACGTTACGCCCTATTCACTGATGGTTCTTGTCGTGTCATAGGGATGAAACGGAGGTGGAAAGCAGCTGTATGGAGTCCCACTCGACGGGTTGCAGAGGCTACTGAAGGAGAGGGTGAATCCAGTCAATTTGCTGAAATCAAAGCTATTCAACTGGCCCTAGGTATTGCAGAGAGAGAGAGGTGGCCAAGGCTCTATTTGTATACCGATTCTTGGATGGCAGCCAACGCTCTATGGGGATGGCTGAAGAGATGGGAAGAGGCCAACTGGCAGCGCAGAGGAAAACCAATTTGGGCTGCGGAAGAGTGGAAGGATATCGCTACTCGGTTAGAGAAGTTACCTGTGAAGGTTCGCCATGTAGATGCCCATGTCCCCAGAAGTAGAGCTAATGAAGAGCAGCAAAACAACCAGCAAGTACATCAGGCTGCAAAGATAGGGGAGTTGAAGATAGATCTCGACTGGGAGCATAAGGGAGAGTTATTCTTAGCACGATGGGCCCACGATGCCTCAGGCCACCAGGGTAGAGATGCCACCTATAAGCGGGCACGAGACCGAGGGGTGGATCTAACCATGGACAGTATCTCTCAGGTTATTCGTGACTGTGAGACATGCGCTGCCATTAAGCAGGCCAAGCAACTGAAGCCCCTCTGGTATGGGGGGCGGTGGTCTAAGTACAAATACGGGGAGGCCTGGCAGATTGATTACATCACACTGCCCCAGACACGCCAGGGCAAGCGCCATGTACTAACCATGGTAGAAGCCACCACAGGATGGTTGGAAACCTACCCTGTGTCCCATGCTACAGCCCGTAACACTATCTTGGGCCTTGAGAAGCAGGTCCTTTGGAGGCACGGTACTCCCGAAAGAATTGAGTCGGATAATGGAACTCATTTTAAAAACAATCTTATTAATACTTGGGCTAGGGAACATGGCATCGAGTGGGTATACCATATCCCCTATCATGCACCAGCTGCAGGGAAGGTGGAAATGTACAATGGATTGTTAAAAACCACCTTAAAGGCATTGGGAGGGGGGTCTTTAAAAAACTGGGAGCAGCATTTGGCAAAGGCTACCTGGTTAGTTAACACTCGAGGTTCCACCAACCGAGCGGGTCCTGCTCAGTCTGAGCTCCTTAATATAGTAGATGGGGATAAAGCCCCAGTGGCCCATGTCAGAGGTTTGTTGGGAAAGACAGTATGGATCAACCCTGCCTCGAGTACAGACAAACCCATCCGTGGGATTGTCTTTGCTCAAGGACCAGGTAATACATGGTGGATAATGCAGAAAGATGGAACAACACGGTGTGTACCTCAGGGAGACCTGATTGTGGGATGAGACTCATATATGACTGTCATTGTTTGTTGAATGTGAGACAGAAGGAAACTGTAAGTGTCAAAGGTTTGAGCAAGTAAGATGAGAGGAATGCGTAAGTGTCAAAAGGTGTGAGTAAGTGAAATGAATGTTTCTTTATTGTATGTTCACGATATGGGATAAGGGGTGGACTGTCGTGGGGTGACAGCCTTTATCCCAATATCGTGTGTTATGTCTGGCAGCTGTGCCTTTTCCCCCACCCCCCCCCCCCGGCAGTCTGGCTGTGGCGGGATGGGGAAGAGAGGAGGAGGGGGGGGGGGGGTGTGACCAGGCACTTTTTGGCTTTTGGTTTTGGCTGCTTGGCTTTTGCTAGCTGCTGCTTGCTTGCTTGCTTGCTTGCTTGCTTGCTTTTGCGCTGTTTTTTTTTTTTTTTTTTTTCCTTTTTCTTTTGTTCTCTCTCTCTCTTTCTTACCCTCCCCTGAAGTTACTGGACCGGCTCCGGATTCTGACCTGCAAGCTCCAGGACACCCGAAGCCTGCTAGAGAAGATTCGGCGCCCTCCACAACACAGTCTGGTCCCTTTTTCTTTTCTTGTGTTGGGGAGTGTTCTTTTGTTACTTGTAAATAAATAGGTTTTGTTTTCCACTTTGCTCCTCCGAGGAATTCCTTCCCGAACCCGGTGTTGGGGGAGGGGTGGTTGGAGGTTTGTTTTGTTCTGGGGGGCTCCCTCTTGGAGATTTCCCCTAATTTGTCCTAAACCAGGACACCAGCCTAAATGCCCCTCTGCTTCAAAAGGAGTTCTGTGGGAATCCAGGAGTGATGCAGTACCTAAACAAGGTCGCTTGGACATTGTAGATCCCCCCAGGTCATGCAAGACATGCAGAGCAGCAGCAGGTCTGGCAGGAGACCTATGGGACACAACCTCCTAAAGCAGTAGCTGGGCACTGAAAGGAAAGCCCAAGAGGTTTGGGGTGCACTGACACCTTCCTTCAGGTTTCTCGAGGTTTTGCTTCCCTGTAATTTACAAATCTCTTGGCTTTGTGGTGCCTTTGTGCTCTCCTGAAGCTACTCCATAGAAAAGTACAGATTATGAGGTAAGAATTAAGGACTCTAGAAGCAGGGCCAGTACTTGCAAGGATCATTCAATGACACAAAGATTCACCATGAACTTGGAAATGCAGAGCCCAGGCTTGTTCTGAACAGGAGAAATTATGGTCATGGACAACAATCAATGGATTTGATGAAATCCAGCAGGATTTCTGTGCTCTTGTGAAGGTGTTTGCACAGAAGAGAGAACAGTCAGCATCACTGACTGCTGCTTATCTAAAGGTGGTTGATCCTTTGATCTTGCATCCCTCTTGTCCCCAAGACCACCTGTATCCACAGCTGTGTAACTCCACTCTGAGCTCTGAGCCACACTCTGACACAGCTGGGGATTTTCTCTGAAAGCTCTTGGTGAGGATGAGCCAGGGATGTGCAGAGGCCACACTCACCCACTGCTGTTGCTCCTTACAATATTCATCATCATTATAATACTTTTCATTGCTGTTTCAGGGCCTTACATCTGAAGTTGTTGACACAGTGTACAAGGAGTACATGGGGGATGCAGAAAGCCCTGCCCAGGTCCGAGATGGCCTCCTGGATGCAATGGGAGATGTCTACTTTGTCATCTCATCTGTGCAAGTGGCCAGATCCCACAGAGGTACCCAGCAGCTTCAGAACAGCTGTACAGTTCTGTCTGGGGGTGGTGTGGACAGTGTGCACCACTTTTCACTATGCAGAGAACTGGTAGTGTTCTCACGTAACCAAAACTGGTATTCATGAATATTTATCATCTCTGGAGCAGTATTTTCAGCTCTCAAACCAGCACTTTTCTGTCTCCTCTAGATGCTGGCAACCCAGTCTTCTTTTATGAATTCCAACATCGGCCGAGTTCCGTGGAAGGTTTGGTACCAGAGTTTGTAAAAGCAGATCATGGAGCTGAGATTGCCTTTGTCTTTGGAAAGCCATTCTTAGCTGGTGATGTACCCATATTTCCTCCATCTTCCTTTTAGACCCTCATTACTTCTCATTTCAATTACTGCATGGCTTTAGAATAAAATTTCTCTCTTTATGAGCATTATAGACATTATACTTAGTATTAGCATACCATATATATGTTATAAGTATTATTATGAGCATAAACATCTTCTGTCTTCAGTAGCAGATACTTTGCATTACATCATTCATCTGCAGCTCTCTGCTAGAAAAACCTCCAACAGCTCATGGCAACGAGGAGAAGTGTTGCAATGATACAGATACTCATTAGTTACTTTCTAATGTGGCCCTTTCATCTCTCCCTTTGCAGGAGGTGCTACAAAAGAAGAAAATGAACTTAGCAGAACTGTGATGAGATACTGGACCAACTTTGCTAAAAATGGGTGAGAATTACAGTGCTAATTAAAGCTCAAGTTCAGTCTGTGCTGCCCAGAACATACTTACCTGCCTGAAGCAGTACTTATATGGTGCTTACTGAAATTTGACAGAATATAGGAGAAATATTGAAGCAATTTCTCGTCTTAAAGGTCCTTTAAAAGTACCTGCAGACATGAGGAAGAAAAAAATCTAAGGGCAGTTACTCCATCAGCAATGGAGTTTTAGATCTAAAAGTAATGGCAACTTTTACACTTCTGCTGTTCTACTGATGAGCACTTTCATAAAATACTGTTCATTTATTCAGGTACCAGAATCACATCAGCTGGGCTCACCTGCTGGTTTTCTGAAATGCTCTGAACCTGAGCAGTCAGACAGCAACGGATTGGCAAATGGAGAGCTAACTTTTCCTTCTGTTATTTCCAGAAATCCCAACGGGGAGGGCTTGGTCCATTGGCCTCAGTATGACCTGGAGGAAAAATACCTGGGAATAGACCTGGAGCAAAAGGCAGCAGAGAAACTGAAAGAACACAGAATGGAGTTTTGGGCACAGCTCATGAAACAAAGTCAGACTGGAAGGAGAAAACACACAGATTTATAAGATCTGTGGGGGGCACAGTTTGCTTTTAATAACCAAAGGCAAGTAAAACAAAATGAGTTTGTCAGCATGCAGAGTAATAATCACCTTCTAACTCACTGTTGTGTAATCTGCTGTCCTAATCACAGTGAAAGGAGAGCAACAAGGGCCATTCAGAATGTTTGTCAGACTGAAAATCACTATTTAATGAAGCAACCAGAAAAAACCAACCCCCACAATCTGTCAGGGTCCAGACAGACCATGGTACCTACTCAGTGCATATCAAAAGTGAATACTGAGGTGGGAATGGGCAAATGAACTGAAATCTGTAAGAAAATATATATATAGAATATACTGTAAATGTCAGATGATTTTATATGCTTATTCCCTTCTTCTTTCAGAAGGGCATGGTCAGTTGTCCTTCCTAGAGACTCTTTCTGCTTTCTTTAACTGGAAACAGCTTGTAGGCAGCAGAGCATCCATCAAACAAAGTCTGTGAGGTGAGCTTGACATCTCACAAAAGAGGACAGAAAATCTCTACCTGTTCTATTGCTTTGTGAATTGTTCTAAATAAATGGTGCTTTGATTTTTTGGAGCTTCCTTTTCTTTCACTTAACTGATGGAGGCTCATTCCGAGGTCAAGGCACACGCAAGAAGCCAGAAACGTGCCCAGGTTCTTTCTTCCACCCAAATGGTGTCAGGTATGAATCTTTGCAGGTGTCTGTGCAGGACCTGAGGTTTAAGGCTCTTCCACAGCCTCTTCTGAGCTGTGACTGTGTGTCCTTCACCCCTTTCTGGCAAATGCCAGCTGCAGGGGCTGCAGGAGGACGCAGTGCTGGCAGGACAGACGCCCACAGAGGCAGAGGGGGAGCAAAGGCTGGTGGTGCTCCCTGCACCTTGTTGGCTCAGCAGCACCAGAGAGGAGATCTGCTTACATCCAGAGTGTGCACCCCCAGCTCCCCCAGCTGGGGATGGGCTCAGGGCACACCGGGAGGGAAGTGCCTTTTTTGCCAACTTACATGGCAAGCAGGACACAAAGGGACAATGTGGGAATGCAGGAAGCCAGGAGAGCTCTCCTCATGGCCACAAACAAACAAACAGCCCTACTCCAACTCCCCCTGCACTGGTGCCCAACTCCCACATCCCACAGCACCTGGGGGCTCTCACAGGGACAGCCCAAGCTCCTGCTGCAGCTCTTGACCCTTTGTAGGTGTCTTCTTCTTCCTCCTCACCCCTGGCTTCACTTGCTTTTGCACACCTGTGGATCTCAAGCAGTGTCATCTGCACTACCTGGCCACCCCCTTTTCTGCATTTTCCATAACTTGTGAAAAACTCCAGTTGTGGCAATCAGTAACAGCTAATTGCAGCAACCATGCTGCCAGTTGTGTCACACATTTCTTACCCCTTCCCTTGTTTTGCTCTGGCACAGCCTTTATGTCCATTAGTGGTGTGTTTGTTGAATCAATGTCTGTCCCTGCACATTCACAAAAATCATTATCCTAACAAGACAGAAGGAATCCTGTGTCTTTGGGAATGCAGAGTCACCAGTACAACTCCTGGGTAGAAGGGAGGCACACATTAGGCATACATGATTACAAAGAAGTTTCTGGCTGTGTGAGAGGAAGTGTTCTGTCCATCTGTGGATTTTAAACCCCAAAAATAAAGACTGGTACACACGGTCAAACAGCTGAGAAAGGAATAATACCAGGGCCACAGTGAATAGGCCACATTTAAACTGCAGATCCTTACCTTATGTCCCAAGCCTCATTTTATCTCTTTGCTTTAGTTTTCATGGTCACTTGGTTCACATTCCCAGCTGCACCAATAGTTGAAGAAATTCTCAGCAGTATATTTACTGATACCATTCAGCAAGAATTACAGAACTGCTGCTGTTCTGTTTTTCACATTCTGTCAAAAAAAGCATTAATCTTTTTTTTTTAAGTTTATTATATATCCATAATTACTATAATTGCCTTTTCAAGGTGGTGAGTAACTATGTTTGTTCTGTGCCAGTCTCTCTTCTCAGATCATCTTGTTGCTGAGTGTGAAATATGCAAATTTTTATTAAGATAGGGTGTTCTTTGCAGTTTGATAATTTGTAACTTGCAAACCTGATCACCAGGTGGGAGACTTAATCAGTGAAAGAGAGCAGCCAACAAGCTCTAAGTGATGTGCAGCTGTTAGAAACACAAATTCCTGGTCAGCAGCATTGCCTTGTTAAGGTTTGGGGCTGGACATGTTCCGATGATCTCAGCCCCATGGGAAGTTAACAGAGCTGTTTGTGCCTCCCTCGAGCTGCTTGGGAGAAAGGAAGCTGTGAGCAGGTGGAGTGTGCTCCCAGCTCCAGCAGCTCTGTGGCATTGGAGTCCCTGGGTTTACAGACAGGGATCTTCACTGATCACCTTCCCTCTTGGGCTGCCGGCACATCACTGCTCAGGAGCTGGGCTCTGTGAGGCTCAAACCCATGAGCTGTCTAGACCTGGGAGTTTTGGACTCCCTGAATAAGAGGGCTGCAAACAATAAAGCACAGTTTGTCACATGGAGCTCTGGGGCTGTGTCATCCCTGTCTCCCCACCAACCCCACAGAACACGTGGATTCCAACCTAGTTGTGGTGACCCCGACGTGACACGACTCAGCCAGCTCCTGTGGCTACAACGGGAGCAGGCAGGCTGGTGTGCGGGCAGAGCCACCCGACAGACCCGCGGGGAAGATGAAGAAAGAATCAAAAGGTGAGTGCAGAGAGTGGCCAGGCCAGCCAATAACCAGATATAACAAGAGGTGAGCGTGAAGATCCAGTCAGTTTATACAGTGGGCAGGTCTGTTTTGTGGCAAAAAGTTTCTAAGAATCTGGAATTCTTATTATATACCCCGTTTAAATCGAGAAAATTCCACCGGAGAACATGGGAGTATCCGTCTCCATGGAAGAACATCCAGCAATGCAGTATGGACCCATTTTCTAAAGAAATGACTTTGAAAAAGAGAATTTCTTACATAGGATAATATGAACTAAAAATCAGAGATTGGAACCTACCAAAGAGAATGCATCAAATATTCATACAAGGACATAAATGGGTGAATATATGCAGCTTACAAAAGCGACAGAAATGCAATTAAAATCCTAAGACCTTGGAAACTGATATGGAATTTAATAAGATGGATAAAAACCAAGATGCGTGGTGAGGACTGCATGCTGGGAAAAGCAGCCACACCGCACAGTGAGGCGGTGAATGGGCACACAGGGAAGATTACTACTAGGGCCTGAGTAAATATATGTATGGCAGTGTAAATATATGTATGGCAGTAAAAGATCTCTGTATCGTATAAGTGACCCTGCCCTGATTCTAGTTATTGTAAATGGGCTGCAGCTGTGATGTCCTTGATTGGGCAGCAGCTGTGGCCCGTGGAGGTAGCTGGGATAAAAGGGGGTTGGCCATTCAGGGAGAGTTGGAGAGGAGCCCTGAACAACAACACTGCTGTGAAGAGCTGTTGTAAGAAAACACCAAGAGAGAAGGTATAAGACCCTAGAAATATAATATACAACAATATGATTACAACAGATTACACAACATCCCAGAGGCGTGGCGAGGGCCGGAGGCACAGCTGAATCCCGGCGGTCGGCGAGAGCCCGCGCAGAGCCGATACGTCAGCGTGCACAGGCAGTGCCCCAGCTGGTGGCACGGCCCTGGCGGGGTCCGGCAGACGGGGGAACCCCACACACTGCCCGTGCCGTAGCAGCAGCCAGTGCCTGGCCAGGTGCAATGCTCGATTGTGCAATTCAGCCTGGAGCAGAGGCAAGCACAGCCACAGTGCCCACTCAGGACTGCTGTGCCGAGCTGAGTCGCTCTCTGGCTGCCCAGGGCTGCATTGCCAGTCTAGGCAACAGCACGCCAAGCATGCCGTCCTCTTTGGGGACCAGAGCACGCAGCAGCCGCTCTGGCACTGACCCACGCTGCCAGTTTAGCACCCCTGTGACCCCACGCGCACCAGGATTGCCTCCTCTTGAGGCCAGGTGGCCTGGCCCCAAAGATAATTCCACACTCCATGGAGCATGGCCATGCCTCCCTTGGGGGAACGTACCTACCCCCTCAATCCAGCCTACATCAGGGGGCAGGGCCAGCCCCCAAGCCAGCATCACTGCAAGTGTGGCCTTGCCCCTGGCCCTGCCTCCATGGATGGATCTGGGAATTACATCACCAGGAGCTCCTACAGTTGTCATACCTAGAAGTGGGACCACTCTTCCCTCAGCACCACCCCTGCCAGAGTTAAAGCATTCCAGAGACACAAGGCATCATCGTCCCCCTGCAGAACACCGTGAGAGCACTGCTGGTTGTGTTGTTATTTGGTTCATTCCTGATTTCTCCCCGGTTTGTAGTTGCACCCTAAGTTACCTTCCATTCCCCACTGTCAGTGCTATCCTCGCTCCACCCATTTCCCTGGAAACTCCCTTGTTTATCCTCAAATCCCCTCCCCAGTGCCTTGTCTCTCACTCGGTTCTCTGCCCCCTTCTCTAGAAGCTTCCATGAAGGGCATGGAGTGATTGGTCAAGGATCAGGGATGGCTCCCACTAAGTTTCATGAAAGGTTGTTCTAGTTGTCAATTGTCTCCCAGTTTCCTCTCCCTTGATCCTCTATTGGAGGGTAGGTAAACCCCTCCTTTGGTACCAGCCCTGAATAAAAGTTACTGCTCCTCTTGTCTCGGGGCTTTTTGGAGTTGTAATCCCTGAGGCTGGGGGCTCTTCATGGCTGCTAATAAAGCTTTGCACTAATTACCCTCCAAATTCCTTCTCCCCTCCTTCACCTGTGCGCCCTTAGCTGCCCCCGTGCACCTCGAGCGCAGAGCAGTGTCCCCTGCAGTCTGCAGCGTGGCACCTGGCAGGGCAGCACCGCGTGGCTGCTTGGCACACGCTGTGACACACCACAGATGCCTTGCTGCCAACAGCCTTCCGTGACCCTGCCACTGCCACAGCCTCTCAGAGACTTTCTACGTTTCCAAATGCCAATTGTAAGTTTCCAGAGCGTGGGAAGAGCCCTTGCAGGGGGCCCACCAAGCAAAGGGCAGAGGGAAAATCATGCAGGAGTGTTATACCATGGGGACTGTAACAAACAAACCTGCCCAAAAAATGGTGCTGACCACATGGCACACCATCACTCACTGGCCAAGAGCAGGACACCCTCTCACCAAGCCCCGTGGGAAACCAGCAGCTCCTGAGCATGGGCACTGAAGAGGCAAACTAAAAAATTTACCAGCACCAGGCAAAGCAACACCAACACACCAGCTACCCCACGTAGCTCAGCAGAGCCCCACAGCCACCCTGCCAATCCCTGCTTCAACTCTACCAAGATTCTCACCCTCCACAGAACACACCTTCTGAAGCCAGTGAGGACATGGTGATGGCAATGGCTGCTTCAGCTCCTGTGTTCCAGCACTTCTACATCAATGTTGTGGATGAGGGAGATTACATGGGTTTCCTTGATATGGATCATGCAGATAAGCTACTGAAGGAGTATCAGCAGAGAGAGTGCCTTGATTTGGAGCAGATGATGTCAGAAAGGTGAGAACAGGTCTGCAGTTCATGGTGAAACTGAAGGAATTGTGTGCTTTCCTGTATGCTGGCTGAGAATCTCAATGGCACTCTCACTAAACCTGACTGGTGACAATTGTCTGGAAGCTCCTTTAGGAACCATTGGGGTGCTGTGCAGTGCACCCAGTGCTGCCAAAGCTGCAGTTACTCCAAGGTGCTTTCAGCTCAGCTGTTTCTCAGGGACTGAGCAGTGTTCATGGGCTCCAGGAGGAGCAGTGGGTGGTTAATCTCTGAAACAAGATCTGTGCCACATGGCAGGACTTTAGATCATGACATTCCATGCTTTTTCCTTTACAGGCGTAAAGCTTTTCTTGCATTTCAGTGGCATTTTTAAGAGTTTTATTTTTTTTAGGGATTTTGGCTGATGGAAAGACACCTGAAGGTTTAGTAAAGGTTGCCTGAAAAACACTTGTTGAGCACGGTTCCTGTAAATATTTTCTTAGTAAAATATTTAACTAAGGGGTTACAGTGAGGACTTCTGGCCTCTTGTGCCTGGATTGGGGACAGCATTGGATTTGTTTGTAGCTAAAGCTGCTGTCAACTGCAGAATCTGCAGAGAAGACGTTTCAGCAGTGGGGGTCCTGTTGATTTTTGTTGATCATAACAAAATTGTAGAACTTTAATTATGCTTGATTCAAAATTGAAAAAAATAACATCATAATTTAAGAAGCACAAAAATGTTTGAGAAGTTATTAGAGCAAGAGGGTTTTACTGGAATACAGCAGATATCTGCTGGATTTTAGTCCCACATGAAAGTTGAAAACACTGTTAGTACTCATCAGAACCCAAAGAACTAGAAGCAAAATGTTCACTTGCAACCTCTAACAGGAATTTTCTCGTAGCAGGTACATATTTTTCAGTGTATTTACTATAATTTAAGGTGAGTTTACAGTCCTCATAGTTTTCTCAGCAGGTGAGACTCACACCACTGCCCATGTGGCAGGGCACAGTGAGCACTGGCCGTGCCCTCAGCCTCAGGAGCTGCACCCAGCACAGCCTGGCAGGGCCCTGGGGCAGGGCTCAGGAGCCACCACAAACCCAGTACAGGCTGCAGACACAGCCAGCGCTGCTTGGGGTCACCTACAGTGCCTGCCACCAGTTTGCCCTGCAAGCAGCCCGGTTAAAGCTGGGTAGGGTTTATCTCCAGGCACTGTAAATCACACCTGTGCACATACACAGGGTTTGGAGTAAAGTGCACAAGGAGCATTTGGAGTAAAGTGCACAAGCAGAGCCACAGCACTCAGCACTAACAGGAGCAAAAGAGATGTGCTGAGCTAATTAGAAGACTGTGGCTCTTGTAAGCCACTGAGCTGTAAAGAGAGGTGTGAGCAGGACTGGATCTGGAGAAATGGAGCCCCTCTTTTGTGGAGACAGGCTGAGAGAGCTGGGCTGTTCAGCTGGACAGGAGAAGGCTCTGGGCACTCCTCAGAGCCCCTTGCAGGAGCCCCAGGCAGCCTCCAAGGAAAATGGAGAGGGGCATTGGCCAAGGGCATGTAGCAACAGGACAAGGGGGAATGGAATGGCTTCAAACCAACTGAGGAAGGTTTAAATCAGATGCACAGAAGAGATTTCCCCCTCTGAAGGTGCTGAGGCTCTGGCACCCAGAGCTGCCCAGAGCAGCTCTGGCTACCCCATCCCTGGCAATGCCCAAGGCCAGCTTGGACAGGGAGGTGTCCCTGCCCGTGCACAGGTGGCATAAGTAGAGCTTGGAGGTTTCTTCCAATCCAAACCACTCTGTCATCACATCAGCTTTCGAAATGCATCAGATTCTTTGAAATGCTCTTTCTGACAACTGAGAATTCACATGATTGGAAATTGCAAAACTGCCTCTCTTGGGCAAGAGGTATTGAGTCAGAATTTTAAAAAAAAGAAAAAAGAAAAAGGCAGAGCCTAATACCTGCACAAAACCAACACATGCTCTAAGTTTGTGAGCAGAAAATCTCTACTCAGTTATTCTGTTCTCTCCTTTTCATATCATCCTTCAATTATGGGTTTGCAATGTATTGAAATAAATCCTCTGGATTTTCCAGAGGCATTAGATAGAGTTACCACCCAAATACCACACTTTAATATTGCTGCCACTTGACAAATCTAATAATTCATCTCTTTCTGCTTGTAACTGCATTGCAACACAAGTCCAAACGTCCCTGAACACACAGAAATGAGTGACAGGTGCCACCTACATCCTGCAGGAAAAAACTGGGGGTTTTCTAGTATTGGTGGTTTTGTTCAGAAAAATGCTTCTCTGAGAATAAAAATGACTCCACGGTGAAAGTACACCTGCAGGGCTGTGGTTTGGTGCTGGCCAGGCTGTGTTTCCCAGCCGCAGATCTCAGTCCCAAGGGCAGTGAATGTGAGCGAGCAGAGCCGAGGTGCCCCGCAGGTGTGTGCGGGGCAGGCTGAGCAAAGCCTCCCCCGGGGCCGCAGCCGGAGGTGCTGCAGCAGCAGGACAGCGCTCCCGGCAATGCCGGGCCGTTTGCAAAGCGCTTGGAGGCCGCGGTGCCCGGGATTCCGGCACTGCCGTGGCAAAGGAGCGCTGCGGAGGCAGCAGGAGCCCCGCGGGCAGGAGGGCTCCCCGCTCCCGGGCCGGGCCCGGCAGTGCCGGCCTGGCTCGCAGCCCGAGCGCTGCCACGCCTCAGCCGGGTTTGCCTTGCGTAAGGCGGCCCAGGCCCAGCCTATAAAGGCCCGGCCCGCGGGCTGGGGGCCAGTGGCACCATGGCAGCTGCGAGGGACGCGGCGCTGCTGGCCTGGATCCTCTGCCTCGGGGCCGCGGCGCTGGTGGCCGCAGGTAAACACCGGGGATACGGCCCGGGGCAGCTGCAGGAGAGAGGGCACCTGCAGGTGCCTCCGGGGCCAGCCGAGAGCCGGGCACAAACCCTGGGCTGGGATGGGCACAAAGCCTGGGCGGAGGTGGACACAATCCTGGGCTGGGATGGGCACAAAGCCTGAGCTGATCTGGACACAATCCCTGGGCTGAGCCAGGTACAAACATTGAGCAGCGATGGGCACAGGCCCTGGGCTGAGCTGGGCACACAAATTGAGCTGCAGTAGTAAAAATTTAATTTCAGCTTTTATTCTGCTTTCATTCATTTGTTTTACTTGCCTTCTTTGCAAAATCCCTGTCCCAAAATCTTGCCTGCTGTGGCTGAGCAGCCACAGTACCACATTGGTATCTGATGTTAGACCTTACACACAGATCTTAACATGGGTTTTTATCTGACAACCCAGGGTAAACAAAAAAATTTTAAGACCTCTATGCAACCCCCAATGCATGTAAGACAGTGCAAATTATATACCTGATGGAGATGGACATACAGGCCAATCAATATGAAGGTTGAGATATGTCAGCTCTAATGATTTAATTAAGATAAAAGTGAAAGTGTGTAAATACATTGAAAATTAAATTTTATAAATGCAATTAAAATTTAATTGACTAAACAGTAGTAAAATTTAATTGAGTAAACACCAGTAATCAAATTAGTAAAATAAAAGAGTAAAATATAATAGCACATTAAGATAGTGTACTATTAAAGCTGATGAGAATTTGTGCAAGCTTTATGTACAAAAACTACTTGTCCAAGTGCACTAAAGGTGTACATTTACGTAGCAAATCTAGCAATTACTTACAACCAGAGCAGTGATGTGATTCTGTGCTGCTGTCCCACAGAACAACCAGAAGCAGAGACCAAATACGGGAGAGTCCGAGGGTACCAATTCCACGTGGACACAGCTGAGAAGACTGTAAATGTCTTTTTGGGACTTCCTTTTGCTAAGCCTCCCGTTGGATCACTGAGGTTTTCTGAACCACAGCCACCTGAGCCATGGGAAGGTGTCAGAGATGCCACTTCCTACCCACCAATGTAAGGCCATGACCAAACCACTCACCCTGTCATGATGTTAAACTCTGGGCACATCCAGGACTCTGATGCGCTCACAGGGCCATCCATGAAGACAAATTTCTTGGTGCCCCCTCGCTGCACCTGCAGCTGTCCCAGTGGATGCATTTCCAAAGACACTCTGGGAGCTGCTCTCTGTGCCAGCAGCTGCTCTCTGACAGGCATCAGAGAGAGCTGAGATGGAGCAGCACTTACAGACAATGCTCTGCCTCAGGAGCACTTGGCCATCCCTTACCAATCACTGGAAACCTTTGGAGCAGGGACAGAAGGGAGCTGAGGAAATGGTGGAACACAATGTTAGCGGGCAACTGCTGAGTCAAGTGCTTAAAAGGGCACATAGGAAATGCACAGCAATTCCAATCTACCTTATAAATGTTTCACTCCCTTGAGTTGTCCTACTGCCCTTATATAGCATCTCAAGGCTAATACTTTCGATTGCAAAATAAAAAGCTATTGGAGACTTTAAATAATTCATTTATATTTTCATATGTACTTCACATACCAATCTAAACGTGTGCTGGATATCTGTTTCTGGTTGGCACTTTGTTGTGGAAGTACAAAAACGTTTCTCTTCACAGCTTTCAGGATTTAGTGAATTCTCTTGCCTGTTACCCTGTTACTTTTGTATTTATTCAGGTGTCTACAGGACCAAGTACAAGGACAGAATTTTTCAGACTTGATTACCAACAGAAAAGAGAAAGTTGCTCTGCAAGTGTCTGAGGATTGCTTGTACCTAAATGTCTACACACCTGTTTCGACAGGAGAAAAACAGAAGCTGCCTGTAAGCAAAATCCTTATAACTTTATAATCCTTCAGCAAAATTACCTGACAAGAAAACTTCAACCTCTGCCATGAGCAGACATGCAGGGGCACTTTTGTAGTGATGAACAACTTACATGCTTTGTCCTAGCAAATATTAGCTGGAATTAAAGAGACAAAATCCTATTTTACAAGTAAAATTGTATTGCCATTTAGCTAAGCAGTGCTTGATTTAATCCAAAGGATCAGTCCAAAGTCACAGGGCACTGACACAGTGTAAACATTTAACAAAAGCAGTGCCAGTTTGTGGCCCTGCAGGCCTCAGATTTGAATGATTTATGCAATTTGTGAAATGTATTCTTAAAGAATAGGAGTGAAATAGCTGACAATGTTGTATCATGGGCTAAATTTAGTTTTTCTCACTGGAGGCTCTTACCTGAGCTGGGTTGATCCTGTGTTTCTTTTTCCAGGTCCTAGTATGGATCCATGGTGGCGGATTAGTTTTTGGAGCAGCTTCATCATATGATGGCTCAGTATTTGCAGCATTTGACAACGTGGTGGTTGTAACAATTCAGTACAGACTCGGTATTGCTGGATATTTTAGGTAAGTTGGTTGATGTCAGTTTTTCCCAAGTGATTTCCAAAAGGATGTGTGCAAAGCCTTTGTAAAGAGAAGTGCAGAAGACTTGCTTATGCAAAGAAGCATTCCTGAACTGCACCTGCAGCACTGGGGACAATTTCCAGTGCCAAGGCAGCTTCCAGGTCTGTTCTTGTGGGGCTGCTGCTCCAATCTCAGGGATGCCCGAGCCATCCATTTGTCAGTCCTGGAGGGAAGTTCTCTGTAGAGAATGGCAGATGATTTCTCACACCACAGACTGTATTTTTCTCTGCCTCTTGGCTTGCATTGAGCACTTGAACAAATCTGTTCTGTCCCTGCAGCACTGGTGATGAACATGCTCGAGGTAACTGGGGATATTTAGACCAAGTGGCGGCTCTTCGCTGGGTTCAGGAAAATATCATGCATTTTGGAGGAGATCCAGGATCTGTCACTATCTTTGGAGAATCTGCAGGAGGAATCAGTGTTTCTGCTCTTGTAAGTTCCCAGTAATCATGAATTGTAATTACTTGGGGGAAAACCCCTCCATCCATTTTCAGTATTTGCATGGGAAGTCAGTGAGAGAAAAGGGACGGGGTTACGGTGACACATCACCTGGGTCTTTGATAACACAACAAAGCAGAACAACACAGATTTTTAATGATAATAATTTGTCATTTTCATACTCAAATGTTGTGGTTAAGAAACAGAATGTTATTACTCATCTGTTGAATTAAGTTCTCTTTAGTTTGGAGTGGTTTTTTCAATGTAAAAAAACCCTCAAAGTCTAATCTCATGAGAAAAGTCCTTTAGGAGGAGTTGTGGACTCTTGCCCAATTTCTGTTTGCTTTGACAGCCACTTGTGCAAAGTGATTGAGGTGAATAGTTCTGGCAGCTGGTGCAGCCCAGCAGTTTGTGACCCTGTGATTGTGTAAAATCTTCAGTCCAACACGGAGCACATTGGCTGTGACTCTCTCCTTCTCCAGTCGCTCCCACTTTGGTACAGCTCACACAGCCCAGCCACGCTTCCTTGTACCTGGCATGCGCATCCCTGCTTCCCGTTGCCAAAAGCTCTTTCCTGCCCTTCTGCAGCAGAGCCAGCCTGCCTTGGGCACATCCCATCTGTACCTGCCCTGCAGGTGCTGCTGGGAGGCCCTGGGAGCAAAGGGCAGGGGAGGGAAAGGCCCTGAGCTCCCCATCCCTGCCAGCGCTGCCAAAGCACTTTGCACAGCTGGGCTGTGGCCAGAGGCTGCACAGGGACACTCTTAGCACATGGGCTTTCCAAATGCCCCCAATGGCCCCTGCTGATACTGAAACCCAAAATCCCAGGGGAGAACACACTGCTTGTCATGCTTGTCCTTGCTTTCTCACAGGTCTTATCTCCCCTGGCCAAGGGCTTGTTCCACAAGGCCATTTCAGAGAGTGGCACTGCAGCCCTGGGCCTGTTCACTGACCAGCCTAAGGAGGATGCACAGGTGGGTATTTGTGGTCATTTTAATTCCTTTTTCCAGATAGTTGTTCATATCTTAAACTGTTCAGTCCAAAGTATTGAATCATGTGAATTCACATTTCTTGTGGGTGAAGGCAGTCTTTAAAGGCAGTATTTCTGTGTGCAAATAGTATATGTTTAACATGTTGCTTTTCAAACACCCAAATATCCACAAAGAGAGAAGAATGTGATGTCAAGGAATATTGTAACATGTAGGCTCTTTAAGAAAAATCAACGTATACTGTTTGGCAGGAAAACAGTATCAGACTCTGAATACTCTTCTCTTCCCCTCCTGTTTGATGCCTGTAGTCTACAAATACACAAGACTTTATTCAGGTTTTTTTTACGTTGAGAACTATGGCTTCATCCTTTCTTTTCTCTTCAACTGCAAAGAACAATTACCAGAACCTGGAAGCTGGCACATCAAAGAGACAGCTCTCTCTAATGGCAGCTCTTCCTTCAGCCAAAAAGACATCACCAAGAGTGGCAGAATGTGCTCTCTGTTGCCCTGCAGATGGTTTATTCTCTAACTCCTTTATGTCACCCAGCCTTCTCAGCCCAGCATTTACCAGCATTTTCTCAGAATATTTCTGTATCAAAAAAACCTGGAGGCGGAGGTTTTCCCCTCCTGCCCAGCCCGTGGTGTGAAGGATTGTGAGGGCTTCCAGTGCCCTCCCTCAGGAGCTGGGACAAGCCAGGCTCCAGCATCCTTTGTGCAGGAGCTTTGGCTGCTCCTGCTGCACTTGGTGTCTCGTAGAGCCAGACAGAGGAAATGTGTCCAAAAGTGTTTGTTCTCACTGCTTGCAGAAAATTGCTGCTGTCTCTGGCTGTGAAAAATCCAGTTCAGCTGCAATGGTTGAATGCTTGAGAGGAAAAACTGAAGAAGAAATACTACAGATAACACAGAAAATGGTAGGTGAAATAATTCTTCTTGCATTTAAATGACACCTCAGACATTGTCATCCCAAAGAATACCCTTGGTGGGATGTAATATTAGGAGAACCTGAAGTGGATGTAAAATCTGGCGTTCTTGACTTTTTCAGGACATGACAGCACTGCAGATCTGCAATGACTCCTCGCCTGAAAAGTGCAAACAGGTTCCTGCCCTTCATTCTGCATGCACTTGGAGCTACCTGTGGCTTGCTGTCATGCTCAGCTAGGGCAAGGAAAAGAAAATGGCACAGATGATTCTGGAGAACCTGAAAATCAAATCACATATTATGTCCTACTTAAAAGTTCTTATCACCATGCTTATGTGCCTCTAAAACTTCAGTCCAGATGTGGTTTTTCCCCACTGTTCCACACATCCATGGCCATAATTAACTAAGGAAAGATATAAATTCAATATAATGACTTCTGCTTCACAAACATTAGAAATATAACGTTAATCTTCACAGAACCTCCTGCCTAGTGCAGAACAGCTGTCAGAGAAAATGTTAAGATGCCTTGGTTACCATTATGTTTTGTATTTTCATTTGATTTCACTTCGGAAATGCAGTTAAAATCTGAACATTTTTAGGAAGTAAAATGGATGTACTAATGAAGATTTCTTTTTCCCTTTCTGTTCAGGATTTCTTTTTCATCAGTGCATGTGTAGATGGTGTATTTTTTCCAAAGAGTCCCATGGAATTACTCTCTGAAAAATCAACCAATGCTGTCCCATACATCATAGGATTAAATAACTGTGAATTTGGATATGTACTTCCTATGGTAAGAGATGTTAAAATGTTGATATTTAAGCATCATTTTGTAAATAGAGGCTGTTTTAGTAAGTATAATTATCTGTTTCACACAGATGATGAAATATCCTCCTTTTGTGGATGGTCTGGATAAAGGTGTTGCACGTCAGATTTTACAGAGCAATTTAGCACTATTCATTAAGGTAAGAGACCAGTTTCAGAATAACCCAGTGCTGCTGCTTGGCTGGTCTGCCTGGTTTTACCCCTGGAGGGACACAGGGGAATGCCATTGTGCTGGACAGCTCCCTGAATTGGGGCAGAAACAGGCACACAGGTGCTGCACTCCTGTAACCTCCAGTCACTGGAAATATTCTCTGCATTCCCAGCCTAAATGCCCCTCTGCTTCAAAAGGAGTTCTGTGGGAATCCAGGAGTGATGCAGTACCTAAACAAGGTCGCTTGGACATTGTAGATCCCCCTGGGTCATGCACGACATGCAGAGCAGCAGCAGGTCTGGCAGGAGACCTATGGGACACAACCTCCTAAAGCAGTAGCTGGGCACTGAAAGGAAAGCCCAAGAGGTTTGGGGTGCACTGACACCTTCCTTCAGGTTTCTCGAGGTTTTGCTTCCCTGTAATTTACAAATCTCTTGGCTTTGTGGTGCCTTTGTGCTCTCCTGAAGCTACTCCATAGAAAAGTATAGATTATGAGGTAAGAATTAAGGACTCTAGAAGCAGGGCCAGTACTTGCAAGGATCATTCAATGACACAAAGATTCACCATGAACTTGGAAATGCAGAGCCCAGGCTTGTTCTGAACAGGAGAAATTATGGTCATGGACAACAATCAATGGATTTGATGAAATCCAGCAGGATTTCTGTGCTCTTGTGAAGGTGTTTGCACAGAAGAGAGAACAGTCAGCATCACTGACTGCTGCTTATCTAAAGGTGGTTGATCCTTTGATCTTGCATCCCTCTTGTCCCCAAGATCACCTGTACCCACAGCTGTGTAACTCCACTCTGAGCTCTGAGCCACACTCTGACACAGCTGGGGATTTTCTCTGAAAGCTCTTGGTGAGGATGAGCCAGGGATGTGCAGAGGCCACACTCACCCACTGCTGTTGCTCCTTACAATATTCATCATCATTATAATACTTTTCATTGCTGTTTCAGGGCCTTACATCTGAAGTTGTTGACACAGTGTACAAGGAGTACATGGGGGATGCAGAAAGCCCTGCCCAGGTCCGAGATGGCCTCCTGGATGCAATGGGAGATGTCTACTTTGTCATCTCATCTGTGCAAGTGGCCAGATCCCACAGAGGTACCCAGCAGCTTCAGAACAGCTGTACAGTTCTGTCTGGGGGTGGTGTGGACAGTGTGCACCACTTTTCACTATGCAGAGAACTGGTAGTGGTTTTATTTAACCAAAACAGTTTTTCATGAAAGTTTATCATGTCTGGAGCAGTATTTCCAGCTCTCAAACCAGCACTTTTCTGTCTCCTCTAGATGCTGGCAACCCAGTCTTCTTTTATGAATTCCAACATCGGCCGAGTTCCGTGGAAGGTTTTGTACCAGAGTTTGTAAAAGCAGATCATGGAGCTGAGATTGCCTTTGTCTTTGGAAAGCCATTCTTAGCTGGTGATGTACCCATATTTCCTCCATCTTCCTTTTAGACCCTCATTACTTCCCATTTCAATTACTGCAGGGCTTGTGATTAGAATTTCTCTCTTGACAAGAATTACAAACATTATGTCTATTATTAGCATACCTTATATGTCATAAGCATTATTAGGAGCATAAACATCTTCTGTAATCACTAGCAGATACTTTGCATTACATCATTCATCTGCAGGTCTCTGCTAGAAAAACCTCCAACAGCTCATGGCAACCAGGAGAAGTGTTGCAATGATACAGCTCATGCTCATTAGTTACTTTCTAATGTGGCCCTTTCATCTCTCCCTTTGCAGGAGGTGCTACAAAAGAAGAAAATGAACTTAGCAGAACTGTGATGAGATACTGGACCAACTTTGCTAAAAATGGGTGAGAATTACAGTGCTAATTAAAGCTCAAGTTCAGTCTGTGCTGCCCAGAACATACTTACCTGCCTGAAGCAGTACTTATATGGTGCTTACTGAAATTTGACAGAATATAGGAGAAATATTGAAGCAATTTCTCTTCTTAAAGGTCCTTTAAAAGTACCTGCAGACATGAGGAAGAAAAAAATCTAAGGGCAGTTACTCCATCAGCAATGGAGTTTTAGATCTAAAAGTAATGGCAACTTTTACACTTTTGCTGTTCCACTGATAAGCACTTTCATAAAATACTGTTCATTTATTCAGGTACCAGAATCACATCAGCTGGGCTCACCTGCTGGTTTTCTGAAATGCTCTGAACCTGAGCAGTCAGACAGCAATGGATTGGCAAATAGAGAGCTAACTTTTCCTTCTGTTATTTCCAGAAATCCCAACGGGGAGGGCTTGGTCCATTGGCCTCAGTATGACCTGGAGGAAAAATACCTGGGAATAGACCTGGAGCAAAAGGCAGCAGAGAAACTGAAAGAACACAGAGTGCAGTTTTGGGCACAGCTCATGAAAGAAAGTCAGAGTGGAAAGAGAAAACACACAGATTTATAAGATCTGTGGGGGGCACAGTTTGCTTTTAAAACCCAAAAGAAAGTCAAACAAAATGAGTTTGTCAGCATACAGAGTAATAATCACCTTCTAACTCACTGTTGTGTAATCTGCTGTCCTAATCACAGTGAAGGGAGAGAAACAAGGGGCATTCAGAATGTTTGTCAGACTGAAAATCACTATTTAATGAAACAACCAGAAAAAAACGCCACAATCTGTCAGGGTCCAGACAGACCATGGTACCTACTCAGTGCATATCAAAAGTGAATACTGAGGTGGGAATGGGCAAATGAACTGAAATCTGTAAGAAAATATATATATAGAATATACTGTAAATGTCAGATGATTTTATATGCTTATTCCCTTCTTCTTTCAGAAGGGCATGGTCAGTTGTCCTTCCTAGAGACTCTTTCTGCTTTCTTTAACTGGAAACAGCTTGTAGGCAGCAGAGCATCCATCAAACAAAGTCTGTGAGGTGAGCTTGACATCTCACAAAAGAGGACAGAAAATCTCTACCTGTTCTATTGCTTTGTGAATTGTTCTAAATAAATGGTGCTTTGATTTTTTGGAGCTTCCTTTTCTTTCACTTAACTGATGGAGGCTCATTCCGAGAGGTCAAAGGCGCACGCGAGAAGCCAGAAACGTGCCCAGGTTCTTTCTTCCACCCAAATGGTGTCAGGTATGAATCTTTGCAGGTGTCTGTGCAGGACCTGAGGGTTAAGGCTCTTCCACAGCCTCTTCTGAGCTGTGACTGTGTGTCCTTCACCCCTTCCTGGCAAATGCCCGCTGCAGGGGCTGCAGGAGGACGCAGTGCTGGCAGGACAGACGCCCACAGAGGCAGAGGGGGAGCAAAGGCTGGTGGTGCTCCCTGCACCTTGTTGGCTCAGCAGCACCAGAGAGAAGATCTGCTGACATGCAGAGTGTGCACCCCTTGCTCCCCCAGCTGGGGAAGGGCTCAGGGCACACCGGGAGGGAAGTGGCTTTTTTGCCAACTTACATGGCAAGCAAGACACAAAGGGACAATGTGGGAATGCAGGAAGCCAGGAGAGCTCTCCTCATGGCCACAAACAAACAAACAGCCCTACTCCAACTCCCCCTGCACTGGTGCCCAGCTCCCACATCCCACAGCACCTGGGGGCTCTCACAGGGACAGCCCAAGCTCCTGCTGCAGCTCTTGAGCCTTTGTAGGTGTCTTCTTCTTCCTCCTCTCCCCTGGCTTCACTTGCTTTTGCACACCTGTGGATCTCAAGCAGTGTCATCTGCACTACCTGGCCTCCCCCTTTTCTGCATTTTCCATAACTTGTGAAAAACTCCAGTTGTGGCAATCAGTAACAGCTAATTGCAGCAACCATGCTGCCTTGTTTTGCTCTGGCACAGCCTTTATGTCCATTAGTGGTGTGTTTGTTGAATCAATGTGTCTGTCCCTGCACATTCACAAAAATCATTATCCTAACAAGACAGAAGGAATCCTGTGTCTTTGGGAATGCAGAGTCACCAGTACAACTCCTGGGTAGAAGGGAGGCACACATTAGGCACACATGATTACAAAGAAGTTTCTGGCTGTGTGACAGGAAGTGTTCTGTCCATCTGTGGATTTTAAACCCCAAATATAAAGACTGGTACACACGGTCAAACAGCTGAGAAAGGAATAACACCACGGCCACATTGAATAGGCCACATTTAAACTGCAGATCTTTACCTTATGTCCCAAGCCTCATTTTATCTCTTTGCTTTAGTTTTCATGGTCTCTTGGTTCACATTCCCAGCTGCACCAATAGTTGAAGAAATTCTCAGCAGTATATTTACTGATACTATTCAGGAAGAACTGCTGCTGTTCTGTTTTTCACATTCTGTCAAGAAAACCTTAATCTTTTTTTTGAAGTTTATTAATTATCCATAATTACTATACTTGCCATTCCAAGGTGGTCAGTATGTTTTTTCTATCCCAGTCCTGCTTCTCAGATCATCTTGTTGTTAAGTGTGAAATATGCAAATTTTTATTAAGATAGCATGTTCTTTGCTGTCTGATCTTTGTAACTTGCAAACCTGATCAACAAGGAGGGAGATTTGATCTGTTAAACAGAGCAGCCAACAAGCTCTAAGTGGTGTGCAGCTGTTGGAAACACAAATTCCTGGTCAGCAGCATTGCCTTGTTAAGGTTTGGGGCTGGACATGCTCCGATGGTCTCAGCCCCGCGGGAGGGTAACAGCGATCAGGTGAAGGATTTCTACTGATACACGAAAAATGCAGAATTCAGCAGCCACGAGGACAAGGAACAAAGCAAGGCCACTCAGTAACTGTGTGGAATCAGCTCTGAGCGGGTAAAGGGGAATTTCGGCTAAGGCTGGTTCCAAGGAAAAGCCATGGTGGAAGCCATGTTGTGGCCGTTTTCTGTTCCCCTTGGGATGCCTTTTGCAGCTGCAGTGTGCCTGGAGCTCTGGGCTTTGTAGTTTCAAAAGCCTAACCCTAGGCAGTAAAGAGTGCTTTAGGCTAAGACTGGTTCCGTGGAAAAAGCTGTGGTGGAAGCCGTGTTGTGGCAGTTTTGCAGGGGCAGGTCAGGAGCACCAACTCCTGGAGCGGCCCACAGGAAAGCAGCGAGGCAAAGGCGAAGAAAGGGAGAGCGTGGCAGTGATTAGCAGAAGAAGCGAAACACTTATTAGCCAATAGAAGAGAGAATACTAATTAATAGGGGAACTACGTACCTCGTAACCAATGCACATTAATGTCTTTGTTTGCTAAAAGCTGTAAAGAGTGGAAAGTTTGGCCGGTCGTGCCGCTCGCTTCGTGGATTTGCCACCCAGTGCCTTTCAGCGCAGCAGTGTGGGTGAATCGGTGCCGGGACTCCAGCAGGGAAGGGCCGTTCCGGGGCCGGCCCCGCGTCCCCCGGGCAGGGAAGGGCCGGTCCGGGGCCGGCCGCGTGTCCCCCGGGCAGGGAAGGGCCGGTCCGGGGCCGGCCCCGTGTCCCCCGGCCGGAGCTGCCGTGAGGGGAACGCCCGGCCCGCGGGCGCGCGCACGGCGGGTCGGGCGGGCACGCGCACGGCGGCGGGCCATGGCGGGCGGGCCGCCCGTGCTGCTGGGGCTGCGCGACGCCGCCATAGCGGGGCCGGGCCCGGCCGGGCCTCTCCCGGCGTGGGCCACGAACAAGCTGGGCGGTACCGCGGTAGGGCCTGGGTGGGGCTGGGCTGGGCCGGCGGGGCCCGGCCGGGGCGCGGGGGTCGCGGCCGCCCCGGCCGGGCCTGAGCGGAGGTGTCGGTGTTGCAGGACTGGGTGCCGGCCGTGCGGGCGGGCCCGCCGCGGTGCGCGCGGTGCGGGCGCGCGCTGCTGCTGCTGGTGCAGGTGTACTGCCCGCTGGAGCGCGGTCCCGCGCACCGCGCGCTCCACGTGTTCGCCTGCGCCGCGCCGCGCTGCTGGGGAGCCGCCCGCAGGTGAGCGCCGGCCGCTTATCGGCGCTGTCCTTCTTATTGCTGGTATTGTTGCTGCTATTATTGCTGTTATTGTGGTTGTTGTTGTTATTGTGTTATTATTGCTGTTATTGTGGTTGTTGTTCGTGCCGCTGGTCACTTGTCCCCCTCACCCTGTGTTTCTCTTTGCCCGGCACATGGAAGCTGGAAGGTGCTGCGCTCCCAGTACTCGCAGGTCCAGGACAAGCAAAGCCGAGCTCTCAGCGTCACACAGGTACAGCTCAGCCCTGCCTGCCCGGGGGGACGCTCTGCACACCCTGCTTCGCCTTGTTTGAATAACCGGGACCTTCCTCCAGAAGCTGTGATGGTTTCCAGCTACGTGCTGGCTTGTGTGGAGAAGTCGTGGGGCACGGAGTTTTTGTCACTGCGCTACACTGTTTACTAGTTAAAGAGTGCTTAAGCTACTGTTTGTGATCTATGCCAGGCTGGTTTTAAAGAGGACATTGCAGTCCAGCTGTATGGCCAAAAGTGATACTTTATACTCTAGTTAGTTCAGCTGTCTAAACTTTATTTTCCAACTTCAAGTGGATTGGGCTATACTGTTTAGGTTTGGATTTTTAACCTGTTTTCTTTGTATTCTTTTTTAAATTGATCTCTTTAAATTTAACATGAGATTATGAATTAATGTGACTCAATAACTATTAATAAGCTTGGAAGGAAAAACTGCATATTGGCTAAAGCAGGTTGGAAGAGTAGGGTAGCACCAAACTAGTGGGGGTGGGCAGGGAGGATTTATTCAGTTGGTGGAATCTTGGCCTGAGGTAAATGGGGTTTTACTCTGGTAAAATGATGGTGGTGTTATTGTTACTTCCTTCTGTGTTCTGCCCTTTGGGTGCAGAATTCCCGTTGAGTGCAGGAGCTGCTTCAGCAGGAGCTGCCCCTCAGCTGGCAGGGGCTGTGCCACAGCCAGGGCATGGCAGCAGGAGCACCAGGGCCACTCAGAGGCTGATGAATTCTTGCTCAGATTCTCCAGCGTGAAGTGGTTTTGCCATTACTGCTGGTGTGGGACGTAAACGTGGTGTGTTGAATTTGAAGTGCATCAGGGTGGCAGACCTTGACAATGTTTTCTTCCCCTTTTTATTTTATTCTCAGAAACAAGAATCGACCTTTGCTGCAAAGGATTGGTGTGAGGATGCAGATGACTGGGGAGCCTGTGATGGAGCAGAGGCTCCTGCATGTGCCTCTCTGGAGCTGCTTGGCCTAAAGGAAGCTGTGAGCAGCGAGGTGGAATGTGCATCCCAGCTCCAGCAGCTCCACCTGTCTGAGCCTGCCCATGGCCCAGGTGCCCAGGACACACCTCCTGCAGCCAGTGAGGACATGGTGATGGCAATGGCTGCTTCAGCTCCTGTGTTCCAGCCCTTCTACATCAACGTTGTGGATGAGGAAGATTACATGGGTTTCCTTGATATGGATCATGCAGATAAGCTACTGAAGGAGTATCAGCAGAGAGAGTGCCTTGATTTGGAGCAGATGATGTCAGAAAGGTGAGAACAGGTCTGCAGTTCATGGTGAAACTGAAGGAATTGTGTGCTTTCCTGTATGCTGGCTGAGAATCTCAATGGCACTCTCACTAAACCTGACTGGTGACAATTGTCTGGAAGCTCCTTTAGGAACCATTGGGGTGCTGTGCAGTGCACCCAGTGCTGCCAAAGCTGCAGTTACTCCAAGGTGCTTTCAGCTCAGCTGTTTCTCAGGGACTGAGCAGTGTTCATGGGCTCCAGGAGGTGCAGTGGGTGGTTAATCCCTGAAACAAGATCTGTGCCACATGGCAGGACTTTAGATCATGACATTCCATGCTTTTTCCTTTACAGGCCTAAAGCTTTTCTTGCATTTCAGTTGCATTTTTAGGAGTTTAACTTTTTTAGGGGACTTTGGCTGATAGAAAGACACCTGAAGGTTTAGTAAAGGTTGCCTGAAAAACACTTGTTGAGCTTGGTTCCTGAAAATATTTTCTTAGTAAAGTATTTAACTAAGGGGTTACAGTGAGGACTTCTGGCCTCTTGTGCCTGGATTGGGGACAGCATTGGATTTGTTTGTAACTAAAGCTGCTGTCAACTGCAGAATCTGCAGAGAAGACGTTTTAGCAGTGTTGGTCCTGTTGATTTTTGTTGACCACTACAAAATTGTATAACTTTAATTATGCTTGATTCAAAATTGAAAGTAATACCATCATAATTTAAGAGGCACAAAAATGTTTGAGAAGTTATTAGAGGAAGTGGTTTTGATTGAATACAGCAGATATCTGATGGATTTGAGTCCCATGTGATAGTTGAAAACACTGTTAGTAATTGTAAGTCATCAGAAACCAAAGAACTAGAAGCAAAATGTTTACTTGCAACCTCTAAGAGAAATTTTCTCTTAACAGGTACATCTTTTTCAGTGTATTTAGTATAATTTGACTTTATAGTAACCATTTCCTATTTAAAACATGTCATATTGAAAACCTTACTGGACAGTTTGTTTCTTGTTTTCATACAGTTTTGCAGGTGAAGATGGTAATGAAAAATATGAGAAGAGTGAAGTTAAAAACTGGGACCACACATTCCATAAATTCATGAAAAGAATATCTCTATGTCCTGAACAGATTTTAAGGTATGTTGATAATCTGGCCGTAATAGGGAGATACAAATCATTGGCATGGATGGTTGGTACATCAAAATAAATTTTTTATTTGGAAATATGTGTATGTTTTAATTCCTTAATTAAAAAAAAGCTGCCGTGGAGGCTGTTGCCATGTTTCTGGTCAGCCTTCAGTCCCTGGTTGGGCTTTCTTCATACAAAGTTTAAGTAGATGAAAAGCCCAGCAGGATCCGGGACCATGGCTCTTGCTGTGGGAGGCTTTAGACATCAGACCTGATGAGGAGAGACCCTGAGTGTCTTTGGAGCCTCACTGAAATCCAGGCACAGAGGTTTCCCTGAGGCAGTATTGGGGTGGAAGTGTAACACAGTGCTGTGCTGTTGTGATACATTTCCAAGGCTATCTGCTCCTCTGAAATTTTATCTGTCTGGAATTTCTAATGTCTGTCCTGCAGGGAATTTCTTGTTTTAAAGCCCTGGAGCTGCAGCTCATTGTGGACTCCCCTCAGCACCCAGCACTCTTCAGGTGTTGTAAATCTGCTGTTTATCCTAGAGCAGAAGCAGGTGTAACCTCAGAGTAGCTGCTCTTCCTGAGAGAGAAGTTAATTCTGGATGGGATATAGAGAAGAGTAAATCATAAATCATTCATAGTACCAGAAAATACAGCTTTTCATGGATCACACCAGCTGTTCCAGGGAGTCCAGGGCTGCCTGTCTGGTCAGGCTGTCTGAGTGTAGTGACAGGGCTTTTGTTCACCAGCTTTCCAGTACCAGGTGGAACTAACTGGGCCCTTTTTGATGATGAGCCAAAAGTCTGAGTGGCTGCTTAGACAGAAATGAAACATGAGAAACTTTCATTCATTGTCAAAGATTATACAGGAGATTTTCTAATGCAGAGTGCAAGTAGCATTTTCAGACAGCTTTTCACTGGGTCTGTCTCTTTGCAGTATTGTGCTCTTTGAATTTGCGATTCCTCTAAAACACCAGCTCTGCTGCTCCCTGGGCTGTCCCTGGTTACAGGCTTTCCACAGGCTCCCTTTGCCCTCCCTGGCACTGTCAGTGACTCCCATTTCCCCTGCCTGCAGAGCACAGAATCTCCTTTCTGGCATTCAGTGGAAACCATCCTTGGTCTTTGTTTCCTGCTACCTGTGAAGCTCTGATACCTCTTAAAAATTAACCATCACTTCTGAGCCATAGCTGCAGTGGTTTTGAGACCAATTTGGTGTTAAATCTTGTTTGAATTTTATCTTTTATTGCTGCTTTTTAGGATTCCATTTTTCAGGGAAGTGTAGTTTACTTAATGAAATGATTCTGGTACAGCATCTTTTGGAGGTGTCCATTGAAAGCATTTATCCACCTCTTTCCTTAAGATTTTCCAAGTGTTAACCTACCAAGTCTTTGCCCCTCCCTGTCTTTATTTTATGGTTCATGACTCCTTTGAAGCTTCTGGCTCACCACCATGTTTTTGCTTGAAGCAGGTTCAGAGATTTCAGCAACTCCTGAGCACTGTTTACAACACGTAAGATTTCCTATCAAATTTAGATACTTAAAAAATGATAATTTTCTCCTCCCTGTCTTCTCTCAGATACTCTTGGGGTGGCCAGCCTTTATTCATCACGTGTCCTCCAGCCAACCTGGAGCAGGGTATTCCAGCCTGCAGTGCCTGTGGGAGCAGCAGAGTGTTTGAGTTCCAGCTGATGCCCACACTGGTCAGCATGCTCCAGAGTGACTCAGGTGCTTGCCTTGGCTGAATCAATGCTTCCAGCAGTCTCCTTTTTGGGAAAGTGCAGTGGACTGCAGTTTGGGTTGTTTCCAGCTACCCACACGTGCTTAACCACAGTTCAGAGAATCTGCTGTCTCCATTTCAGTGAGCAAAGAGAGAACTCTTCTACATGGAGACTGATTACAGCTTGAGTTGCTCACTAGTGAACTTCAATAACTGCAGTAGGGATAATTCCATGGCCATGGGAGTATCTGTCTTTATTGCCTCTTAAAGGAGGCCTTGAAAGATAATAAATGCTGTGAGATAAGATTGCAGACATTTAAAGATCCCTTTGAAAATTCTGATTTGGCTGCCTTTAAAATGTTTAACATTAGAAAATGCTGTTTACAGAGGAGACTGAATTAATTTGTGCAAAGACTGAAGTCTAGTCGTAAGCACTAGCCCCTGATTATTACTTTTCATACCCTTATGTACTTCTGTTGCTTTGTTTTTAGATCTGTCAGTGGAATTTGGAACTGTTATAGTTTACACATGTGAGAGAAGCTGTTGGCCGACAGATCATCAAACCCCTCTTGAAGAATTTATTTTTGTACAAGAAGACCCGGATCAGAGATTATTTAAATAAATTGTATTTCTCTGCATAGATCAAAAGTCTGTTGGGGTGTTTTTGTTTCTTTTACTACAAGTGTGTAATTGCACAACAGAATTTTCCTCAGATGTGGTGAAAAATTAAATTCCAGGAATAACTGATTGAAGGATATTAGCATGCCTCTAAAATGTGGTGGCAAAATTTGCACACTTCAGTTACCCATGGAAATTGAAGTGAAGAGATTAGTTTCACAGTTCTACTTACTCTTAGCATTTGGGAAAGAAGTAAAGGAGAAAACCTTTCTCATATACTATTAGTGTCCATCAGCCCCACAGAATCAATTTTTAGAAACTCTTAGCACTGGAGAACTTAATGACAGCCTGATTTTAAGAAGCAATTCTGCGTTAATTTGACCACGGATTGGAAATTCGGTGGCTGAAGGGCCTTGCTGTCCCTGCAGCTGTCCAACATGAAACTTTTCTTTGTCTCTCCAATGAAGGAAAGGTTCCATTTGTGTGCTGAAATGAGCTGTGCAGTGCCATGGGTCTGTGTAGGGAGGGTTAAAACCATCTCCATTCTCCTGAGCCCTCCCTGTTGGCTTAGGCTGAACTGCAGAATCTTCACTGACTGAAGGAAAAGTAATTTGAGTTTCCTTAGAGCACTCTGTGCAGGTGTAACGCTGCAACATAAATTAATGCACTAAAAGTGTGGGTTTAAAATAAAGGGAGGTGGGCAGGAGAGGAAATTCCACATGAGTGATGGAATGCTGGCAAAACTGTGTTTTTAAGGAAGAATTTTAGCTTACCATGTCAACTTCTGGGGCAAGTTAGTTAACTTAGGTTAAGTCATAAAAATAAATATGATATATTATAAATATCATAGAATATGCTGAGTTGAAGGGGACCCATCAGGATCTTCAAGTCTTGGCCCTGCTCAGTACACCCAATGAATCCTGCTATGTGCTTGGGAGCATTTTCCAAATCTTACTTGAACTCTCTTCATAATAATATAATATATTAAAAAATCTTATACATATAAATATATTTAATATGTATAGTTCAATTTTAATATTGAACGATAGTATATGTAGTTCAATATTAAAACTGTTCATATATTATAGTTTAATTTTAATTTAATAATTATATAATATTAAACTACAATATTATAGTTTAATATTATATTATTATGTATTAAAAATTAGCAAAACAAATAAGAATTTGCTTTTGCACCAGGAGTGCGGAGCACTATATTATATATAGTTCAATATTAAAATTGTTTATATATTATAGTATAATACATAAACTATTTAATTTTAACTTAATTTAATAATGATATAATATTAAAATATAATATTATTTTTAATATTATATTATTATGTATTAAAAATTAGCAAAACAAATAAGAATCCGCTGTTGCACCAGGCGTGCGGGGCTCTCGGCTGCAGCGGGGCTCGAACCCGCGGCCCTACGGCCCGGCCCGCCGCGGCGTTCCCGGGCAGCGCGGGGCCCTCCGGGGCGCCAGGGGGCGCTGCGCGCTCGCGGGCGGCGCTCAGTCGCGGCGGGCCCGAGAGGAGGCGCGCGGAGCCGCCGCCGTGTCCGTCATGGCGGCGGCGCTGTCGGGGCCGCTGCGCCCCGAGCTGGCGCAGGCCGTGTCCCAGGCGCGGGTCCTGGTGGTGGGGGCCGGCGGCATCGGCTGCGAGCTGCTCAAGAACCTGGTGCTCACCGGCTTCAGCAACATTTACGTGGTGCGGGTCGATGCCGGGGCGGGAGCCGGGGCGGGCGGGCTGGCGGGCGGGGGGAGGCCGAGCCCGGGGCCGCGGGTGCCGCTCGGGGGCCGTGGTGTTGGCGGGGCCGCTCCGCCGCCGCGGTGCGTGCGCGGTTTGAAAGCGCCCCGGCCCGCCCGCGCCACCGCGGGACCGCCGGGCCGGGCGCCACAAAGGGGCCGCGGCCTGCGCGCCATCGCCGCCCCCCTCGGGCCGGGCTCCCGCCGGGCTGGGAGCTCCTCCTTCCCCCGCCGAGCTCAGGCCCCTTCCTGGCACGGCCGAAGCAGCCCGCGGGTGGAACCGCCCGGGACACCGCGCTGTGCCGCGCTCGCTGCCGGCGATGTCTTGGAAGTCTTTAGTTGTGCCGAGTGCCGCCTTTGCCGGGGCTGGGGGTGCGGGACGGGGAGGAATCGCAGCGAGGAACCCCCGGAGGGGTGAACTGCGCTTGCAGATCCCGGGCTGTAAACCCGTCAGCGCTGTCGCTTCCCGCGGGCTCCTGCTTTCACTTTTGCTTCCAGATATTAATCTGTGAACGCGTGCGGGAAGGGCAGATGCGAGAGGGTAGTAATGAAAAGAGATCGAGAGAAATACTGCTGGTGAAACTATGATTGCGTGGTGTCCGCACCTTTATTGTAGTAAAGAAGACCAGATGGTTTTACATCCAACTAGAACAGAGGTCTGTTTCCTTCAGTACCTTTTTAGTAACGTGCCCAGGAGTCACATCTGAGAGTTTTGTGACAGGTTGTGAGGAGTTTGGGTTTGCAGCCAGACTTGTTGAGCAGAGCAGCTCGTATCTAAAACCACATCAGCTTCTAGAAGAAAACAGTTACTGGTTTGCCTTGTTCTTCTTACAGCTTGGGCTTTCCTACTGGAATGCTTTTTGAATTTGTAGAATATGTTTAATCCCAAATTTTCCTTTTGGTTTGAGAGCCTATCCAATGTGAACATTGCACCAGGGAAATAAATAACTGCAGAGGAGTGGAAGCATTTTCTGCACTGTTCCTCTCCTTTTCCCCACTGCTCTGCTGTGTCAGTTGTGTGCTCCTGCAGTCCATTGCAGCCCAGCTTAAAGCTCCTGGTTTTCCATTTAGTCATTAGGCATAAATCTCATCGGGGTGTGCTTTTTGTTTCCCTTGTTATGGTTTGGGGGTTGGCATTGCCTTTCCAGGCTGACTGGGGGCTCCCCCTTAACTTAAATACATGTTGGCTCTGCCTTCATGTGACCATATTGCTGGCAGTTTTGATAAAAATAATGTTTTAATAACAGGTGGGTACAAGACAAGGTGAGAGCAAAAGAAGACTTTTTACACAAAGAGGGAATTTGCTATTAGCAGAATAAAGTGCTTTTGTCAACATTTGTGATATTGTCGAGAGTTTTCCTCGGTTAATAAATATTAGCAAACTTGAACATCTGGAAATACTTTTTATAAGTAAGTTGTGCTTTTTTTTAAAAAAGAATATTAATACCAAAATAAAATCAGTAGTTTTTAATACCAGACAACTAACTAATATGAGACTTAAGTATAGTGTCAAAAGGCATACCCTTGCCCTGAGAATGAAGAACAAAATTATGTTTTTTTCAGATCCAGGTCTGAATTAAGAGCATGAATAAAAGTTGTTAAGTGATGATGCCTTTTTCTCCAATTACCAAAATGGGAGCAGTGTAGTTGCCTTATAAGTGAGCTGTTAAATTCTCATCACTCTTAGCTAGACTGGAGCTTCTGTTGAGGTCTAGTGGTCTCAAGTTTTCTGTGTGGAGAACTCCCTTTGCTCCCTTTAATTGTAATTCTTGTTCTCAGCAGGAGCTGATGTTGCTTGTCATCTTCTCCAGTTGAAATATTCAAAGCTTTCTGGGTAGTGAAGGTTTTAACAGAGTTTTGCACTTTATTGTTTTCCCTTGAAGTTCTTGGGCTTTCTGGCTTTGGACTAAGCAAGCTGTGTGTCTTTTGAGGAGGGAACAGAGGCAGAAATGTGAATTATCCAAATACTATTTTTATAAAAAGAGACCAGACTATGGATAGTTACTGTGTTACAGTGGTTGGAATGTTTACACTCTCAGCTCTATATTTTCAAAACGTTTTATCTTTTTGTTTGCTCTGTATCCACAGGTGCTTTTATTAATTGTTTAAATAAAACTCTGTAGCTATTGCAGTTTTTAGTTCCTTCTATTGAAAATACTCCCTTGAGAGAAGAGGTAGATAAATGCTGGGGTTTGGATCTCTGGTGCAGAGATGTTCACTGAGTGTGTACTGAGCTTTATTCATAACTCAGGTTTGGTTAAACCTGAATTAATAAAGTCAGGAGCTTGTGAGAACAGCCTGAGCAGTCATGTTTCAAGTTCACACTGCACAGTCTGAGTGCTCTCTGGGTGGCTGAAGGTGTTCCTGTGCTGAGTATGTCAGCATCCCCTGGGGGAATTTGGGAGAGATATCTCAGAAAAATCTCTGAAATATCTCAGCAAAACTCTCACTCCCCTCATTAAAATGTTAAGGACAGGAGAAGACTTCTAACAAGAGTTGTTGATCAAAGAATCTTTAATTGCACAAAAAGTGGTGGTAACAAAGGTAGGAATAAATGTCAGAGCTCTAGTTAAATCTTGTTAATTCTTGTGGGATTTCTGCTGTTCCTGTGTATATATTAATGAGTGGAAGTGTAGCTCTTAGGGGAATTGCAGTCATGGCATCCTTTGTGTGCTCTGTGCTGTGTGTTTTTAAACTTTTTGATTGTGTGATTGGATTTCTTTTTTATAAGTGGACTTTATCGCTTGTTAATGTGCACTGAGGCAGTTATTGTGGGTTCAGGCAGTGGAAGCTTTTGCCCTGCAGTGTGTGTGAGATGGCTGAGCAACACCACCTTTATAGAGGTGCCCTGTGAAGGGGAAGGCCCAGCTGGTGTGGGGCCTTTCCTGGGCTCAGGGTGGGCCATGCACGGAGGGGCTGCCAGGACCTGTCTGATGGATTTCTGCATTTCCCACCCAGCTTGTGCTCTGCTCCTCAGGAACTGCTGCTGAAATCTCCATCCTGTGCGAGCAGGGCCAGGGCTGGTGACTCTGCAGTTTCAGCAGGGATCTCTGCAAAAACTTTATTCTCATGTAACCTGCACTCCTGTCACAGTCCCCTGCCAGCAGCCATAGGTGACCACTTGTGCCTCCTCAGGTGTACTGATGTGACACCTGAAAGGGCTGAGAAGGGATCTTCTGTGAAGTTTCTGCATTTTGGCCAACTGTCTTTTCTTCAAACTGTGTTACTGGTTTTGTTCCTTTTGTACCTATGAAAGTGAAATGCCTCTCTTGTGTGTTTGTAGATTGATTTGGATACTATTGATGTCAGCAATCTCAACAGACAGTTTCTGTTTCAGAAGAAACATGTTGGAAGATCAAAATCACAGGTAAGGAAAAAGTCAAAGCTCAAGGCTCATTACTCAGTATTATTTTATGGATAGTGTTAGAAACATGTACAATTTAGTTTCTGCTGGGAGGAGGTAAGTGTTGGTTGGCTGATCATGGCTATCCACAGCATTTCATTATTAAAATATTTAAATCTCTTAAGGTAGTCAACTTACTCAATACACAGCTGGTATCAATTCTGTCTTTTAGAAGGAAGGAAGAAATAATAAGTGTTTTTTTTGTTTTCTTTTTTTGTTTGTTTTGTTTCTAGGTTGCCAAGGAAAGCGTGTTACAGTTTTGTCCAGAAGCTAATATTATAGCTTACCATGATAGCATCATGAAGTATGTTTGGTTTTAAGCTCTAATTACATGTTTGATTTGCAAGTACTGTGTTATTTAAATGCTGCAATGGTGTGCTTTAAGGTATTTTGCAAAACTTCCTCAGTAAGGAGAAATAGCTGTAAATGTGAACTACCATGCACTTGAGTGGGAGTGTGGCTTTTGCATGGGTTTTAAGCTCTGGTAGTAAGCTCTAGTGATTTGTTTGTGTCTGTTTTTCATTTTATTGGCAACATTTGCCATATGAGTTTCTGCTCTGTAAGGATGTCCTGAAGTCTTGAGCAATAATTAAATTAAGACACATGTGAATCTTGAGACTGTGATTAACAAAATTAAGTCCTCTGTGTGTGTGTAGGTAACTGTCATATATGCCCCAAGCTGTTGAAATTTAGTCTTTATGAGCTGCAACCAATGAGTAGAGTACAAGATTATGTAGGTTTCCATTAGCTGTTCCCCATGTTTTAATTTATATTTGCTCCAGTTTCTAAAAAAATTAATATTCTGTACCATGGGGGTTTGAACTCTGATGTTTCTATTAGCCAGTGAAACACTGACTCACTGCTTCCTTCTCCTGAAACTGTTAATCCTGTTTCCTCTTTTCTCTCTCTTCTTCTGCACCTTCTTGTTTCAGTCAGAAAAATGCACCATAAAGATAACTGAAGTGTCAGGATTTAAGGTGCCATATGTTGGCTCCTCAGGGTATGGCCACACAGTCAAACCAGTGGAGCTATCAGAGCACAATGAATTATGCACAGTCTGATGGGCTGTGGTAATTACAGTGTGCATGTTTTAGCTACAGCTGATGGTTTTTAAGGTCAGTTACCACAGCTCAGCCAATTTACTCATTAGGTCAGAGTAGTTTAATCATTTTCCCTTGTCTGCCTGTTTCATTGGTCAAATTAGTGCTAATTGCAGTAGCTTCCTTCCAGCAGCATAAAATTCATGCTTTCACCCAGCTTTAAAGTGGGTGGAAGACAAATGGGGCAGTTAAAGGGTAGCTAAATTTATAAACGTGTAAGATGTGTAATTTATCACATTGGTTGCATGTGTAGAGTTTCTGTTGTGCAGTAATAACCAAGAGCTTGGATGTGCCATTTGAAATGTTGTTTTTGTTTTCCATAGCCCTGACTATAACGTAGAGTTCTTCCGCCAGTTTACGTTGGTTATGAATGCTCTGGATAACAGAGGTGAAGTTTTCACTATGATTTTCTATTGCACATGTAGCTCCTTCCCTGCTGCAGTGTCCTTTGAATAACAAGCATCCTCCTAACCCATCTGCAGCTGCACTGAGCCTCGTGGGCTTTGCTAGAGAGTGAAGGGGTGGTTGGTGCTTCTGCAGGTGCTCTGAAAGGAAATGTGCCCTGCTAATTCTGCTTCATGGGACCCGCTGGGTACTGTGGGTGCAGGGTGGCTGTAGTCAGCTGGTTTGCTGTGTTTATTGATGTCCATGTGAGAATGGGAAATGGGGCTTTGGGAAAATGCTCTATAGAGAAACAAGGTATGTTAAAGATAAGTGCATAGGATGCTAGTTTGAACTTGGAGAAGCAAAACTTCTTTTTTTTCTTAACTATTCAAATTTTTTCTTTAAAACCCTCTTGATTTGCAGCTGCCCGTAACCATGTGAACAGGATGTGTCTGGCTGCTGATATTCCTCTTATAGAGAGTGGAACTGCAGGCTACCTTGGACAAGTAACTGTTATCAAAAAGGTTAGGGGGGTGTCTCCCTTGCCATTGGCTATTTTGGACAACAGGGAGGGGGTGTTTGGAGATAGAGTTACAGCTCATCTGTTAATAGCCCAAATGATCAGTAGCCTTCTCAGAGTGACAAATAAATGCTTCATTTTTCACCAGGGAGTGACAGAATGTTATGAATGTCAGCCTAAACCAACTCAGAAAACTTTCCCAGGCTGCACCATCCGAAACACGCCCTCAGAGCCTATCCATTGCATTGTGTGGGCCAAGTATTTGTTCAAGTAAGTGACTTTTTTAAAGAAACATCCTTTAAAAAAGTTTGTTCTTTTGGTTTCTAAACATACAGAGAAAGAAATAAAATTGACACACTTTAAAAAAATATTATAATGGATTTTAAATTCATTTTTAATTGATTTAGATAGATTGTGGTGAAACCTCCAGTTCCTTGACCTGGGTGCTGGGGTGGTTATAAAGATGGAAGGTTGATTAGTATTTAGGCCTTGCTCTAATAGCACAAAAAATCTGGCAGAGTAGTTTGGCACAGCAGCGTAGGTTAAGATTGGTTTATTATTCATCTTTGTATGAAGTAAGCACATTTTTCAGTTTAATGCATATTTTAACAAGTTTGTTGGAATCTTGGATATCCCAGAGGTTCTAAAAATGCATTTAGTACTGCAGTGTAAATGTTAGGCTGAATATTGGGTGAGCTACTGAGTGAGTTTTACAGAAAAGTGTTTTGCTGAATTCATTTTTGCATTGGGCATTTTGTATTGCCCATGTTAAGTCCACGTGTGATGAATCCCAGCATGTTAAAAAGCAATGTATGAAGTGGCAGTCTGTCTGAAAGCAGGAATCATAAAGTTAATATATATCCATTAGCAAATATATGAGTCTTTAACCACATATGCTGAAATTCTGGTCTTGTTGTTCTTAATTATTATATAGCCAGCTGTTTGGAGAAGAGGATGCTGATCAAGAAGTCTCTCCTGACAGAGCTGATCCTGAAGCTGCCTGTGAGTGTGATATATCTGGTGGCTTACCCTGTTACTGAAATGTTCTGTTTCAGAGATTATGACTCCTTTCTGTACATTTCTTAAGCTTAGAGAGTTCAGCTCAATTTGCTTTAAAGAAGATTCTGTTTCTGGCCTCTGGGAGGCTTGTTTTTGGAACAGAGCACTGAGTGGTATTTGTAGTCACTCTGCATTTCCCACTCCTTGCTGAGGGTTTGCAAGGAAACTTCAGGAATTGTGTTTGAGCTTTTCTAGCCTGCAACACTTGAGCATTAATCTACATAGGAAGTGTGTCCATTTTGAGTGATATTTTTACAGCTATTCATTATTTCTCTGTAAGGACAGTTATCATAGTTCCTATGAGGTGAATAAGCATCATTGTTGGTTGCTTCTTTTGGATACTTTGATAGATGAATGGACTTGGGAGGGGGAGCTTAGAGGATCCTCCGACTCTTCAAATGCTTTGAGCATCAGACAGTGATCACTGGACAGGTTGTTCCTACAGGAAGTGCAGAATGAAATAGCTGAGTCTTAACAAGAGTGGCAATATAAAATCACTCAAAACAATGGCTGAGGTAGTTGACAGGTAGCAAATGCAATGCCACTTATTTAAGTAGAGACAGCAGGGCAGTGACAGGAGTGCTGAGCTGGAGCCTGGTGTCTGCAGTGACAGACTGCCCACGGTCAGGGTGCTGTGGTCACACAGGGGGGCGCTGTCCCCGTTTGACCCCAGCTGGCAGCTCAGCACTGCACACTTCACTCACTGCCCTGCCCAGAGCAGGGAGAACCACACAAAATTAGGGAGCCTCACAGGCTGGGGTAAGAGCAGCTAATAATGGAAATAAATGTGTAATACTATTGATCACAACTGGAATAAAGAGAGGGGGAATAAAACTCAAGACAAACAAGTGACTGCCCACTGGCCAGTGGCTGCTCAGGCAGTCCCCAGGCAGAGATCAGCCCCTCCCAGCCAGCTCCCCCAGTTTCTGTGCTGAGTAGGATGTTCTGAGGTCTGGAAATCCCTGTGCTCAGTTCAGGGCAGCTGTGCTGGCTCTGCTCCCTCCCAGCTCCTTGTGCAGAGCACAGGAAACTGAAAAGTCCCTAACTTGGAGTCACCTCTTGGCAGCAGCTGAAACATCAGCCTGTCACCAACAGCATCTCCTGCAGAACCCAAAACACAGCACCAGACTACCTACTAGAAAGAAAATTAACTCTCCCAGTCCAAATCAGGACATCCAGGGAAGAGTTAATGGAACATTTATAAGGGAAGTTGTCCCAGCAGGGCTCTGTGGGGCCATGGAAGGAATCAGCGAGCCTGTGTAGAGTGTGTCTGCTTTAGGCTGCTCTAAATGTCCAGGGGGCAGATCCAAAAACTGTTGAGTGGAATCTGAGGGACATAAGCAGCCAAAAGGGACAAAAATGGCTGAAGATCCTGAAGTGGATAAACTACTTGAATGATAAAGGTAAATGGTGATTGGAGGAGTCTCAGATGGGAGATGTGTGCTGTTCAGCACAGATGATTAGGCAAAGTCACTCAGAGTCAAAAAGATGAGACCTAACTTCAAAAAGTAGTAAAAAGCTTTGCAATACAGAATAACTGGACAATGGTAGATGAGGCAGATAAATATGAAATAATGCATTGGTGAAAGAGGGGAAACATTCCCAAATTTACACATAAAGTGATGGTCTCTGAGTTGATTTTTCTCATTTAGTCAAGATGTTAATAAATAGTTCTATAAAAACATCAATCTGATTATTAGAAGTCATGATAGCAGTTGTTGGAGGTGACTAGGAAAGAAAGAAAATTATTTGTATCTTTAAAGAGATTTTTTTGTTTAAAAAGAACCAGAGATAGGAAACCGATTTTTATGTTTATTTTAAAAACCCAACCAAACTAAGACTCTTTAGCCAGAAAAGAGACTGCTGAAAGGACTGGTAAGACATTTCTGAAGTAGCAACATTATGTGGAGAAAATTAGTGGAAAACAATTGTTCATTGTTTCTGCCAATAAAGGACTTGGGTGATACCAGGTTAAGTGGGTGAGTTGCAGTTTCAGAGGCAAAGAGGAGCAAACACACTGTGCCTAATTCAGCTTTTGTTGGGTGCAATAAAACCATTTTATGCTCCCTGCATAATTTTGGTAATTGACTCTGGGGGTAATATTTGGATGGGATTTTTTTTTTAATTTAAAATACTGTTTATCACTTTGTGAATAGGGGAGCCAGCAGAAGCAGAAGCCAGAGCACTAGCATCCAATGAAGATGGTGAGATTAAACGTGTTTCAACTAAGGAGTGGGCTAAATCCACTGGCTATGATCCAGTTAAACTTTTTACTAAGGTATGTTCTTTATACCAAATAAATGTCTTTATTTGAAATGCATGAGGTTGTGTAAAGTTAAATCAAACTTGAGCATTACTTTTCATGGGAAAGGGTCTGTTTGACCTCTGGAATTGCACTGGGCATAATCAGAACCAATCTGATTACCTAAAAGCTGTCAGTCATCTGTGCAATATCAGGCTCTGGCATAAGGAAAGACAAACTGATTTAGTTGTTTTTGTTCTACACAGTTACTGAAAGTGGATAAATAGAGGAAATGAGCTTGAATGTAATGTTCATAGGTAGCAATAACTTTTCTTTGGGAATTCATTGGCATGTTCATTCATTTGTCTCAGAGAGGGCATACAAAGAACTGTAGGGATGGCTTCAATAGACAGGTAAAGCACTCTTTGAACTATTGTTTCTTGATTTTTCACTGTACTCCTCCCCAGATCAATCAGAGCTATGTCTGCTCTATCCAGTGAGTGTTAGACAGTAGGGACTAAGATTGTAGAATCTGTTTTTATGTAGTTGAAAATACTGTCAAGGAGAAAATCATGACCTCATCAATGTAATGCTAGTTTTTCAGTGTCTTTTTTCCTCCCTTTAATTTGATTTTTTTTTCATGTTTCCAGCTTTTCAAAGATGACATTAGATATCTGCTGACAATGGATAAGCTGTGGAGGAAAAGAAAGCCTCCAGTGCCACTGGACTGGGCTGAGGTACAAAAGCAAGGTAACTGTCCCTCCTCCTACTGTACATTTGTAAATAATACCTGCTGTTTATTAATGCATGTGTGATATTTACTTTTTTTTTTACTGCCACAGTTGAGATCTGATAATGAACATATTAATTCTTTACATTTCCTGAAGATTTCAAATTTTTCTCTGTATAGACAACACTTTGTCTAAGACTGTTTTGCAGTTGTTGTTTTAGATGCTCAGTATTGGCAGTAGAAAATACATATTTAACAAAATTATGTCAGCTTATTCTAGGACACCTTACTGTAAGCACTTATAAGATTTATGTCTGCAAGTTGGTTGAAAATTTATGTTTGCTGTAATTTGTGTGTGTTTAGGTGACTGATGGCATAGCTGGTTTAAATGCAGATTTGTTATAAAATGTTATAAAATGCTACTGTAGGTTAAGGATATTGTTCTTCAATGTAGAAAATACTGAATTCTGCTGAAATTGGAAAGTTATTTGAGATAACTTTTGTGGAACTTGCAAATATTCCTGATCTTTTTTTTTTTTCTCCTTTTCCCCAAAGAGCAAAACATGCCTGACCAGCAGAATGAGAGCTCTGCAGTGCTGAAGGATCAGCAGGTTCTCAATGTCAGGAGCTATGCAGACCTGTTTTCAAAGAGTGTTAAAACCCTGAGTCTTCACCTGGCTGAGAAGGCTGATGGAGAAGCTCTTATATGGGATAAGGTTAGTTTGCCACCTGTGAACTCTACATGGGTAATACAAGTATTAGTTGGGCTCATTCAGAGTCCTTAGAAGTGATACTACTTAACACAAAACTATCTGACACCTTATGGAAACAGTTTCCATATGTAAACAAATTCATTCTTTAAACACTATATTGTGTAACTCGCTCAGGGCAGGGATTAACTGCTGTGCTGTGAATTACTTCATTCATCAAATTCACCAGCTCATAAAAGCACAAATTCACAAGTATTTGTCGTGTTTTGATTTTTGAAAATATTTAAATAATGCAGCTTCATTTTTCCCTTATGTGTTTCCAGTGCATGCTCTTCACCAGGTGTCAGTAGCTGGGGGTTTACTGAGTTGTGAGCAATCAGCTGATGATAGGTGTGCAGCACAAATTCTGTTGAAGAGGAGAATTTTCTCTTTTATCACCACACACAGTATCACTTCAGTCAGTTATCATTTGGCATAAGAAAAAGCAGTCTGTAAATGGGGGGCACAAAATATTAGAATATTACTACAACCAATTTTACAAATACTTCTCTCTGAAACACCCAGAGTTTGAAACTGATTCACAGTTAAAATTCAATGTTGAAAATGTTTGAAACATTGTAAGACTTAGGATTTAAACATTTTTATAATGTACAAGGTATTTTATTAGTACATATCTACTAATTTGCCAATAAAATACATGTTTAGAATCTGTAGTTAGTATTTAAAGTGTTGCTGATCTGAGTACACCATCTGAAAGAGGAAGTATATTGAATTTGAAATGGAATTTTGTACAGGTTTGTTTTTTATTTTAATTCTGGTTTTTAAGGTTTTAGGAACCATGTGTAGCAAACTCCTTCCAGTGAGTAATCTGATTTTTAAATTTTTAAAATGTTTTTTGTATTGACTTCTTTTTAGGATGACCCTTCTGCCATGGATTTTGTCACTGCTGCTGCAAACCTCAGGATGCATGTTTTTGGAATGAACATGAAGAGCAGATTTGATATCAAGTGTAAGGATAAAATGGAACATTGTTTTATTTAAATTACAATCTTCTTTTTTTCTTCTGCTGTTAAAAATCTGCATTCTGGTTTGTTTTGCAGCAATGGCAGGAAATATAATCCCAGCTATAGCCACTACCAATGCAGTGATTGCTGGGCTGATAGTGCTGGAGGGTTTGAAGATTTTGTCGGGGAAAATAGATCAGTGTAGAACGGTAAGTGAGAATAAAATGCTTTTGCTTTCCTGCTATTTATTATTTGTTTAAAAGTTACATTTAACATTTTTTCACTGTTGTGTAGTTTTACTGTCTCTCACTTGTTGCTTCAGTAGATTCTGAGTATGCTGGGAACTTTCAGTCACAATGAAAAGAGAAGTGCAGGTCTTAAGGATCTGTAAATTCCTATGAGTTAATGGAAATGTACTGTGAGACTCCTGCTCAGCAGGCACAGCACAGAGGATTAGGAAACAGCACAGCCTGTCAGACAGGACAAGAAATCTGCACGAAAAGAGGCTTTAGACATGCTGCTAATTACAGAATAACCTGATTTCTTCTTGTCTGTCCTCAAGATTTTTCTGAACAAGCAGCCAAATCCCAGGAAGAAGCTGTTGGTTCCTTGTGCTTTGGATCCACCAAATCCCAGTTGTTATGTATGTGCAAGTAAGCCAGAAGTGACTGTGAAACTTAACACACACAAAGTTACTGTGTTGACACTCCAGGATAAGGTAAATCTTGAGCTACAGTTACAGCTTTCATTTCAAATCTAATACTGTAAATTATTAAAATTAGGTATTTGCTGTAGTGTATTATACAGAGTGTATTTTGACCTAGCATCTCCTGCTTATATTTACTATACATTTCTCTCAGCTACAAGAAGAGCTGATTAGCCAGTATGCTTCTTGCCCATGTGTGTTGTATGTTGTATGTATGTAAAAGAATGTTTGTATTTTGTAAGTTTTGGTGGTTTTAAAATCTATTCATATCTGAGAGCAAAAAAACCGAAATTTGCATTTCAGTTGAAGGTTCAGTAGCTACATTACAGTTGTGGTCACAATTGATTTGTAATCCTGTCATTTTATGAAGTATTCAAAGAAAATTTTCTAGCTTATATGAACCTGTATCAGACCTCAAAAATATAACAATTTTGTTTGTGGAAGTGAACAAAAAAGTATAGGCTTTCAGTAGATGCCTGAAAATGAGCCAGAATAATAAAATCAAGAAATTCAGGGTTTTTTTAAATAAATCTTTTTAAGTCAGAGATTTAATATATTTTAATATATTTACATTTTCAGATACTGAAAGAAAAATTTGCTATGGTAGCACCAGATGTACAAATAGAGGATGGAAAGGGAACTATTCTGATCTCTTCAGAAGAAGGTGAAACAGAAGGTATGTACGCTCCTGAGGGTCTGGGATAAGAGTACACAAACCCTTGGAAGAGACTCTGCAGAGTAGGTGTGTGGCAGACATTGCAGTGCTCACCCTGTGCACGAGTGTTTGAGGAGGGTTTGTGAGTGTTTGGAGTGGCTTGAGGACAGCCAGGGCTGTTGTGTGCAAGCTGTGTGTGCAGCTCAGCTTTCCTGCACAAAGCACTGCTCAGCTGGTGTGTCAGGATTCCTTTCAGGAACAGGCACCCCTGCATTTGCCAGCTCCTAGGTGCTGCTCTGTTCATGATGCCACAAAGCAACTCCAAAATATTCCCAAATGCAGTAATTGTGAAGTGCTTGAACAGGATGGCATGAGGAGGAAATAAATCAAACATCATAAGTAGCTTCAATTCCTAATAGGCTTAAATGTCAGCTTTCAATTTAAATGAAGCTAATACATGTTAATCATATGTTCTTACATAAAAGTTCTGGAGTACTCCATATTTACTCAGGTGTAAAGATCTTTCTATAAATAGCTCTGTACACTGCAGGTTTTTACTGTTTTTGTAGCAAATAACCACAGGAAATTATCAGACTTTGGAATTCGAAATGGCAGTCGACTACAAGCAGATGATTTCCTCCAGGACTACACTCTGTTAATCAATGTGCTTCACAGGTAAGGATTCTGAAATCAGTGTTTTGTGTATATACATGGAATGGTTCCACAGGGAATTTTTCACTCACAATTTAAATACATGAACAAAGTTCAAAGATTAAGCTGCTGAAAAGAAATATAAAGGCAAAAGAGGAATCATTATTACTTATTAAATTATAGTTTAAGGGGTTTTGGTTTGTGTCTTTTTTGTTGTAGTCTTGTTTGATTGTGGTTTTGTTTTTTATAGCGATAACTGAAAGAGGTTTATTTCAGTAATTTGTTGTTACACAACATAAGAATACATTGCAAAAACAAATTAACATGTGGGGCAACCGACAAGCAAGAAACTGGCATTTAAAAAAAAACCCTAAAATCTTGAAAGGCAAAAAAACCCCAGCCTGCTGGGATAATAGATGCTCTCCTTGATAGCTGTGTTCAGAAGTCCCTCTGAGCTCACTGGGGTGTGTGTTTAACCCTGGGGAGGTAACAGCCACACACAGAAATTCACACTGCTTGTTCAGTGGGAGGAGGGCTGTGCTGGTAAGGAAGAAAGGTAAGCTCAGGCAATATTTTTTCTGATTCCTAAGCATTTGGTGTTGGTAGCACTGGGTGGAATAGTGTTTAGGAATAGACAAAGCATAAATTACAAAAGAGGACTGAACACATTTTCCTCTTTTTCAGTATGTTTTCTCATTTTGTCACAGTTGCAGCGTGCTTTAATACTTGAATGGGTTGTTTTTTTGTGTAAAAGACAGGATTTTATTTTCTGGCTGTTTAAAAGCATGTGTATTTTTCTGCAGTGAAGACCTAGAAAAAGATGTAGAATTTGAAGTTGTTGGTGATGCCCCTGAAAGAATTGGCCCTAAACCATCAGAACCAGCATCCAGGAACATTAGCAATGGTAGTGATGATGGAGCACAGCCCTCAACATCAACAGGTAATCAGCAGTAATCAATATTAAACAAAGCAGTCCTTCTCTAGTGCAGTCCAGTTAAAGTTGTCTTCAGTTGTGTTATTGAACTTTGCCAATGCACAGTAAAAGGCATTTAAGTTGCCTCTCTGTATAACTAACACTAAATAGAAAAATGCACATTTACAATTTTTACAAAGAGACAAAAGGACAGAAATGTATAGTACATACACTTGGAAATTCTTACTTACTTGGTGTTCCTTTGCCTGTAAGATACGTACACAGATTTAAGACACAAAATATGTAGTTCCTTCCCTCTTGTTTGAGGGAAAACTAAATTTTAAGAGTATTGATAAAAATTCCTCTAAATTGTATTAGAAATTGCATAATTTAATATGTTTTTACAGTGAATTTGTGTTTAAAACCAAACAAAATCCTCTAGATGTCTTGAAAGTTCACATTTGGCTCTCCCTTTCTTCATACTATCCATTGTTATTCTTTAGCTCTGTTAGTCTGCTCACCCTTCTGCTTCTCCCCATCTTTGAGACTTCTCTCTCCTGGAGTTCTGAGGGCAGCAGGGAAAGGAGAAGCTGCTCTAGAGCTTGCTGTGTGCAAAACTTCTTTTCCCAGCACCTGCTGCAGACAGCAGCAATTCTTCTGCTTTGTACATGCAAAAAAAAGTCAAGCTAACTAATGCATTTCCCATATTTTTGGCTTATTGCAGTATTTTCCACACCTGTAGTGAAGAAGGAACACCAGTGTGAAAATGATATTTTATAGTAACTTCAGGCACATTTAAGATACTCTTGTGTGGATGTGACAGTTTGGTCAGAGAGAGAAAAAGCTAGATAAGCTTTCCCATGAATTGGTCTGAGGGAGCTGGAGAGAAAGAATGGTAAACAATCTGCAGGTGGTTTTTAACCAGCTGTTTTCCCATAGGAATGCTTACCAAAAGGGTGGTTTCTTAACCAGTGGTGATGGTGTTTTGATTAAAGGACCCATCAGGTCCACCTGTAGTGAACTAGAGTGTAAAAAGGAATGGGTTGCACCTTCTGAGAATGCCTGGAGTGTGTCACTCGTTTCTCCGTATCATTTCTGACTCAACAGTGACATTCTTGCAGTTGCATGGCAAAGAATGCTCCAATTTTTATGTAGGAAAACTGGTTTGAGAGTAGCCTGCATCCACTGCAGGATCCATTTGAATCTCAGGCACCTCTTTTGCAGCTCCAGAGCAGGAGGACGTGGTGATTGTTGACTCTGAGGACGAAGGCACTTCCAGCAACGCTGCGGATGCGGAGAGCAGGAGCCGCAAGAGGAAGCTGGAGAAGGGCTGTGAGTGTGGAGGGGCCAAGAGATCTCGGGCTGAGCAGGAGCAGGATGACCTGATGATCGTGGAGTCTGAGGATGAGGGGGCTGCCAGCAGCCTGGGCGAGGAGGAGAGCAGGAGCCACAAGAGGAAACTTGAAGAGAAAGGCTGCGAGTGCGTCGGGGCGAAGAGCGTGTGCTGAGCTAACAGCAAGATGAAGAGCATTGAGGGAACCTCCCCTTGGCAAAGTGATTCACATAGTGTCATACTGTAACAGCAGATTGTGCTGGGATGTGAAAAATGTCCAGAACTAGACTAACTCTAAGGTCTTGGTTCAAAGTGGATACCAAATAATTTGTGTCTGTTTCTCTCGATGATAAAGCTCTTGTATCAATAGACTCAGAAAGGTTTTTCTGTATTCCATATATTAAATGTAGTGGAAATATAGTCTATGAATACCTACAGATAAGTATTTATCTAAACATGAAAACAGCATGGTATTTTTGTGTAAATACCTTTTAGGTATTGTACAACAGGACAAAAAAACTCTGCTTTTGTTTAGTGAAAGGGCCATCACCAGATGCCCACATTTTAAGCAACTACATTTTTTATTTTTCAGTGATTACCTTTAAAATTTCCCAGCAGTGGCCTGCCTGCATATTTGCTTATCCCTTTCTGAGGCCATGTTGCAAGTGTGACTGCTCCACCTCCAGCATTCACAAAATCACAGATGCTTGAAGAATTAACATTTTTAGCCTAGTCCTAAACATTTTTCACACCCTGAACAAGTAAAGAAAATCCAACAAAGCAAATTAGTGCCACCTTCTAACAGTGTTCTTAAACATCAGCTGGCACTATGTACATTACTGTAGAACTGTTAATTTACTCCAGTTTTTCAGCTCGTACTGCCTGGTATGTCAGTGTAAGAAGCAAATTTTTGTGTATTGTTACAGTTTCAGGTTATTTATATTTGATGTTTTGTAAACTCAGATACTACTACTATACTGTACATCTGATGGACCAAATAAATAACATCTGAAATACTTGCTATATTTGCTTGCACAGTCCAAAATTATGCTGACTTATGGGATTTTACAATGTATAGCCTTCAAAAATTACTGTATTATTTCCATTTTTCTAAACATAACCTAGTAGTACAGAACTTAAGCTTCACTTGTTTGAGGTGAAAGGGGAATTTTTTTAATAAAACTTTTGTGAATGTTTTTTCTTGGACAATCAGTTATTGGGCTCTTCAGCTGCAGCAGCTGCACCACCACATACATGGTTTCACCACCTCATGCCTTCAGAAGGAAGAAAACTGATTTTTATACATTACACTTTGTGTGTAGGACAAAAGTGTCATGTTTAGAATCAGTGTCTTAAATCCTGCTGCATTTGTGTTGGTAACTCAAAACTGTTACTGTTGGTTTTCAAAATGCATTAATTGGCCATTTCTGTCACTGTACCAAAAGAATCTCCCACTTTTGTGCCAGGGACCCAGAACTGCTCCCAGTCCTGGGTGAGTGTGCAGTGAGCCTTACAGAGCACAGCAGCTGAGCAGCAAGGTTTAGTCTCTTACAGTTTGCAGGCTGAGGGAATTGTAAAGCAAATGTGAGTTTTATAGAAGAAGGTTAAAAAACAAAGGCCAGCTCATCATTGTGTTAAAATTGCCAATGCTGTGCAAAACAGCTTCTACAAGGCAATTAATGTTTTATTTCTTCTTTTAGGCAGTAACAGTCATATGCAGTGGCTTGTTTGGAGGCCTAATAGTGAAATCCTTTTGAGTGACTTGCTGCTTGGCTGGCAGGAGTGAAGACTGAGGTAAAGATGTAAATAAGGTGTTAGAAAAAAGATTGCAGTGCTACAGTGGAAAACTTCTTGGCATAAACAGCTGAAGCATGAGAATTTAATGTCTAATGACATCTTCCAAAAATTAAGGCTGACATACTTTGGGTTTAACCTTTATTAAAAATAAAATTACTGCTTTATTTCACTTTCTAACTTTTTTTAAAGCACCAGTAGAGGGTATAATCCTGGTAATTTACTGCATTGGTTTTACTGAGGTTGAGAGTGTGAGTTGGAAGTTGAGGGGAGTATGATCTGGACTGAAATTTTATGGCTGAAATTTTTTAATGTGTTTCCTTTCCACAGGCTGCTCCCACAGAACATGGGACAGCTCTTGGCTGCCCTGGTCAGTTCTTTGGAAGTTGGGCAATACAGAATGAGCCACTAAATGCAAACTGCTGCTGTGCAGAGTGAAAAGCTGCTTTTCAGAACTGGTGGAGTATGTGTCCTTAATTGGCTGCTAGGCACCAACATTGTATTAATGTAGAATTTTCCAACTTCAACTTTCCTTTACTCTTTAGAAAAAAATAAAAATGGAAGTGTTAATTTAAGTTTTCAAGTAATTAAAAAGCCCTCCATTTTTCAAATGACAATTTGTTCAGCTCCTAATAGCAGGAATGGTCATATGGAAGGAGGTAGTGTTGCAAGGCACAAGATCTAAATGTTAAAATGGAGGAGGAATTCTTCCCAGTGCTTTGGCTCAGCAACTTAATGTAGGCTCTGTCTTCACTAACAATTTTGGAGCCCAGCTCATTAAATCAGTCTACAAACTGCTGTTTGCAGTGATATAAATTGGCTCTGCTGTCACACAGGGTTCTCAAGTTGTTTGTTTATACTCATGCAAAATTCTCTAATGCAGATAAGCTTTTCTGGCTGCTTTTACAGAGACAGTTCTTGATGCTTGCATTTTTAATTTACTTAGTGAATGTGAGTGCCATGTATGGACAAGAAAATACAGACTATTACAGAATGTACCTATGTGCATGCTTTTAATTCAATATCCCTTTTCTGCAGCAGAGCATGGAAAGGAATATTGACCATTAATGATTGACAGCAGTTAACCAGAGGTTCCTTAAGCTGTTCTGAGGGAGGGTGAAGGAATTCCCAAAGCATTGAATCACCTTGATGAGGCAAATGATAACCACTCAGGAGAAGGAGCTCTGGGGCCCTGGTGACAGCCAGCCCTGTGCCAGCCCATTTCCTAACGAGCCACTGCAACTTGTAGGTGACCATTTAGTGCTTGTGGTGTTTCTGTGTGACATTTTAGCTTTCTTTTATGAAACCATTCCCTAGCTGAACCACAGAGAGAGGTGCATCCTTTCCTGGCCTCTGGCCTCTGACAGCTGGGAGCAGATTGATGTGCCATTTCAAGTTCTGACCTTTACAACAAAGGCCTCTTGCTAACTATTTATTAGATTTCAGAAGATAAAATCAGCTTGTATTCAGTCTGTAGATACCACTGATAATCTGCTTCAAGCCTTCTACTGCCCCAAAATTTTAAATTTGGGTTAGAAAACTGAATAAACACAGAATTAAGGGAAATGGATTTGGTGTTGTTCTGTTTCTGTGGTAGACATATTTATTTTCTTTGCACCTAAAAGGACAAAACTCCCTCCATTTTGTGCATCTAAAATACAGAATGTGCAAGAAAGCAGGAACTAGGATCAGGATAAAACAGCAAATTGTACACTTGTCAGTTATTTGTTTTTTGCTTTCCTGAGATTGTTTCTGGAATGACTACAGGGAGCTTATACCTGCAGACAAATGTACATGAGAGAGGCAATGCTTTGATTTGGAGGCCTTGGTGCTTTTAAGGGAGGAACAGGATGAAGTGATGTACTTGTAGATACAGCTTGATATCTGTTATATTGAAAGAAGATAATTGCTGTGTAAATACATGTTACCTTTATCTCTCCCACTGGCAGGCTCCTTCACTCTCGTGAGAAAAAGAAGTCTGCAGAACAATTTCCAGAAGAGAAGATACTTATGGAATTGCTCTGCCAGTCCTCTTCAGCAACACTTGAGGATACCTGCAGAGGTGAAGCAATTCCAGCCCTGCAATCCTGGAGGAGACAGACCCCCAGCATGTAGTAAACCCCTCAGGTTTAGCCAGGGCCCCTTGGAGAATAGAATGCTGACACAGCAGCAAAGAAGTTTCCTGTCTCCAGGGACATCCGCCTTGTACCTTATCCCTATAGCCATGTAAGGCAATATTGTGTTAAACCCTACTATTGGTCACTTATGGTCACTCTAACACCTTTGCCATTGGTCAGGATTGGATCCAGGCCAAGGGTATAAAAGTAGCATACTGTACCCCTACTAACTCGGAAGAAGAAGAGCTGAGACCCTTCACGGACCCCTACAATAAAGCCATACTCGTGGAACAGCCAGTGTCTTCTGCTTCTCCTCTCTCTACCGTCTGCTGGAGCCTTAGGCCAAGGGAAAAGCTACCTAGCAAGCAAAGCTGAAATCACAAGAGCTGCCTAATCACTAAGAGCTGAATATCTCCCTGCTTGCTAGGGGCTAACCCACGGCCTTGGTCTGAGAGCGAGCTGGCTTCTAGCACCCAGTCCCCTTGGGGACTGAGCTCTGGAGCTGTAACAGCTTGCATAGGATAAGACCAAGCTAGGCTCATTTACCAGCACATGGCTTTGGAGGTGTGGGACTGACACCTTTGCTGCTGGCTAAGAGCAGGGCCAGACTGGGACACAGGGCTCACTGGACTGCAGCACTATTGGGGATTTGGAGAGGAGCTACAAGCTGGAGATGCAGAGGATGCAGAATGCAGGGACCAGGCTTGGTTTATACACTCATGGAGCAGCTTCATCCTTGCACATTCGTTCATCAGTTCCATTTAATGAGTGATACCTCTATAATGCCTCTAAAATACAATGAAATGGAAATGTATGGTGTTCTCAACAAACCAATGTCCTCTTCCTTCTGAAATGAACCTTCTGATCACAGCTGAAGTGTGTTGTGCTGCCAGGTCAGGAGGTCAGCACTCATAGTCTGCCTCGTTTCTTTATTGGGTATGAAGAGGCACATGCAGTCAGGCTGATACTGCTCACCACCAGAGCAGAGGGGCTGTATGTCTGGCAGCCTGACCCTCATGCAGAGTTTCTGTCCTTTATTCAGTGCACTAATGCTCTGTGATTCCTTTGCTGCATGAAGGTTTGCAGGGTTGCAATCAGGACTTTCATTTTATCATATCAAGAGAAAGTGTAGCTCCTCCAAATCTCTTAAATCAGAAGCTATATAACTTCAGACTTCCTTAAAAGTACCTAAGTGGGTGCACTGCTAACAGAGCTGGCTGAGTAAATGATGGATTTATGCAAATGCAGTGGTTGCTGACTGATTGCATTGGCATATACGGTGACAGTGTCCTGTGAGTGCAAGGAATTTTGGCCAGTGCCCTGTGCAACTCCAAAGTATGAGCCCAGAAACTGCGCTGGACAGAAATGTGATTATCTGAAATATGTAAGAGAAGTGGAAGATGGAGCTATAAAAGAAATAAGATACATATATGGTGCATTAATCATAAGTGCTTGGACAGATGTTGTCTGTCTACCCCAGCATGTTCACAAAGCGCCTGTTGTGACTGGAATTTTACAGCGTCTGTCCCCAGCTATGTTTGTGCAGCAAGTGAATAGCTGCAGTTGCAGTGAATAAGAAGAATGTAAAAAATGTTAAATAGTGTTTTATTGCAGATTTAGAATGAGAAATGACCTGTAAGCCTGCAGAGTGGTGTTAGTCAGAAATATTTTAAATAGTTGTGCCTGGCGACGGCAGCCATTCAAATACAGTGTGTGCTGCCTGCCAGAAGATGGTGCTCTAAAACACACTCTGGATTTGCAGTTTTTAGAAGCTGCGATCAACTGCAAATGATAATTTTAAAATACAGGTCAGAACAGAGTGATCTGCAAACAAATCACCCAAGTCCAAATACATATTAATGCCCAAACTTCATATTCCAAAATGTTGGCTTGTATGTAAAAGTATTACAACACAAATTAACATAGAGGATCCAAACATGCAAAACAAACTAATATAAACCCAATACAGCTACCACTTCAAAGCAAATCAAAGCTTCAGTCTCCCATCCCAACATATAAACACTGCATAATTTTTTAATTAATTTCACAACTTTTCTTGGGTTTTGTGTTTGTTTGGGTTTGGTTTTGTTTTTTCTTTTTTCATCAGGCTTTAAACAGACCAGAGATAAAAGAATAATCATTTATGTTCCTTACCAAGAAATGGATCCATTTTAAAAGTGGAAAACAGGTGTAATTTCATTCATTTCTTAATGTTGGAGACAAAGAAATAAATTGCAAAAAAGCAGGTAGCATCCAGTTCAGTAGGCAAATCTGCAGAGCGGCTTCAGATTGCTCAGTTGATGAAGTGAGACAAAGAACTCCCTCCTGCATTGTGTCAGGTCTGATATAACACACACACACACCACACCACAAGTCGGGGGATTTTTGCCATTGTCTTCGCCCGAGCTGAAGTTTCCTTGGGGAGTCCTCACACTGACAGCTTCCCTGCCTTGCTGGCAATGAACTGTTTGCAGCTGGGGGAGCAAAGGCCCAGCAGTGGCTCTCCCTGCCCCTGGTGGTGCTCCCTTGCAGACCCTGGCAACCACAAGGACCAGGAGAGCTCTGCCTGGGAGGCCTGGCCAGCTGATATCCACAGATCAATAACTCCACCTGGCTCTTTTGCTCCCTTTTTAACTCTTAGACAATGGAGTTTATTTAATAGAAGCAGCTGGCTTTCCTTAATGTCTGATTTACTGAGATAACCTAAAATCAGACATAAGGATAACCACACCAAACCATGACATGAAGTTTAGCCTTAATAACACTCCCACAGCTCTTGTGCTCTTAGTTGCAGAAGTGTCGGTCTTTTTGCAGTATATACATGTTACTGCTGGTTGCTATAATTGAGCAAGTATTTTGAAAATTAGGTAGGGAGAAAACCACATCAGGAATGTCAAGCTGTAACTACCCAGTATTTTGGATTTTCACGTATCTAACAGTGAAAAGAATGATAGGGGTAATCAGTACAGCAACAGCAGCTGTAACTCCAGTCTTTGTTTGCACAGGCTGGTACAGGTGGTCCTCTGTGAGAAATGCAGCAGTGCTGTGTGTGCTGTATACCATTGCAGGCACGTTTACTCCACCTGCATGGCCCACACCTGGGGCTGTGCTGCACATAAATGTGAGTTTCTTCCTGTGTGTGACACAAGAGCAGCTCCCTGGTGAAGAGGGGCCAGGAGCATTGCCCCTGCAGCAGGTACAAGATGGGAACAGGGGACCAGGATGTTACTCACCAAGCACAAGCTTTCTAACAGTAAAAGTGAGTGATTTTTACCATTTGATCCACACTGCTTACTAAAAAGGGCTGTTTCCTTAGACTCTCCAGTGTGTTTTTCCATGAGTTCATACCCAACAAATTCCATACTTTCATGACTCAAGTACCAATGGACTTAGTGCAGAAACCTGCTGGCAGCAGAGCAGCACAGAAGCTGAGCGGCCTCAAAAAGGACAGCAAGGGCAGATTTGTGGCTCAGAAGGACAGAGCTACAGAAGGACACTGCTGCTGTAAGTGTGAGCTGCAGCTTCAGCTCTGCAGCTCCTGCTGTAAGGATACCTGCCCAAAATGCTTCCTCGCATGAACACACGGGCAGGGCTTCCCAGCATGTCCTATCCACTCTGTCAGATTAGTAATAAAGCTAGCAAATGTTGTAAGGTTAAATAAAAAACCAACCAGACAAACAAATGGAGAACAAAACAACAAAAAACAAACAAAAACCCCAAATAAGAAAGATGCCCTTAAAACAGAGTACATTTTTTTGACATGTACTCTGATGGGCCAACCTCCCAAGCTGTGCATGAGCCTCTCCCAGTTTCCCAGGAAAACAACCTTACAAAAATGGACACTAAGTGGTGCTAAGTCGGTAACAGAAGGGAACAGCCTCACACAGGCCCCAGGAACGACCACAGGAGCTCTGCAGCAGTACTGGAGGGCAGCAGGTCACGAGGTGCCCACTGCCACAAACAAACTTCATCCCAGGTGGGGCAGGTGAAGCCTCAAGGTAAAGGCAGTCTCCATGTGCTCAGTGGGAGGGAGCTCTCTTTGTTCGTGGAAGGGATTTGTCTGTGTGGAAGGGACGTGTCCGTGTGGAAGGGATGTGTCCGTGTGCAAGGGATTTGTCTGTGTGGGAGGGATGTGTCCCATGTAGAAGGGACGTGTCCATGGAGAAGGGACGTGTCCGTGTGGAAGGGATGTGTCCGTGTGGAAGGGATTTATCCATGTAGAAGGGACGTGTCCATGTGGAAGGGATGTGTCCGTGTGGAAGGGACGTGTCCCTGTGGCACAGCTGACAGCTCAGCGTCTGTGCTCACCACTTCACCAGGGTCTGTGGCTTGAGTGCTCCAGGGACTGGAGCAGCTGCTGTGATTCCCTCACAGCTGGGGCACATTCCCTGGGCAGTGTTTGCTGCTCATCCCGGGAGCAGGAGCAGCGAGGGACTGCACAGGACACTCTGCTGCACAGGTGCCTCCACCATCACACACCTGCGGGCTGCAGCTGAAATGTAACTTGTTCCACAAGTACCACACGTGGTAACAGCTTGTTTAGGAGATGGGCAAAAAGTGCAATGAAAGACGTGAACGCAGAAAAGAGCACTTGGTTCCCAGGAGTGGTGGTGTTTGCTTGTGTACGTCCACATGGATTGCCTCTGTCATGCCTAACAGGTTTGGTTTTCAGGTCTTGCCCTGCACATTTACATGGTTTGTTGTATTTTTTTTTCTGCCGCCCCTGCACACACAGAAAACCAGATTGCCAATGAATTGCCCTCCACTGCTGGGGACCTTTTTGAGTACACAGTTACTTTTAACATTTAATTAGGTCTGATAACAGAATAAAATGTTCTTGGCGCAGCAGAGTGCCTATAGCTCAAACCTGAGCTATATTTCTCTCCCCACAGGGTGGTCAGTGCCCAGCAGTGCAAGGACACCCGTCAGATACCTGTTGTTAGGGCTTTATCAGCATTTCTGCCATCAACACAAATGATTGCCAGGGAGCTGCAGCTCAGTTGCAAAAAAACAAAAAAACAAACCAACCAAACAAACAGAACCCCAAAAAACCCCACAAAACTGTAGGCTACTGTTTAGCACCGGGGGTCTTGTTCGCTTGCCGTTTTGTGGGGTTGTTTTCTGACATCCCTCCCCGTGAGCACACAGATGTAAATCGCAAGCGGCGCCGGGGTGTTCGTCACCGATCAACAGACGAAGCTCTTGCAGTCACACGCACAGTAGCTGCTTTTTTACACTCCCGTCAGCTCACAGATTGCTTTAGGCCACAATATGTTTATCATATGTCTTAGCGCTGCCTTTTTTTTTTTTTTTTTAAGACTTAATAAATAACTGGCAACAACCCTCAGCTGCCGTGCTACAAACACAAGTCCTTTCAGCGGAGGCACCTGGCCGGCGCCGGGGACTCGGCACAGGTGCGGGGCTGCTCCCGCCCTCGGCCCCCGCAGGATGCCGGTGTTGGTGAGGGCAGCCCCGGCCGCAGGTGGGGCACAGCCGCCCCTTCCCCACGCGGGACGAGGCCGCGGCTCCTGCCGGGAGCTTCCAGCGAGGGGCGCGGGCGGCGGAGCCCCCCCGTGCCGGGATCCCGAGCGCTCCGAGCCCCGGCGGGGACCACCGGCTCGGTGACGGCCCCGCCGCCCCGCGGCACCGCCCGCCGCCAGCCCCGGGCCGGGCGCGGCCGGCCCAGCCGAAGAGGGAGCTGCCGACCCCGCCGCCGAGCAGCGCCGCGGCCGCCCTCTCCCTGACTGACTCGGGGAAAATCATTGTTTGGCTCCGGCATTAGCTACATTCCAGCGGGACGCAGCGCCCAGTCTCCTTCCTCGCATTCCTGCCCCACACAAAGGAGTCCCTGCCTCGCCGCGCCCCTCGCAGCGCTCGCCGCTCCGCAGAGCCCCTCCGGGCCGGCCGCCGCCTTCGCCCCCGCCCGGGGGTGCGGGCGGGCCGCGGCCCCAGCGCGGGGCGGCCGCCGAGGGCGGCGGGGGCAGGGACCCGCCGAGCGCAAATTCCTCCGCGCAGCGCGCCATTGACTGGACCGAGCAACTTATTTAAGGCTGGAAAGTGACACAGGGGCGCCTCGTCTGCGCCGGCCGCGCTCCGCCGGGCAGCCCGGCCGCACCGAGCCCAGCGCCGCGGCGGGGATGCCGCCCGGGTGACCGCCCCGAGCCCGGCCGCCGCCTCGCCGCTCTCCGGACGAGGAGCCGCGTCCGCCGCTGCCCCGCCAGGACCGCGGGAAGGGGCTTTCTTTTGGGGTGCTTTTTTGTGTTGCTGGATTTGGGGAATTTTTTTCTGCTTTTTTGGCTTTTTTTTTCTTTTTGGATTTTTTTTTTTTAACTCTTCTTTCCCCGCTCCGGGCTGCGCTTTCGCGGAGAGTTCACCGCCTATCCCCGCCCCGCGCCGCCGGGCTCCGGCAGAGCATGGAGAAGTACGAGGAGGACATGGCACTGAAGGCCACCAAGTTCATGGAGGACCTGTCCCTGTACGAGCCCTGCCCGGAGGGTCCGTACGGCCGGGGCGGCCGCCGGGACCTGGTGCTGCACCCCGACCTGGAGGAGACCAAGCGGGTCATCGCCGCCCACATGACGGCGGAGCAGCGGGGCCGGAAGATGAACGGCACCGCCGCGCCGCCGCCGCCCGCCGAAGGCTTCCCCGCCGCCGCCCCCTGCGGCAAAGCCGCCCCGCTCCGCGCCAACGGCCGCGCCGCCGCCGAGCCGCCGCCGGGAGCGGGCCCGCCGTGCTGCGAGGAGGGGCTGTGCACCCGCTCCGAGGTGGCGCTGCCCTGCTACAGCGGCTTCGCCGACAAGGGCAAGCGCTACTCGGCCGAGGGCTACCGCTACGCCGCGGGCAGCGCCTACGAGGGCGGCTACGTGGCCAAGGGCGGCGGGCGGGCGCCCGGCGGCCCGGACGGCAAGTTCGGCGCCGCCAGCCCGCGGGCCAGCCTGGCAGCCGCCGCCTCGCCGGGCCCCGCCGCCGAGCACGGCAAGTTCTCCAGCCCGCGCTCCAGCCTGGGCGGCGCGGTCGCGCTGCCCTACGAGAAGTTCTCCAGCCCCCGCTCCAGCCTGGTGGTGCCCGGGCAGGACAAGTACGGCAGCCCCCGCGCCAGCCTGGTGCAGTACGACGGAGCCGCCCTCAGCCCCCGCTCCAGCTACGCCAGCACGGCCAGCGACACCAGCAAACACTCCAGCCCCCGCGCCAGCCTCACCGGCTACGACGGCGGCGGCAGCAAGCCCAGCAGCAACCGCACCAGCGGCATCAGCATGGGCTACGACCAGCGCCACGCCAGCCCCCGCTCCAGCACCGCCAGCCAGTACTCCTGCACCGCCAGCCCCCGCTCCAGCTACTCGGACTCCAGGTACGGCCCGCCGGGCAGCGCCGAGCCCGAGGGGGCGGGCGGCACCGGGCTCGCCCTGGCCAGCCCCCGCTCCAGCCTGTGCGGCCCCGAGGGCCGCGGCTCGGCCGGCCCCGCCGTGGTCAGCCCTCGCTCCAGCATCTCCAGCCAGAGCTCGCGGAGCTCCCGCGGCTCCATGAGCGCCTACCCCGAGCTGCAGCTGCCGTCGCCCCGCTCGTCCCTGCTGGGGCCCGGCCTGCCCGAGGACGGCGCCGTGCCCGAGCTGGGGGACGTGTACCACCGCATCCATGCCCAGTCCCCGCCGCGGCACGACCCGCAGCACCCGGCCGGCGCCCCCGAGCCGCCGCCCCCCTACGCCTACAGCCCCACCAAAGGCTCCGCTTCGGCTCCCAAATTCAAGCTCCCCTACCAGGTGACGCCGTGCCGGGAGAGCGGCCCCAGCCAGGCGGAGAGGCGGCTGGAGGCGCTGACGCTGGAGCTGGAGAAGGAGCTGGAGATGCACATGAAGAAGGAGTACTTCGGTGAGTGGGGCGGGGGGAGCGGGCGGCTGGAGGGCGGCGGTGCGCGGGGCCTGCCGAGCCGGGAGAAGGCGCGAGTGCCGTGCCCGGGGCTGCTCTGGACCAGGTGCCTGCGGGAGTCTCACATGGCCACAGACACTGTCTGCTGTCCGAAGCGCTTGCACCGTAGTTCACTCCCGGTATGTGAACTCTATCCCGTCTGTTCCTACGCGCTGTGGCGGGATGTGTGCTGCTTCCCTTTCCACGTGCGGCTGGGAGATGAGTGCCTGAAGTGTGGGAGAGCTGCTTGTGCACCGGGGCTTGCTGTGACTCTCGTTTGTCTCCCCTCCTCACGGTCTGCTGAAGCTTCTCTGCTAGCCTCCAGCATCCCAGAGGATGTGGTGTTTGCGATCCTCGGTCTGTGGTAACTTTTGTAAATGATGAGTATGGCTGGTGGAGCAGTTCTTAGTGCCTGGTTCAATGAAATGTGTGGTAGTTCAGAGCACCTGTGGGAGCCCAGCATTGTTCCTGCCCGCGAGGCCTCGCAGGATCTGCTCAGCAGACGGGGGAGTTTGGAGCAGAGGAGCCCTCGGCCCTTGCTGAGGTTAAGTCGGCCTGTTGATCACCTCCTGAATTTTTGTTGCTTTTGTTATGAAAGAAAAGTAACTTGAAATGTGCATGTTCTTGAAATGTGGATGAGCGCACGTGTTTTATAGCCACAGTAGTTAGGATTAGGCTCCTCTGCCTTTACTTTGTACTGGATGGCAAAGGCTAAAAACCCCTGTGAGAAGCTGATCCCGGGGTGTGCAATCCTGCCCTGGCTCACAAAGCTGATCCCGGGTGTGCAATCCTGCCCTGGCTCACGAAGCTGATCCCGGGTGTGCGATCCTGCCCTGGCTCAGGTGAGCAAAGCTCCGGGACCGGGCAGCCTCGGGAGCAGCTCGATCGTTCCCCGCTCCAGCGCGGGGATGTCGGAGCTCCTGCAGGGCAGGGAGGGAGAGGCCTGGGAGGGTAGGGATGAGCCAGCCCCCTCCGAGGCCTTTGAGGGAATGGTGATCTCCGTGCTTTGTGTGCGTTCCCCATGAGGACGGAGCCGTGTATCACCGTCCCTGGCTCGGTCGGTGCTTTTGGCGCAGCACCGGGTGCTCTGCGGGAAAGAAGGCGCTCCAGGGCTGCCTTCATTGTCTGGGAGAGAGACCTGGGCCGGCCGGTGCAGGTAGCTAAGTGAGCAGCAGCCTCTCTAGCAGGGAAACCTCTCTGCAAACTGCAGCGGCAGAGTTTCTGCAGGCTTTTGTGCCCAGACAAAGGAGGCTGAATGCAGCGCTTACTGCCTTCCCTCATCCGTCCTGGGCTGATAAGGAAGCTGATGGATCACCGAGGGATGTTTGCAGTGCTGGCACCTGGCTCGGTGTTGGGGGCAGCTGTGGCTCCCTTCGGAGGGGGCGGGAGCGGCGTGGGGCTTGTAGCGCACCAACTGTGGCAGGAAATGTTACCCTCAACATTCCCAGGGTCAGGAACAAAATGTAGGAGTAAGAACAAGTTACCTGTGCTGAGCCTCTGGGAGGGGTTTCCAGTGGCCTGGGAAGGCTGAGGGGTGTGATCAGGAGCTCCAGGAGCAAACATGGGGAGTCTGTGCTGGGGATAATTTTTGTGTTTCTCAGAGTTTGGCTGTTGCAGATGCTCTCCCGGCCTCGGGGGGAATGCTCCCAGTGCAGGATGAGCAGTGCCTGGGCCTGGGCAGCCTCTGTGCTGCTCTGGAGGCTCCTGCTGTGGCAGCACCGAGGAGCACTGCTGTGACTTCTACCCTGGAAGCAGATGAAACCCAGAAAACTGGGCTGCTTTGGAAGAGAAAGTTGGTTTCTGTGAGCTGCCAAAGTTTGGATAAATCCTGGTGGATTTGATCCCATCTTTTTGGTTCAGATGATCCATGTAGGTGAATGCTGGGTTTTGGCTGAGTCAGTGCATGAGAGGCTGACAGGGCTGACCACAGCCCTGGGTGAGAGTGAGAACAGAACAGGGAGAAGTATGGTTTTAGTTTGACTTTGAGGGTGTCTTAATAAAAGGAAGCAAGGAAAATGCCTTGATTTCACTGCAGTTTGTCCATGCTGCAGCTGTGAGGTGTCTGCATGGCACTGGCACTCAGTGGCACTCCTGAGGCAGTGGTGGGTGTTCTTTGGTGCCTGTGGGGAGCAGAAGTGTTGAGCCAATGGTCCAACAAGGTAGAGGGGACAGAGATGCTTTACTGTTTCTTAATTAGATTAGCTCAATTGTATAATGAGTAAATGCTGATATGAGGACACCAGGTATTTGCTGTGCTCTGTGTCCTGTCGTCGTGTTGTTATTGTCTGCCCCCACACCCCCAGTAAAATTAAAAATGGAGCAGTGTGCTATTTTGGAACTGAGGTGAAGGGACTGGCCAGCTCTGTTTGGAGCAGGAACAGCCCTGCCCTCCCCTGCCTCCATGCTGGCTGTGGGTCACTGTGTGTGAGTGTGGTGCTGGCAGGCCCTGGCTGCTTTCCCACCCCTCCCTGCTTCAGGAGGGAGCCGTAGTGTGGGACAGATAATTATGGGATGGGGAGAAGTGCAGGGTCTAATCTACAGAGAGGCTCTGGGGAGCCCAGCCAAGCAGGGTGCAGCCCTCAAGCCTCCTGTGCTGCTCTGCTGTGCTGTGCTGGGAGCTTTGTTTTACTGCTCCAGCTTCTCCATCCTCCCCTTCCCTCTGCCAGGCTGCAGTGCATCTGGAGAGAGAAGGAAGATGCCCCCTCCTACCCTTGGTTTAATCTGAGTAAAGGTGCCAGTGCTGCCAAAAGCAGGGCTCTGCATCTGCCCAGTTGCACAGGTGAGCACAGCACCATTCCAGCTCCCTGTGCTCCCACCAACACCTTGCAGCCACCTGCACTCACTGATCTGACAGAAACCAAGCCTGCAGAGGAGGAGGGAGAAGAGGGAAGGTTGTTTGGGGCTGGGTTGGCGAGTTGCTCCAGCTCATCCTTGTCAAAGAGATGGCTGGGGCTGACCCAAGGGTGCAGACAGACCCTTCCTTTGGCAGCAGCTGAATTGGGTAAAGCTGTGAGACTTTGTTCCCTTGTAGCTGCTTCCTGTGCATTCCCTGTCCAAACCTCTTCCTCCTCAACCCTCTGAGACCCCCTGTATGGCAGTTTGGGAAATGTGCTTGGTTTAGTGTCAGATGCTGGGAAGTAAGGTAATAAAAAATACTTTCACTCATTTTCATAACTCTTTTGAGCTGAACATTGTTATGAGGTGAGGTAAAAGTTGTTTCAGGCATGTTTTTTAGATGGAATGTTCATCCTGAGATGTCAGCAGGACATTGGTGGGTGTTGGAAAGTCATGAGCTCAGGCACTGTCTTAAAATCTGTTTTCTTTGCGGAATACTTGTCTGATGTCTAGGTGTTGGAAAAAAGTGTGAAATTAAAGTTGTATTTTGGCACACCCATCCAAATCATGCATCCTTGTGGGACTGACTGTAAACCTGTGGCTTGTCACCTGCCAGGCAGGGAAAGGTCCATGCTGAGCACTTGGGCTGTTTGGCTGCTATTTCTGCAGCAGATCTCTCTGCTGGAGTGGTGTCAGCAGTGCAGTCACTGCTGCAGGGGTGCAGTCACTGCTGCAGGGGTGCAGTCACTGCTGCAGGGGTGCAGTCACTGCTGGCAGCCCCTGCTGTGCTGCAGCCATCCCCAAGCAGGGCTCTGCTCACCTTTCCATGGGGATGGAATCCAGCCCCAGAAGCAGGGGTGTCTCAGGGGGGACACAAAGCCTGATTAATTCTGTTAATAATGCACTCCTCAGCTTGGCACAGCCCTGCTGAGTGGCCTTGACTTTTGAGAGCTCTCTCTTCCCATAAAGCCATCCAGCAGAACCAGCACATGTTTGCTGGAGCAGCACCAAGAAGCAGTGCTGATAACATGGTGCTGAAAAGCCTCTGGCTTGGCAGGGGAGGGAAGGGAAGACTGAGTGAAGGGAGGAAATAAATCTCTAGGCCCATCCAGGCCCTCTCTGCCCTTTTTGTGCATAGTCATCCATGTAAATCTGGATTTGAGCCCTGCAATATGCTCATGAATTCAGAGCTGTATGTTTGTGCTTGTTCTGTGTGTGCAGGTTGATGTGATGGAAAGATGTTTATGCAAGTGAGATCAAGATTAAGACACACAGTAAGTAACAGTCGTTAAGTCTCTAAAAGCTGTATTGCACAGAGATTAAATTTGAATGAAATTTAGATGAGCTTGCAGTTGGTGAGCAGAACACTTGAGAGATTTGCTATGGAGTTGTTTTCAGTCTTAAGAATTCCTGAAGGTTTCTCTGTGAAAATATTAGTTCTTTCCATCCTGTTTCCATCAAGTAAAGGTGTAATGATTGATACATCATATCCTTTGGGGGGATAAGCAGTGGTTTACTGTCTGGGAATTACTTTCTATTTCTCTTTTGCTGGGCTTAGAAATTCACCCAGTGTTGGCAAGCAGTTGATGTCCTTCAGCATTTGCAGTTGGGGCTGCCCAGAGAAAAAATAACCTTTGATAGGCAAACACTTAAACAGAAATGAACTCCCATGGTGGGGTCCCTGCAGTGCTCAATCAGGCTGTGTACCTCAGAGTTCTGCTTTTTATAATCTCCCCATTACAGCTGGAAAATGCATTGCTGAAGCTGACTTGAGAGTGGTCAGGCTTTTCTGGCCAAAGGGCAGGAAAGGCTCCAAGGAGGTTTGTGCTCAGGGGAAGGGGCAGAGGAGCTGCCCTGGAGCTGCTGGGGTCCCTGTGGGGTGGCAGCATCCTTGTCAGCCTGTCCCTGAACGGGGCAAGGAAATCATGGTCAGAGTGATAAAATCTGTAGCTGGAACATCATCCAAAGGCAGGAAGGAATAGAAAGGTGAGGAGAGAGAAAGTAGAAGGAATTACATGGAAAAAGCATGGGATAACACAAGTGTACAGAGCTGGGAAAAGGAAATTTTGTCTGTGGCATTGAATGTGCTATGAAGAGAGTCCTTGTGACTCTCCTTGAAGTTGGGAATTGATGTAATAACAGCAGGGGAGAGTTGTGGAGTGTATGTGTGGTTTTGTTTTATTAGGTATACTAGATAATGTAACATGTATAATTAACATGAAATGGGAATTTGGGTGGCTGTAACTTGGATGGCAGCCTGTGTTATGAATGGGGACAAACATTTTCTTATCTCCAGTTGCAGGACACTTGGCTGTGGATGGGACATTGTTTCATAGCAAATGGTCTTTCTGTTTCTTTTTGTTTCTCATGCTTTTGCTCTGATAAAAGTAGCGTTAAAGTAGTGTTAAAAGCCCTGTGTGTAAGAGGGCAAGGAGAAAGCCCTTCTTCCAAAGAACTGGCACGTGTTTGACTGGGGTGAGGTTCTAGGACCGAGGTTTGTGCCTGCAGGACAAGGGCTGGTGCAGGTGTGAGCATTGCTGTGCTGGTTTGTCCCTGAAGTTGTCTAGTTTTTACATCTAAAATGTGTGAATGGTACAAGTTTGTGTGCTGCCACTGATGGCTTCATGGCAGCAGGTCTAGGCTGAAATCCTTGATATCCACAGTTAATGAATTAGGATGTAAATGGCTCTTGGCTCCGTGGATATTGGTGCTTAGAAAACACTCTCAAAGGAAGAGACTTTGCCTAATCCTAAAGTGATTATTTTTTAAAAATGCTAAAATTATTATTTTAAAAATGGCCCAAACTTGGCAAAATAATTTTCAGGTATGTAATAGGATTGTTCAGCAATTGAAAGAAAATAAACTGGCAGTGATAAGCCAGGTAGTTTTACTAGGATCAGAACATTTATGCAGGTATTTAATAAGCTCTACACTTGGCCTTCTACCTACTTTATGTGCCCCAAATATCCCAGGATAGCACTTCACAGCACTTTGGCAGAGTCTAGTTGATTGTTGGTATAATTGTTAAATGGTTATTGTGATTGTTCAATAATTTCCTGTTCTGTGGCTGGAGAAGCTGAGTGTTAGAGTGTGATGTGGTGGTTGATCTTTGTGCCCACCCTGGACAAAGTGCCTGCTCTGGAACAGGGATGTGTGAAATAGAGCAAAGCAGGAGCAGCCAGAGGATGGATGCAGGAATGTGCATGGTGTCTGTCAGCTTTGTTGGGAGCTTGGGAGGGCTCCCTTTGGAGGGCTCTGTTCAGGTCCTGGCAGGACCATCCTACCTGGGGCTGTGCTGTGGCATTGCCTGTGACAGCTCCTGGGGCTCCAGCAGGATTCCTGCTGGCTTGTTAACTTCAGCTCTGAACAAAATCAGCAAAGGTGCCAATGATCAACCAATAAATGTGCTGTTTGGCTGGACTTCTCTGTGACTTTTCAAAGTGCCTGAGTGGGTGCTTTCTCTGGAAGTGGGTTTTCTGCCTTTTTAATTTTTCCACTGGAGCAGATAGCTGCATTCTGTGGTATGTGTTATCTCTCCTTGTTAACCTCGCTGGGTTGTTCTGGCTCCCTGTCAGCATAGCCCTGCTTGTTACTGTGCTGAGACTGAGCACAAAAAGCAGCCAAGGCAGTCATGTATCTCTTCCAGCTGGAGTATTTCACATTGTCTGAAACTTCATTCCCTGTTTCTTGGAGCAGTTTTTACTAAATCTCCAAAGTCACATTTATGGTTCCAGCAAAGTTTTAAGAAAAGGCCTGTGACTGATGAAGGGACAAACCCTGCACCCAGAGCACAAACACTCTGTGATGCTCAGCTGAGATGTCCTGTGCACACAACATGGAGGGGCTTGCACAGGGACTTGGCTGGGGGTGAGAATTTATTATATATATGGGGTGATATATGTGTTATTTATTATATATATATAGGGTTATATGTGTTATTTATTATATATATATAGGGTTATATGTACTCTTTATTATATATAGAGTTATATATGTTATTAAATATATGGGGTGATATATGTGTTATTTATTATATATAGGGTTATATGTGTTATTTATATTATATATATATGGTTATATGTACTCTTTATTATATATAGAGTTATATATGTTATATATATGGGGTGATATATGTGTTATTTATTATATATATAAGGTTATATACATGTGTTATTATATATATGTGTTATTTATTATATATATATAAGGTTATTTATTTTATATATAGGGTTATATATATATAATGATATATATATAAAATGATATATATATATAATGATATATATATATATATAATTTTATATATATATATATATAAATTTTAATATATCTATATTGGGTGACACTTATTTCCAAATCTGCAGTGTTTGAGAGTGAAGGCAGGGTGCAGTGTCAATATCAGAGCTTGTCATGAAGTAGGGAGTGCATCAAATGGGAAACCAGGAGGCATTTAATAGGTTACAAAAGTCATGTCTCATGTGTAATATTGCTCTTTTAAGAATTTGGCTGAAAAAAGCTTGTTTCAGTTCAGAATGTATTTATAGTTTTTTGGAAAAGTAGATGGCTGTTGTGGAAGAACTGCTAGGGACTTTCATTGTTTCCCAGCCATCCAAACATTTATTTAATTGGTGAGCTGTTTCACTGCTGACACCTCAGAACTCCTGGAAAGAGAAAACAAGATGTTTTCTTCCTTTAATGTGGTCACTTGAAAAAATGAGAACATTTCAAAGTTAAAATAAAGAGGAACAGAAAGCCATTCCTAAATGCAGTTTGACAGTTGTGCATGTTTGGATGCTCCAGCTGGCTTGGATCATATTTCCTGTGGTCTGAGGAGAGCCTGTGGCCTCTCCCAGGCATGGGAAATACCCTTTTGTTCTGGTGGTCACGGCACAAACCTTTCCCTGTGCTGCAGCTCATCCCCAGGGTGCAGGGCTGGGCTGGGGGTCCTGCTGCAGTTCTGAGCCTCCCTCTGTGCTGGCCCTGCCCCAGGGGACACCAGGCAGGGCCACTCCTGGGTCAGGGCTGCTGAGGGACACTCAGGGATGTCCCAAATCTCAGTGCCACTGATCTGAAGCTCCCTTCTGTGTGTCTCTGCAGTATGTGTGGGTTGGGAACCTTTGGGAACCTTTGGTTTCTGACCAGGTGGAAGAGGAGTGATAGTGGCTGTGATAAATCAGACATGGGCTTGGCTGGACTGAGCCAGCCCAGGGCTCTGATGCTGTGGCTGTTCTGCTCTCTTGCCCTTGTTGATGTGACATTGCCTTCAGTAGTGTTGGAGCAGGATCTTGGTTTTCTGTGTTTTGCTGGTGTGAAATGGCTGCTAAATCCATTTGTTTGGGTCAAATGTTGAAAATGACTGGACAGTAATCACTGACGGAGTGATTCTGAGCAAAGGGATAGTGACTGAACTTTGTCACTTAGCTCTGGTTTCCCCTGCTCACAGAAGTGTGTTCATCTGGCTCGTGCTGTCCTGCTGCCTTGCCTGCTCCTGTCACCACCCTGAAATGCAGCAGGGTCAGACCCTGTCTGTGCATGCTCTCATCTGTCTCTTCCCTTCTCTCCATTCCAAAGGGAATGTTGATTTTGGGCTTTGCTTCAAGAAAAAGGGAAGAAGCAAAAGATGCTGGAGTGCAATCTCACTAAGGCAAGACAACTGCACAGCAGGCAGTGGAGAGATCTATAATTGGTAAAATCTTGGGCTCTCTGTGTTCTGGCAGTGCTGTTAACCTTGAGCATCCCAGATGTAGATGCATCCTCAGGTGTAGGTGTGGCAAACTGACAATTCCTCAGGGAGCAAGGCAGAGGTTTTGATGAATGGCAATAACTGTTGTAGCTCTGTTTTTTTGTTTTGTTTTGTTTTTGCCAGGCAGTTATGTGAAAATTTTCTGCAGTTGGTGGGCTGCCCATTTTTAATCAAAGCCATGTTTCCCAAACCTAACCACTCAATAGGAAACAGACCTGCACACCAATCAAGTGTGTTGGAGCCCATATTTGGAGCTGGTTTCAGAAATAAGCATGTAATTTTTTTGAAGTGTATGTCAGTAGCTGGTTGTCTTGCAAAGTCTCTTGGCCTGCTGTACCTGTTCCTGGCTGGAGCAGGGCTGGGCCTTGGCAGTGCAGCCCTGCAAAGCTGCAGTGGTGCAGAGCCGGTGATGCTGGAAACCCTCCATGACCTGGGTGCAGACCTGGGGGGCTCAGCTCAGGGTGGGGAAAACCCTCAAGACATCTCAAAATAAAATTCATGCAAGGTACTTGGAATTCTTGCAGCTTTATTCAGAAGATGGAGCACATCTGATAAACCCTGTGCTGCCTCATGAGTGACAGTCCTGTTGAAGTCATGGGTGGCATGATGGACTTGTTTCTGACAGCTGGGACTCATCTGGAGCTGCTTTCATTATGCACAGAGATCAGGCAATGAGGAAATTCACACCAGTGCTTTTCCCTGGCCGTGTTTGCCTGCCTGGCCCCTGCACCTCCCAGCCATGGAGAGTCCCAGGTGTCCCTGCTTTGTGCTCTGTAGGAGCTCTGTGCTGTTTGCCTGGGAACCTGGTGCTGCAGCAGGTGAATGCTTTTGTGCCACAGTTTGCAGGAGATTGGTGACTGTGAGCAGGGGGAGCAGTGGTGTGGGACACGGCAGAGATGCTCTGTGTCCTGTGACCCCTGCAGCTTGTACCAAGTCATTTCTGGGCACAGAGGTCCCAGATTGCTCTGCTCTCAGGGTGGGGCGGAGGATGAGTGGATGGAATGGAGGCTGGTGCAGATGTGAGCTGTGCATCCTCTGCTTTTCCTCTTGTCATCTGCCCAGAGCAGGGGTCCTTTAAGGAACCCAGAGCTGGAGAGGATGTACAGCACAGCTCCAGGCACAGACAGGGCTGATGCACGTGAACTGCAGTTGTTCCTGTTCTAGGGATCCCCCTGGGTGTTCTAGGGATCCCCCTGGTGCTGCCTGTGCTCAGTGAGGTGCTGGGGCTCTGAGGACTCTTGCCATTTTATTCCTTTGATTGCCTTTTTCTTTTTTTGCAGCAAAATAATAGGTCCAGTCTATTCTTAATATCTTTTTATGAAATGATGGCAGTCACCAGGTGCTAGACTCAGGTGCTGTTTCACAAACAAGTAGAAAAAAAGCTTGTTTTGCTTTGCTCGAAAGAGAATCTCCCAGTCTTTCCATGTGTTGGTTTTGAGAGAGACCCTCCTGTGTGAGTGACAGTGCTGGGGGGGTTGGCTGTTCATGGAGAGTGGGGCAGCAGCACCTGCAGCTGGTCACTGCCAGTTCAGAGAAAGGGAAGAGCTCAAATCCACAACATTTTATTTTGTATATGTTACTATATTCTAAAACCTTAGAGTTTAAATTTTCTACCATGTGATGTTACACACTTCTATTTAAACTACACACACATAATCTTAGTTCTGTTATTCCGGTTATTTTTTCTGTTATTTCTGTTGTTATTATTATTTTGGAAGCCTTCTCCATGGCCTCAGGTCAATGCAGTGTTCTCCTGGGGGTCAGCACAGAAAGTCTGACATTCTCAGTAGCCAGGGTTCCAGCAGCTCTGGGCTGGGGCTTTGAGCCCAGCATGGATGAGGTTTGCCCCTTGCAGGAGTTTCTGGCAGAGTGCAGATGTGGCAATTCACTCACCAAATCCCACATTGCCTGAGAGCAGTGAGGCTATTCCACGTGGGGTGGAATGACTGGAGTGCCAGACCACACCTTTTAAAAAAGCAAACCCAAGAAACCTCTCTGACCTATTGAGAAAATGTATAAAGAGAAGGGATGGCTTGGGTTAGGCTGGAACAGCCTTGCATGCTGTGTAAGGGCACAGTGATGGTGGCTCCTTTGGGAAAAGGCTTTCCCAGCCCCTCTTCCCCACCTGGGAGGAATCCAGGCTGCTGAGGAACCAGCCCAGAGAGAGGAGATGCACAGAGCCCGCCCCAGAGAAAACACTCTGAAGTTGTGCCAAGTGCAGACTTGCAAATCAGCTTCCTGGTGTGCCAAGTGTGTGAAGCTCTGCCTTTCCCTGCTTCCCACCCTGCTCCCACCTCCAGGGGTTTGTCTGCCTTCCCCATGGGGGTGGCAGGAGGGATGGAGCAGGGAGCAGCTCAAACCCATGTGCTGGCCTGGCCTGGCTGGACACCACATCTCACTCTGTCTCCTTGACTTCTCTAACTCACCAGAGGGAAATAAATGAACCCACAAAACAAAACCCCTGAGCTGAAGGACAAATCCTGGACTCCTTTGTGGCAAATTACTGGGTGTTTTGCTTGGTTGGACTGGCAGAATTGGGAAACCTGGGGTTAGATTATTTTAAGGTCAGAGAAAAATGCATTTCAAGTCTGGGGGGAAGGACTTTGTTTCATTTTTCTGACAAAGTGCCCCTTGAATAGTGAGCATTGATTTAGTGCTCTGTTCCCAGCTGGGTCAGTGCCTGCATGGACAGTTCCCAGCCCTGCCCCAGGTGTCACTTTGTCACTTGGTCCACGGGGATGTGCACTGGCTGATCCCAATGGTCAGAGTTCCTCTCCTGCTCTTTGGGGTGGGATTGTCCCTGCTTTGGCTCCTGGTCCCTCTCAACATCCAAGTGCAAGGTCTGTGTGGGCTTCTTCAACGACTTGGATGCTCTGGTCCTCAAGGTTGCTGTGGACTTGGCTGTGATATTTGAAAGCAGAGAGGAAGAGATGTGCAGTATGTGTGTGTGGGGACATCTCTTCAGAGGGTCAGTCCCTCTGGGAGTGCCCACTGCAACTGGGTGCTCACCAGTGTGCACTTGGGGAGATTCTAACTTAATGTTCCCATACAACATGGAAAGGCAAGAGATAAGTGTGATTTTAAAAAAAAAACAAAAAAAAAAACAGGGAGGCTGCTGGGAGTTCTGGCAGATACATGGTAATATTTGCTTAAGTTTCTGAGAAATGCATTATTTCACTTTTATTATTAAGCTTATGTCTGTTTATTTGCATTCCCCTATGTGTTTTCTGGGGTTTTGCCATTGCAAGGCAATGTCTGTTGGTCCAGAACTGCCAGCACCAGGGCTGAGCTGAAAGTGCTATAAACTCACTTTGTTTTTCATTTGGGCCATTTTCATTTTGGTCAGGGAACCAAATGATGGGGCACTGTGAGGGAATGTTAGGTCATGACTTTAGTTTTGCTTGTGCATGTTGTAAATTAGATTGGGAGTACAGCCACAATGCAGTGAGATGAATGAGAGTGTGCCCTTCTAAAGAGACAAGAGCTGCACACCCAGGTGACAACCATGTGTAAAATATCTCCCTAAAGAGTGGAGTTAATTCCTGCTTTGAAGGAAGATCTGGGAGCTGGCGGTGCTGCTGGTGCAGGCTCAGTTCTTCATGCACACTACTGTTCCCCAAAAAAATGCCAGAAAAAGTGCCCAAAAGTGTCCAACTAGCCTGCAAATCAATTGCTGTTTGAATTTTTTGGACCATGCAGCTTGCAGTTTCTCACCAAGCAGTTGACTCAAGTCAACAAGATAGGTGTTGTCTCGGGGTCTGAATTAAGTCACACTGACTCCAGGCCCAGTGTGACCACTGGGGAGCAAACAGTGGCATGGTTGTGCTTGTGCTGCAGCCCAGGGCAGGGCACCAGCCTGGAAGCACCAAAACGGGGGAAGAAGGAGATAAGGATGTTCTGTGCAGGCTGGAAAACAGAGGTCAGAGCAGGTGGCAGTCCACAACAGGAGTAGAATAGTTCAGATGTTCTCTCAGAGAGTTCTGAGGTCAAGTGATGAAGAAGTGGTGGCGAGTGGTTGTGCAGGGGACAGAGTTTGGGGCCTGGGGACAGGCAGGGTTTCAGGGCTGAGCTGGAGGTGCTCGTGCTGCCAGCTCTGAAGGGCTGGGTGCTGGCTGGGAGCTCAGCCTGGCTGCAGAGGACAGGCAGCAGCAGCTCCTCCTTGGCCACCCTGTGGATGTGTGTTCCTCCCTGCACAGCCATTCCTGCCAGCCTGAGTCACAGCTCCACTGCAGGATGAAAGCTGTGGCTCCACCAGCTGAAAATCAATGGGGAACAACCATTTTGAGTGATCTCTGCAGGGTTGGTTTGTTTTTGTTTTTGTTTTTTTTTTTTTTGTTTTTTTGTTTTGGTTTGTTTTGCTTGAAGAAATGTCTCTCTTGCAGTGGTGGGAGACAAGCAGAGAAGATGTTGAAGACTTTTTGTGACTGGTACCAGAGTGAGGCACAGTCTGCTGTAACTGGGGATCGACAATGATTCCTTCTCTAAGAGGGACAATTGGCTCCTCTGGAGGAATTATAAAATCCTTCATCTCTCAAAGGCACCAGTGGGAGAAGCAGGGGATGTGCAGGCACCAGCTCAGTACCAACTCTGTACTTCACTCTTAACCTTACAGAGAAAGCACAGTGGGGAGTTTCATCATTGATTTGGTAAAAGCTGCCCTTATTTTCATGGATATAATTACAGAAGAGGTTATATTCATCTGCAAACAAAGGCTCTAGTATTTTTTTTTAAGCAGAAATAATTTTTAAAACCCCAAACAACCAAACTAATTCTTTTAGCTAGTTTTCAAAAGATAAGTTTTGTGGGTTGTGTTAGTTGCTTTGTTGGTTTTTTTGCAAGGAAGCATTGAAGAACCCATTTCTTGGTGAATACAGTGAAAGGAGAGATTCCAAAAGGGCTTTTGTGCAATTAAGGGAATGTTTGCATTAGGTTGTGCTGCAGTGATTTAACACATGAGAAGGAAAAATCCCAGCTGAGTGATTTACACATGGATCTCGAATGTTTTGATCAAAGGTCAGACTCAGAAATGCATTTATGCTTATTTTTAAGTCCAAAGAGAATCCAGTGGAGAGTTAAATCTCTAAGTAGGCATTTAATGTGTAAATATTCACAGGTAGCTCTTTACTTAGCCATGTCATTTTGCTGTGAGTTTAGACAGAGCCAGATTTACTTGGAAGCTGAAGTCTCCAGTACCTACAACAGGGGAGAGCATTTCTGTGGACTGAACTGAATTTGAATATTTCATATATAAATTCTCCTTTTTACTGACCTACAGGAGTTCTAAAGTAGGTTGGGAGAAGTGAAAAGGGGTCAGGAAAACTGGCTGATTTTTCAAGGCTTGCAGTGTCCAGGTTCAGGAATGGTCCATCCTGACATGCAGGAAGTGGCAAGAGGCTGCATGGGTGAGCAAGGGGCTCTGAAGAAAGAAATGGAAAGGATTTGTGGTATATGTAAGGGGTGGAAACAGGGACAGCTGACCTGGGGGACTATCCAGAGACACAACATCTTCAGCTGGTGCTGGTGAAAGACAGGGAAGTCAGGGAGTGTTTCTGCAGGTATGTGAGAGAAAAGAAGACCAGGAAAAACATGGCCAGGGATGCTGGGTTGGCCTTCTGGGATGAAAATCTTGGGGAATCGGGGAGAGCTGTGATGCTTGATCTCAGGTTTAATAAAGCTTTTGATGCTGTCACCCATAGCATCCCTCTGCACAAACTGGTGAGGTACAGGCTGTGAGAGGGACTGGAAAGTGGCTGAGCTCAGGTGGGACCAGCAGGATGAGGCTGAGCTGGAGCCAGTCACTGGTGGTGTATTGCAGTGTTCACAGGGTCCCAGGGAAGAGATGAGAATCTTGACTCCATGTTTCAGAAGGCTGATTTATTATTTTATGATATATTATATTAAAAGAAAATTATATATTAAAACTTACTAAAATAATAGAAGAAAGGATTTCATCAGAAGGTTTGAAAGGAAAGATAATAAAATCTTGTGACTGACTAGAGTGTGAGACAGCTGGACAGTGATTGGCCATTTATTAAAAACAATCACATGAGACCAATCACAGATCCACCTGTTGCATTCTACAGCAGCAGATAATTATTGTTTACATTTCATTTCTGAGGCCTCTCAGCTTCTCAGGAGAAAAAATCCTAACAAAAGGATTTTTCATAAGATATATCCATGACAGTGGTGCTCCTCAGCAGTCTATGTTCTGGAGTCAGCAGTGTTTGACATCTTCATTAATGATGGCACAGAGTGCCCCTCTAGCCAGGCTGTGGATTGTACCCCATGGAGGGTACACATGGACTGATGGAAGGGATGGATGTGGTGGTGCTCAGCAGGACTCTGACAGGCTGCAGACATGTGGGAATGGGAACCTCAGGAAATTCAGCCCAGGGAAAAGCCAAGTCCTGCACATGGGGAGCCACAGCCTCACCCAGTGCTGGGAGCAGCTCTGCAGAGAGGCCCTCTGGGGTCCAGGCTGGGTGTTTGGCAAAGGAAACCTCAGCAACTGGAGCTGGAGTTCAGGCTGACCACCCTGGGTCATGGATCGGAACCATCATGTGTAGCCATGATATTTTCTGAAAAATCCTTTCCTTAGGATTTTTCCTCCTGAGAAGCTGAGAGGCCTCAGGAACAAAATGTAAGCAATGGTTATCTGCTGCTGTGGAATGCAACAGGTGCATCTGTGATTGGTCTCATGTGGTTGTTTCTAATTAATGGCCAATCACAGTCAGCTGGTCTGGACTCTCTGAGCCACAAACCTTTGTTATCATTCCATTCTTTTTCAAGGCTTATTCTTAGCCAGCCTTCTGATGAAATCCCTTCTTCTATTCTTTTAGTATAGTTTTAATATAATGTATATAATAAAATAATAAATCAAACCTTCTGAAACATGGAGTCAGATCCTGGTCTCTTCCCTCTTCCTTGGACCACTGTAAACACTTTCATGATCATGGATCAGAACCATCATGGATCAGAACCACCCTGGGTCATGGATCATGGATCAGGACGACCCTGAGTCATGGATGAGGACCATCATGGATCCTGGGCACCCTGGAGCTGCCTGCATGTCCTGGGTGCCCTGGGCTTGGTGCAGCCTGGGTGTCTGGGCACTTTGCCCTCAGCAGCTGTGTGTGAAGCAGGGGCTGGCAGTGGGGTGTGCCAGCTTTGGCTGTGGGTGTCCTGGGTGGGGGGACACTCCAGCTCCCAGGCAGTGCCTGTGGAAGGTCCCTCTGTGCACTGGGAGCCTGTGGGGAGCTCAGCTCTCATCCAGGCTTCCCAAAGGCAGCCCCTCCTGTGCCCACCTCTCAGGTGGATGCCCTGAAACCTAAAAGGGCACCAAACAACTACCACATATTTCATATTCAGATGTGAATGATCCTTTATTGCTTTTGGTATGATCCTAGTGGGAATCCCTGCTTTAGCCCTGCCATTGCACTGGGCTCTCCAAGGACGGGTCACAAGCAGCAGCTGGGGTGGAAAGGGTTGCCTCTTGCCATCGCTTCTCTGTTTTGCTGAGTTTTAATTAAAACCAGATAGAGGAAAATTTCTCACTGTGTTTCCAATTTTTAGTGGTTTCACCTGCTGTTGAAAATTGCACCAAGACAGAATGGTAAAGGGATGATGCAAAGAGGAATGAATGCTCCTTTTAGTGGCTATGAATAGAGCTTCTCATATCAGTTAAGCGTTGACTTATAATTATGAAAAGATTATAGGTTTCTGTTATTTTTTAGCCAGTCCTTTAACACATAAATTAACTAACATTTCATCACTTCATGTGACCTTTCAAAGTGGAGGAGGGAGGTTTGGCTGATGAAATTCATAAGATCACATTTATTTGGAGATGTTTACTGTAACTAACAAAGTGAAAAATTACCCTTTTCTATATGCTCACTCTTTCCCTAGTTATGCAGTTCTTGAGGAGGTGATTTTTGCTGTTTTTCTAGAAAGACTTTTAAAGAATAATTATACCAGGGAAGTTTGCTCTTCAACTGTGCTTTAGTTGTATTTTTGTAGGAGTTGCTAGAAATTGAGCCACAACTCCTTTGCTGTCTCATGACTGTGGGTGGTGGAGCTGATGAGTTTCTAAATAAGAGATGTTTGGGTGTTGGGGTGCCAGGAGCGGGAGGGAAGAGCGTCTTGTGTCTTGTTCCTGCCTTGGACTGGAGTCTGGCATCCAGGTTCCAGGAAACAGAGTCCATCTTCCAAAACCCCTCCTAAAGAGAGGATGTCTGTCTGTCTGTCCTCCGTGGGGATGGTGGGTAGGGTGAGCCTGCAGGAGGCACTAGGGAAATTCTGGGGTCTCCTGTGATGTGTGGCTGTGTCCTGCCGTTCTTTGTGAGGACAAGGCTCAGTGCACAGGGATCATGAGCAAAGAGAAATCCTTTCCCCCTCAAGCAGACTGCTGTTTGACAGGAGCCACTGAGGCCAGGGGGGTTCCCTGTTTGCATCTCAGTGCCAAGGGCTCTGTGTTCTCAGCAGCTTAGCACTCCAGCTGGGGAGCTGCAGTTTCTCTGCAGGGCTTTGGGTGCAGTGGGCAGGCTGTGAAAAGAGCAGGTGATGCCAAAACCCTGGGACAGGTGGGGGCTGCCAGGAGCTCTCCAGTGTCTTGGATGTTTGTCCCTCAGTGCCCAGGTTTGCAGGGCAGCCAGGCACTTGTGTCACTGGTCTGTCTGTGAGAACAGAAAAGGTGGGTGGCAAAAACAAGCGTGCTTTTAGACACAGTTTGCCAGCTCTGCCTGCTTTTGTCACTGGCTGGGAGAGAGCTCATAACCGAGGGCATAAGCAGGTTCAACATGTGCCCTTTTATACCCACTTTGCTCCAGTTTCAAGATGTCAAGATAACAGTCTAGGTCAAAGTAGGGGAGAGGGATGGTCCTGGGTGTAATATTTGTGCATTTCTGGATCATTCATTGATACTGTTTGGATGTGGATCAAGTGTGTGTTCACATTTGAAGATGGTTGAATTAGCCAGACAGACACATACCCTGGGAGTCCATTCCAGCTGCTGGAGAGCAGACTGTTACCTGGTCCAGGACTGACAATACTTGATGCAGCAAAAAGTCAAAGCAGTCCAGACAGGAGATACCTGACCTAGCAGAGATCCCACCAAGATGAAGTTAACTATCAGTACTTTACACTGTGTGGCATCTTTTTCTATGGTACTAAGGGTTGTAAAGCTGGATTTATTCAGGTGCTGGATTTATTAGGGTGCTGGATTTATTCAGGTGCTGGAATGTGGCCTCCTGTGCTGCTGCTGCCTGTGTCAGTGGAAGGTTCAGTCTCAGTCAGAGGGAGAGCTGTCCACTCCTGCAGCTCTGGGTGGTGCTGGTTCCAGTCCCTGAAGGTGAGAATGGAGCTCAAGCCCTCCCATGGTTATGGGAAGCTCAGAGTTGCCCCTTTGCAGGAATCACTGCAGACAGGAATCTGACAAAAGCCTGGACAGCCCCTTGCCCACCTTGGGTCAGCCTTGGAGAGCAGCTGAGCACATGGGCAGTGTGTTGATTTTCTAACTTTTACTTTTCCCCCCCAGCTGAATTCACAGGCAGGAAATGAGCCCACATCTACAGCATTTAGTGCTGCTGTTTCCCAAAGGTAGAGGAGGCAAAATTAGAATATCCTGTTTACATGTCGTTCAAGCTGTGTTTGAGCAGCTGTCCCAAGGGTTTTCAGTTTGCTGGATCAGGACAGGCTTCTCTTACAGTCTGAGCATCTTCCTGTGTGAGTGAAGAGTGTGGCTGCCTGCACTGAGCACCTCCCTGGCCAGCCCCACAGCTCAGAGGGGACAGCTCCTCACTGTCACCAGGCTGGGGAAGCTGAGGCTCACCAGCTCTTTCAGGACTGAAGATGGGAGAAACCTGTGACAAATTACTTTCTGAAATGGTTGTTCCTGTACCTTACAGGAAGGTACATTCCTCCTCCTGATGTTCTCAAAGCATCTTTGAGTCACTGGACCTGAAATGTCTGAGAAAAAAAGTGGTTCAGAGGGTTGAGGTGACAGATTTTTAAGTCACTTCCAGCTTTTCTTAAGTGAATAGTTCAGTCTTTCTCACTATTACCATGGTATAATACCTACCTATAGCATGTTTGTGTTTGAGCAAACCCATTTGTGCTTCTGGGAACGCTGAAGGGCCTCCCTGGGGCAGGGGTGACCTGTGAGAGGTGTCAGCACCTGTGTGGGATGGGGGCTGGGAGCTGCTGGGTTTGTAGCGTGGTGGTGACGTAATTCCTGCCTTTTCCAGGCTGTCATGCTCCTGCTGGAAACAGACAGTTATCTAAGAAAATAGCAGAGTGCACCTGGAAACTTTTAGACCAGACTTCTTGTTTAATCATGAGCCCATTTGGAATAGGAAGGCAGCTGTAATAAATGACCTTTTTCTGCCATGTATTCCAGTGATGACTCATCTGCAGTGTCAGGGAATGCAATGAGCAGTCTCCAGGCTGCTCTGGGAGCTGAGCTCTGCAGCTCTGACACCTCTGCAGTTCAGAGTGTTTGGGCTGCATCCTCCCTGCTTGCAGTACCACTCTTCTTACCTGCTTGCACAGGTTTCTGTAAGCTGAAATATTTAAATTAATTCTGTCTTTTCCATGTCATCTCAGAAGGTTTTTTTTGTCAGAAGACCACAGAGGTGTCAGTGACACATTTAATTTAGAAAAGAGCCAGACAGAAACTAAAGGTGACCAAAAACATCAAAACTGGAAAAGGGGGCTGGTGCAGTTGGTTTTGTGACTGGTTCTGTACTGTGAACACTGTCACTTACAGAGAAAAAATCTGCAATATGTAGATAAATGTACTATTACAGGAAGGAAAAACAATGGCCATATGAGCTCTAAATATTTAGTTTGTTTATTTGCTGTAATAAAACTGTCTCAATGTCTGTAAACCTGTCACTGGAAAATAAAACTTGATAAAAGATCTACAGTCTGACCTTGCGTTGTGCCAAAGTCTGAAGTAATGGCATGGGCAAGCATCTCACCCCAGAGCTTAGGTGATTCCAGCTGGTTTAACCAGCAACTGGTATAAATTGCAGTATCCATGATAATTTAAAACCAAGTACAAGTTTTTTGGAAAATCTCTTCCATCCCCCTCTGTGAAGTGCTGCTTCTTCTGTTGCCCGTAGGATTGGGATGTGCAGGGTGAAGGCCTGCCCCTTCCTTGTCAGTGTGAGTGTAGAGCTGGGCTGGATGCCCCTGGTGCCTCTCACCAGCTCTCTAACAGGGATTTGCCCAGGAGCACTGTGGAGCTTTGGCTGGTGGTGTTTGATGAATCTGGAGTGCTGCAGGAGCCTGGCTCAGTTCTGCTGGCTGTGCGTGGCTGTGCTGGGCTCACTGAGGCTGTGCTGCTTGTCCTCCTCTGCCAGCAGCTGGACCAGCTCCAGTTTTTGGCCATAGCCTCTCCTCCTCTGCTTGTACTACACTGCTAGAAATTCAACACTCCTCAGCTGGCTGTGTTATAAATGTGATTACACTCACTGTGCTCCAGGCAGAGTAAGTGTGGTTGGAGCTGGAGGGCCTTGCTGGCTGTAGGAGGGCTCATGTCCACAGCAGGACACTCAGGTGCTCAGCACTGGAGGGGCAGTAGGACAGGACAGTCTGATTTACAGGCTTTCCCTCCAAGTTATTAATTCCCACTGGTGCCTTCCCCAGCTGCATGTCTCCTTGCTTTGATAATCCCAGTCATCACAAGGTACTTTCAGAAACAGGATTTTTTCTGTCTTTATTTTTGCTTAGTACTTTGGTTGCGGAAGTTATTTGCAGGTCCCCTTGTACTGTGATTGTAAATGTGAGCCTTGAGCACTCAGCTGAGCTCTGAACCCAGACAAAGCCACCCAAAGTTGCACAGCCCATGGCGCAGCCAGGGCAACTCCTCTGTCTTCTGCTTCAGTGCCTCAGTGGCAAAAGATTTTTCTATAAATGCCAGATAAGGACTGTGGATTACCCTGGACTGTCATGCACTGAATGCAGACAGAGCAAGGAATGAGTATTTTAAAGCAAGCAGAGTGTAACTGTGAGGGGTGGGTATGGATGGGCCTGCTCGGCCTTGTGCCCAGGGCTGGGCCTGCAGACACTGGCAGTCATTTCATGCCTCAGAGCAGTAATTTCACATTCTGTATGAAGCAATAAGCATTTGCTGTGCTGGCTTTGGCCTTTTCCCTGTGTGATGGGTGGCTGGACTTCAGCAGCAAATCCCCTCTGGTTTGCAGCAGCTGCTCCTCAGGGCTGAGAGCGGCTGCCATGGCCTCTCCCCCTGCACTGCCAGCCTGGAGCTGCCTTCACCCACCAGCATAGACATGCCCTGGCCTCAGAGCTGCTGAAATGGGGAGGGTGGCATTTGTGAATGGTTTCTGTGGCCCTCTGTGCTGCCAAACACTTGCCCATCACCTCACTCTGTGTGTGAAACTCCAGCAGGGTTAAGGACAGAGCAGGACAGGCAGCACCCATGGCTGCTCTCAGGGTGAGCTGAGTCCTGCTGGCTGTGCTCATCCCTCACTCATCCCTCAGGCAGGTAGGGCTTGGCTCCTGTGCTCTGAGCAGCACTGCCACTCCTGGAACTGCTCCCAGTGCTTCCTTTGTGGCCATGACCTCTCCCAGCAGCTTTGTCCAGCACAAGCCTTGTTAAGCAACAGGCAGAGTGGAGATGATGAAAGGTTTTCCAGAACTCAGAACTTTGCTTCTGCAAAACTTCCAGTGAATGAGAACTTTGCTGCACTTGTAACCAAACACAAATTATTTCAAATTTTGATTTTTCTGAGTAAAGTTCTACATGTGCATCCCTCCTGTGTATTAATTGAGTAAAGCCTCATGTAGCAGGCAGGCATTGAAGTGATGGAGATCTTTTTAAGTCAGCAGATGCATATCTCAAGGGCCTAAATAGTTTATTTATTATTCCTTGAGGACGAAAGTAAAGTTGGTGGCAATCTCAACAAGGTTTAACAGTGACAACCAGAAGTTTCACAGTCCACAGGCTGCTTCTTGTCTTGCTTTGCTTAAGCTGTGATCTGTGTTAGGTGTTGTGGCCCTTGTTCCCCCAGTGTGGTGCCCTCCAGCACAGGCACTGCAGGGACCACGGGGGGACTCCAGCCTGGAGCTGGGGCTGTGTTCCTGGATGGGGTCAGTTCCTCATGGCTCTTGGGGTGCCAGGTGTGCATGGGCTGGGGCTTGGCAGGAAAGCCTAGAACATTTACTTGAGCATTTCTCACTTTTCTTAGCCTGTCATTTTCAACCTTAATTCAAGCTGTGGTGTGCCCTGCTCTTCCTGGGGCACAGGCAGTGCTGGTAGCTCAGCCAGGCAGGCCCTCCATCAGGGTGTTGCTGCTGAGCGTGTCCAGGTATTTATTTATAACTTGTGTGTACCAGATTTCACGTTGATACTGAATCCTTGTAAGGACTGTAATCCATGTGTAGGTTTCTGGCAGGCAGCAGATGAAAGTCCTGCAGTGAGAGCTACCCACGTTTGGAGGCTGGGCGGGTTCCCTGGCTCCTCCTTGGCTCTGCCCCTGCAGGTGCCTCGTGTCTCCTCCCTATGCCTGCCTGGGGGTGACGTGTGTGTGTGTTGGAAGATCCCTCCTCCCGTGGAAGGAAAGGAGCATTTTTCTCCCCTGAAGTCACCTCTTGGATCCAAGCTGCCCCGGAGCTCAGCAGGTGCTGCAGCAGCAGGGGCAGAACTGCCTGGGCTGGGGCAGCTCTGGGGCTGCCCTGCTCACCTGGCTCATCAGCAGAGCCCATCTCACTCTCAGGAGAGCAGCACCTGTGTGAGATCACAGGCTGGGAGCACCTCCCCTGGCACCTGCAGGTGTCTGACACAGCCCCTCACAGCCCTTTGCTCTTGCAGCTCTTGCTGCAGTTTGGCTTCTGGTTTGCAGCTGAGGCTTCCCTCCTTGTTTGTTCTTCCTGTTCCATGGCAGTGGGTGTCCATCTCCCTGCCCCTGTGCCATGGATGGGCTGCAGGTGTGCAGAATCATGTGTGGGGCTTGTGTAGAGATGGTTTTCCTGTCTGAGGGAAGGAAAGGGGATTTTGCTGTGGCCCAGCTTGATGCTCATCCACCCTTTTCCCAGAACTGCAGAGGCAGGGAGGGAGTCATCTGTGCCATGTGTTAGCTGTTAATTTTAGCTTTACCATAACTCTTGATGACAGGGCTTGGTTGTTTCCTGCTGTAGGCAGCATGTAGCAGTTATCCTGAGATATGGTGGGGCTGCAGAGCAGTGAGGCTGCAGCTCATCCCTGGGCTCTGGGGCTCAGGCTGTGGATGCTCCCAGCTACCACAGCTGCTGCCTGCTGCAGCTCAGAGGCCACGTGGTGCCATTTCTCTTCCATTTGTGCTAAACCTTTGAGGTTATAAAGTCATGGCTTCAGGCACAGGCTGAATTCCACCTGTGTCTGGGGTCAAAGCTTGGCCCAAAGGTGGTTAAATGTCTGCCATGATATGCATGGCATTTATCAGGTTTTTTCCCTAATTCTGGCTGCCTGGTGAAGTCTGTATGAAGTAGCAGCCTGTGCTGGCATGGCCAAAAGAGCATTACTGGATCTGATGTACAGGTCCCAAACTGAAGTTGTTGTAATGCACATGGAACTCTTACAAGTACCAGCAGGCTGAAAAATAGGTTGTTGCTGATACCTTTGTAATTATAATGCATTGCATTTGATCTCAGGTCCCTGAGCACACCAGAAGGTCCCAGAGTGATCTGCTGTGCTGTGGGAGCTCCCAGGAGCTGTGCCTGTGCTGCCCTGCAGTGCTGCAGGCTTGCCTGCCCCATGTCCAGAGGTGATGTTCTCACTGATGTGCCCCAGCTCAGCCAAGTGCAAGGTTGAAGATGTGGGGAGCCCTGGCCATGTGCTGGAGTGCAGCAGGGAGCCTCTGGGAGCTCCTTCTCTTCCCAGTACATTTTTGTTGGTGGTCCTTTGCTGTGCCCCACAGAGTGTTAGTTCAGTTTCTGTTCTCTGGTTCAGTGCACTGTGAGGGTGTGAACCTCTCTCCACCCCAGCCAGGCTGCTGTGACTCTGCTCCTGCCTCAGCCAACCTTCATGGCAACTTTGAGTAAATGCAGCATCTTTCAATGTATTTTTCTGGGTAGAGCCACCAGATCTGTAGGAGAGCTGATGACCTGGGCAGAAACAAAGCAGCTGCTGTGTTGAAGATCTGGGTACAGCTGACTGCTCAGAATTGAGCTGTCAGGAGGGGCAGGGAATTGTATAAGGGCAGAAGTTGCTCTGAAGTCACGTCAAGGGAAGTGTCAGAAACCAGACATGGTTGCTCTGCAACAGAACATTCTTCATAGGTGGTTTAACAAGCCTTGGAATTGAATCTGGGGAGGGGGAAAAGTGATGTAGCTGTTATGTCAGGGCTTCACAAGCCCACAGTGTGCAGTCTGGGCTGGGACTGGTGGAAAAGCAGAGCTGAGCAGCCATGTAATCAGGGCTTCTCCTTGGCAGCTATGAGCTCACACTAAACTCACACTGCAGCTGCATATATATTTTCCAAAATACCCTTTTGGAATTTTACATACACTTTTTTAGTATGCTAATCATCTCTGTGGTCATTCCTTCCTGGAGTTAATGACTGCTCTCTTGGAGAAAACAAGTTAACAAACTGACAGCTGCTCCTAACTAATCACTTGCTTGGGGAGGCCAGTGCAAGTTTAGCATCCACAATAAATCCTTTTTTTTTTGCTTCTGATGGCTCAGTGCAGCAATGTAAGAGAAATTAGGTAATAACTGCATTTATCAAAGCAGTTTGGGCTGTAGTAGATTTGTGCACAAGGGCCCAGAGACAGAATTGCCAGAGTTAGAAACTGTGGGTTCCTGCTCTGCTTTGAAAAGCTGTAAGCTTAGATGGGAAAACATGGTTGGGTTGGTATAACCTGCCAGGCAGCCAGATCATCAACAGCTGCCAGGGCTAGCCCCAAAAGGTGGGCAAGGAGTGCCCAGGGAGCTGGGGGGCTCTGAAGGGGCTTCCCCTGTCCCCACAGCCAAGAGTGAACTGGGACTTGGAGCAGGGTGTGGTGCTGAGGGGGCACTGGCTTGGCCCAGGTGTGACCCTGGGGCTGTGCAGCCCCTTCTGGGCCAGTCCCTGCAGAGCCCTGGGATGTGCTGGGGCTGTGCAGGGAGGGCCTTGCAGAGCCTGGGATGTGCTGGAGCTGTGCAGGGCCCTGCAGAGCCCTGGGATGTGCTGGAGCTGTGCAGGGAGGGCCTTGCAGGGCCTGGGATGTGCTGGAGCTGTGCAGGGCCCTGCAGAGCCCTGGGATGTGCTGGAGCTGTGCAGGGCCCTGCAGAGCCTGGGATGTGCTGGAGCTGTGCAGGGCCCTGCAGAGCCTTGGATGTGCTGGGGCTGTGCAGCCCCTCCTGGACAGGTCCTGCAGGGCCTGGGATGTGCTGGAACAGAGAGCAGGGCCTGGGCTGGGATGTGCTGGAACAGAGAGCCCATTCCTCACTCCTGGGCTCTCTGCTGCTGCCCAGAGTGAGGAATTCCTGCAGCTGCTGGCTCACAGGACACCTCTGCCAGGCAGTGTCCACAGTACCCATCTCTGATCAGTTAACCTTTAACTCATGGCAAATAGAGGATGTTGTCCTCTATTTGGTTACAAATACATGAATAAACTTGGCAACTGTGGGTAAGGCAACAAATGTTCTGAAATTTCCATTTATTGTGTCAGGCCTGAGCTCACCCAAAGACTGGCATTTTCTTAAGAGGTTTGCAATAAACTGGATGGCAGCTAGTTTGTCTCACTAGGTTTAGCTTGGGTAGCTGTTAATCTTAAATTTAGTTTTTGCTTCTCTAAATTCTGAGATAATTTTTAAGATTAAAAAAAATTAATGGGTTTATTGAATTTTGAAATTTATAATTTCATTTGACAAATACTCTAAAATGGCAACATTGTGCCAGAATGTTGAGCTAGATAAATGAAAAGCTAATCTCCCTTCATGGCATGAAATGAGAGAGTTAAAGGTATAAACACCAGTAAACCCTGTGATTTAATGAATAGTCTTTCCATTTCAGTATTGGAATTTGTAGTACAGGAAAACTGCTTTTTTTAAACTTGCCAGTATCCCAATTAATCTGATCCCACTCCACAGCTCTCACTGATGGCTGTGTTGATGCTGCTGAACTGTTGAAGCAGTTCAGTTTTAGAAAGGGTGTCTTGCAGTGGGCTGGCACAGCCAGGTTCAGGTGCTGGGCAGCCAGGTTCAGGTGCTGGGGGGCTCTGTGAGAAGCTGCCAGAAGCTTCGCCTGTGCCCAGCAGAGCCAATTCCAGAGGCCCCAGGACAGACCTGGCCCTGGCCCAGGCTGGGCCCCTCAGTGACAGCAGCAGCACCTCTGGGGACACTTGGGAAGGGGGAGGAAATGCCCTGGAGCTGCAGCTGGCTGAGAGCAGGGAGGGGGTGTGAGAGGAGCAGCTCTGCAGAGCCCAGGGCAGGGCAGGAGGGGCAGGAGCTGCTCCAGGGGCTGCAGCTGAGACCCCCGAGCCCGGGGGGCAGCCAGGGAGAGGCAGCTGAGACCCCCAGCCCTGGGGAACAGCATGGAGCAGAGATCATCCCCTGCTGAACAGCATGGAGCAGAGACCATCCCCTGCAGAACAGCAGGGACCAGAGATCATCCCCTGCAGAACAGCATGGAGCAGAGATCATCCCCTGCAGCTCTGGGCTCCCCATGGATCACAGATCCCCCTGCAGGCCCCACACAGGAGCAGGGGGTGCCTGCAGGAGGCTCTGACCCCGGGAACCCCAAACTGGAGCAGCTCCTGGCAGCACCTGTGGAGAGAGGAGCCCAAGCTGGAACAGCTTTGCTGGCAGGAGCTGTGAGCCCACAGGAGAGCTGGGCTGGAGCAGATCCTGCAGGACCGGGCTGGAGCAGCTCCTGAAGGACTGACTGCTCCCATGGGAAGGACCAGGCTGGAGCAGCTACTGAAGGACTGACTGCACCCATGGGAAGGACCAGGCTGGAGCAGCTCCTGAAGGACTGACTGCTCCCATGGGAAGGGACCAGGCTGGGGCAGCTCCTGAAGGACTGCAGCCTGTGGAAGGTCTCAGCCTGCAGAAATTCATGGAAGGATGTCTCCCAGGAGAAGTGAGGGATGCCTGTTCATGATATGCTGATCATCCCCCCATAGAACTTGCATTTTTATTTTCATGTACTTACACAGCATGTGCACAGCAGGGGAGAATTCTGGAAGATAAAAGCCTCGTTTTGTAGTTCTGCAGTTCCTAGGTTCTTAGGTGTATTTGCAGTTTTGTTTGTGCCAATGATTAAAACCAAGCTTTGTATGCACTTGTAGATATAGAGCCTCAAACAACACATGGAACACAGCAGTTTCTTTAGAGTTCTTTGAAGCAAAAAAATCTTCACTTTTATTTTTTACTGTAGTATTTAAAAAATATCACTGGTGTTGTCCTGGTGGACTGTCCTGCTAGGATTGAATAGATACCTATGGGCATCTCAGAAAAACTTAAAAATCAGTAGTCCCAGTTGTGTGACAGGAGGATATGGATTCCCCAGAGTTTAAGTTCTTCTTCATAGGGATGCAAAACCAAAGTGATGGTTGAATTAATTTCCTTCCTTGGTTTGAATTTAGAGGTTATGTATAGGTATAAATAAATGCACAGGCAAAACACTCTCAAAAAAAAAAAAAAACCAAAAAAAAAAAAAACCAAAAAAAACTTTGAGGAAATAGCTTTAAATACTCCCCAAAACTAAACCCCTCCTTTGCAGAGCTGACTGAAATCATGACCTCCCCTGTGAGTTTGCCATGTGTAGAGCTGACCTCTGCCTTGTTGGCTCCTGGTGCTTTGGTCTCCCGAGGACTCCATGGGAGCATCCCTGGCACCCCCAGGAGCAGGGTGGGCACTAAAGGGGAATTTCTGAGCCCACTGCAGCACAGCCTGGATTTCTGAATTTCTGCCCTGGGACCAGGAGGAAGGCAGAGGCTTTGCTGCTGGGGTGTAAGGTGCCAGGTTGTGTAGATGAGATAACATCCTCTGCCCACAGGGAATGAAACAATTCCTAGATGTGACTGACAGATCCATTCTCCCAGTGCCTTTCACTGCTGTGCTTGGTGTTGTGTTTGTGGAGAGGGCCAAGGAGAAATCCTTTGGGCTTGGACTGAATTGTTGTTTTATCAGTGGTTGTTGAATGTCATGTGGAGGAGCACTTTGTTGTGAAGGTGTCACTGAATTATTTCTTGGGCTGGCAGAGTTGTTTGCAGAGAGTGTGTGGATTCCTCTGTCCTTTCTGGCTGCACCTGCCCCCTCTGGGTTTCTGTCTGCAGCCAGCCTCAGTCTCCCTGCTTTGAAACACCAGCAGAGGCTTGGCCCCCCTTAATTTTGGGTTGATTTCCATGCATTTGTTTCCCTGCAGCCGCCTGCTGCTCTCATGGGTACTTGAATCTATTCAGGGTGAGGAGCTCATTGATTCAGGGTATCAATGGTGGGGGTCTCCTGAGTGTTGTTAATCAACAGCCTGGAGCTGTTCTTAGGAGCTGTGGAGGATTTTAACTCTGATTCTCTTTCTGCTTTGTAGGTATTTGTATAAAATGTGGAAAAGGTGTGTATGGAGCGAGCCAGGCTTGCCAAGCAATGGGCAACCTCTATCACACCAACTGCTTCACCTGCTGCTCCTGTGGTAAGTCACATCTGCTGTGCCCTTCTTCTGTGCCTTCCTGTAGAGCCAAAAGTGAGACCTCATCCTGCCTGCTTCCCCAGGCACAATTCCCACACCAGGCTCCAGCTTCTAAAGTTGGTTTTTATTTGCCATCTGTAAGTGCTCAGTGGTGTTTTCCTAAGCAGCAGCCCAGAAAAGTAGTGTTTGGTTGTTTGAAGGGCTGCATTTACAAAATGGCTTCAACCTGGCTGTTAGAAGCACTATGTGCTTTAAATCACTTGTGTTTATGGAACTGTAATGTGCATGTATCATTTTTATAGAAAAAAAAGGTAATTTTGTTTGGCCAAAACCATATTTTTGTCACTTTCTATTTGCAAATGCAAGTCTAGTCAGGCATGTGTATTTGTCATTTCTGTGTATGCACAGTGCTCAAAAATTGTTCACTTGTGGTTGAATGTGACATGAACAAATAGAAACTGTGTGTTGAAATGTCTTATGCTATTACAAGATTTTATTTTTGTGGGGGAAAACTAGATGATAGATCACTGTTTCCTCCTTGCTGTTCTCAGGACCTTTTTAGGTTTTCTTTTTAATCTGAAAGAGATGTTTCTGTGTGTGATTTGGGGAAATCCTGGCTTTGCCAGGGGAAATGGAAAATTCAGGGCAGCATTTTCAGAAGTGTGCCTTAAATCAGGCATTGTGAACTTAAGTTGGAGACTTCCTTAGTGTCTTGTCTGCAACTGCTGAGAGCTCACAAATTCCCACCAAGCTCAAGGGAAGTGTGAGAGCTCAATTTTAAGGAGTCAGGTGATTTTTCTTGTTTTATGCACTCATCTAGTGAGGTTCCTTATATATGAAAATATTTGCCTGGATATTGACGATCTTGTTATGATACAGATACGCAGCAAAAGATTTATTCTGAACAGAATGTGCTGAACACAGATTGTGTCTAAAAAGGATTAATTAAGCATTAGAAAAAGAGTAAAATATTGTTGGCATAGAACCAAATCAGTTGATAATCAGAAGAACATTGCAAAGTTCACTTTTTACAGAAGTGTTTTCTTTTCTCCTGAGATTTGTACTGATAAATATTGGTTTAAAGCAACCTTCAACCTGAATGTAGATTTTAGTGACTTTTCTAAATGACTGGACCATTACCAGCTCCAGGGCTGAACTCATCTCAGCCCCTCAGGGATTGCTCATGGCTTTGCTCAGCTCTGACAGTGAGTTAGCTGTTTTCCTGGCTCCCAAAATGAGCAGCATCCTGCTTAGCAGAGGATTACAAAATAGGATATCAGATAATGTCTGTCCACAGCATTAACCTAACCTAATTGCATGGGTGAATTCCAGCTTCCTCTCTGGGGCAGAAATGTTGTTTTTAAGTACTCTGGCTGCATGTTTGCTCCCATGGGGTTCTGTGTGCAGGTCACTGTTCCTGACAAAAATGTGTAAGGGACAAGAAGTGTATTTTAACAGCAAAATACAAACACAACTCAATTATTTAAGCAGATAACAAGCTGTCCTGACTGTTCTGGAGAGGTGTGTGTGGCCAGTGCTCACCTACCACGGGGCAGCTTGAGACATGTCCACCTGGGGCACTGTCTGCCCCACCCCTGGCTCCCTGGAATTTGGTGATTCAGGCGCTTCCCGTGAGTCACCCCAGCACGGGAGATGCTCCAGGGTGTCTCCTCAGCCTCTCACTGTGCTGCTCTGGGCTGGAGGCCCCACCAGGACAGTTCACCAGTGGAAGGGCTTGGATGGAATGATTGCAGCCTCTGGTACAGCCCCTTTGGCAGGGAGAGTTTGGGCACTGGGGAGGGGCTCAGGCAGCTGAAACACCTGAGCAGAGCTCAAGGGTGAATCCAGAGCAGAGCTTTTCCTCTCAGCTCTGAGCTGGGATCAACACAAGCCAGCTGGGAGCAGGGTGCTGCATTAACTCTTCCATTTCTCACTGTGTTTTGGGCTGGGCAACCCATGGAAAGCCCAGAGTGGTTCTGTTCAGTGCCAGTAGAGCCAGAGCTGGGAGCAGGGCATGCAGGTGCTGTCTGTGGGAGCTGCACCCTGAGAATGGGGCTGAAAGGGCTTTGCAAGAGCTCAGGGGCAAAACCAAATGGAGACTTGTCACAGGACTGCACTTCATGACCAGGGAGTTCATTTTGTGACATTGCTGGGACCTGTGTGAGAATCCTGAGCTGTAGGTTTGGTGCCCACCTTTGGATGGGTGAGAGTAACCAGAGAGGGCCCAGAAGAACTGAAATAGATGATCAAAGACTGGAGGAAAGCTAATCATGAGAGCTCAGTGTATTTTGGGTATCTGAAATTGTGGGAGGGTCATGTGGCTGGAGCTTGTAAGGGCATGAACCATAAAACAGCATTAGAAAGTGGTCTCATATGTACAAGACAAACACAAGAGAAATCTTTCCTGGAGGCTGAAATTACACAATTCAAATAGGAAATCAAAGACAGTTTTTCTGCAATGAGGATGATTAACTGCTGGAACAAAACAGCAAGAGAAGTGGCAGATTCTCTATTCTTTTTTGTTTTCAAATTAAGACCAAATGTCCCTATGGAGAATGTTTTAAGTTGAACCAAGCTTTAGGTAATTGGGTGGTCATTAATGATCTTTGTTAGGTGAGGGGTCACAGCACCCACTGCTGCTGCTTCTGAGCCTTTGACAGCAGAGTAGAGAAGCCCATGGGTTCTCTCTGCCTGAACCTGTGTCCGTGCTGTAGCTCTGTGTGTGTTTATGTGGTGGTTGGCCCTGGCTGGACTCCAGGTGCCCACCAAAGCCACCCTGTCCCTGCCCTCCTCAGCTGGATGGGGAGAGGAGAGATAAGGAAAGGCAGTGAGTCAGGATAAGGGCAGGGAGAGCTCCAAAAAATCTATTAACAACCAAATCAGAGTAGGATAATGGCAAATAAAAACAAAATCTTAAACCAGCTTCTCCTCAGCCCTCCTTTCTTCCTGTGTTTAACTTTACTCCCAGCTTTTTCCCCCTCTGCCCTGAGTGGTGCAGGGGGATGGGGAATGGGGGCTGTGCTCAGCTGATCCCAGGCTGTCTCTGCTACTCCTCCCTCCTCAGGGCAAGGGCTCCTCACATCTTCCTGTGCTGCAGAGTGGGGTCCCTCCCACAGGGGACAGGGAGCTCCTTGAGCTTCTGCAGCCTGAGAGCTTCCCTTGGGCTGCATCCTTCAGGAGCTGCTCCAGCCTGGTCCTTCCCGTGGGTGCAGTCAGTCCTTCAGGAGCTGCTCCAGCCTGGTCCTTCAGGATCTGCTCCAGCCTGGTCCTTCCCATGGGAGCAGTCAGTCCTGCAGGAGCTGCTCCAGCCCAGCTCTCCTGTGGGCTCACAGCTCCTGCCAGCAAAGCTGTTCCAGCTTGGGCTCCTCTCTCCACAGGTGCTGCCAGGAGCTGCTCCAGTGTGGGGTTCCCGGCATCAGAGCCTCCTGCAGGCACCCCCTGCTCCTGTGTGGGGCCTGCAGGGGGATGTGTGATCCATGGGGAGCCCAGGGCTGCAGGGGATGATCTCTGCTCCATGCTGTTCTGCAGGGGATGGTCTCTGCTCCATGCTGTTCAGCAGGGGATGATCTCTGCTCCATGCTGTTCCCCAGGGCTGGGGGTCTCAGCTGCCTCTCCCTGGCTGCCCCCCGGGCTCGGGGGTCTCAGCTGCAGCCCCTGGAGCAGCTCCTGCCCCTCCTGCCCTGCCCTGGGCTCTGCAGAGCTGCTCCTCTCACACCCCCTCCCTGCTCTCAGCCAGCTGCAGCTCCAGGGCATTTCCTCCCCCTTCCCAAGTGTCCCCAGAGGTGCTGCTGCTGTCACTGAGGGGCCCAGCCTGGGCCAGGGCCCGGTCTGTCCTGGGGCCTCTGGAATTGGCTCTGCTGGGCACAGGGGAAGCTTCTGGCAGCTTCTCACAGAGACCCCCAGCACCTGAACCTGGCTGTGCCAGCGCAACACAAATTAGAAATGTGAGAATACAAGCACAAGATTGCCTGTCTGTCCTTTTTTTTCGTCTGTCTTTTTTTCCCTCAAATAACAAGAATGATCTGAGGTCATCTCCAGCAGTTTTTAGTTTTACTTTCAACTGAATGTTTGTAGAAAATAAAAAGCAATAACCAATGACAAATAATTCTGCACCTGAAGATATCTGATTTAGATAAGGTCTCAATACTTAACCAGCTACAATTAAAAAAAAAAATAAAATAATATTTCAAACCCTTGGGAAAAGTTGTGGTTTGGAGACCACTCAGGCTGAAATGTGATAATGAATGATGGAGCCTCCAAGGCCTCATTTCATCACTTGGCAGGGAATGTTTTCAACTCAGCAAAGACAAGTGCAGTTGTGCAGAGAAGTGGAAATTCTGCCTGAGTCAGAGCCCTTTCTTAGGCACTTCTTTGGGTTTATCTTCAGTTCCAGTGCCAGGTGCCATCTCTTGGGGTGTCCTGGTTGAAGAGGGCAGCGTGTGCTGGGCCAGGCCTTCCTGTGCTTCCCAGGAGCTCCCAGAGCCCTTTCCCACTCAAACTGACGCTTTGAGAGGCTGGACAGAGCTAAAGAATAAAGTAGGGATATATTAAAGGCCTCAATGGATGCACCTTGGGCAGCACAAGAGCCCAGTCAGGGCTGCACCCAAAATGAACCAAAATGGCCCCAAAATGCACGAGCGGGCACGGGGTCTGTCACTGTGATCAGTTCTGTTCCATTTGTACCTTGCAATTCATTGTCCAATTCCAGGCCCATCCTGCTTGTTTTTCTCTCTCCAGCCCACGGTGTTTGTGCTCCTGGGCTGAGATTTGGATCATTTGTCCTTGGTCCCCAGCTGGAGCAGGAATTGTTTTGTCTCCCTGCTCTGTGCACAGAGCTCACCATCCCCTAATATGAAACCCAGGCCCACACACTAAAGCAGCACAGAATCTGAAAAATATAAAAGCTAAAATCTAAGGCATCACCACCATTGTTTATCACATCATTGCTGGGGGTTTGTGTTGTTTGTAATTAAGAGGAAACCCAGAACCAGCCTCTCAGGCATGGGCACATCTGTGGGAGCTCCAGCCTCACCAGTGTAGAGGTGTAAGGATGGACTAGGGTTTTTGGGATCTCCTGCAGTGAGGGTGGTTCCTTCTTTGAGAACATGGATGTGGAAAGATGAGAAAGTATTCCAGGTATGCAGTAAATAAACAGGAGACTTCTGTCCCCTCTAGACCTTTTGGTAAAATGTCACAGATGGAGAATCTCTTGTCTTCTGAGGTTCTGGCAACGTTAGGAAAAACCCTCAGTAATTTATTGATTCAGAGTTGTAAAGGATCTCCTCACAAAAGGAGATTTCACCAGTAAGCTGAGATTAGAATTAAAATGGAAAGGAAGAGTAGATGACTTATTGGACATGTTTTATGTGCTGCTTTTCTGCCTCTCATTGTGTTCAGTGGGTGCTGGATGCCTGAGCCTTGCTCCTGTAACTGAGCAAGTTCAGCATCTCAGATCCTTGCTCGGTCAGAAGATTTTTGCCAAATCTCTGTGAACTCCTACAGCATTCTGCCTAAAGCCATGCTCCTCAGACAGCTTTTATCCAGAGGTCAAAGAATTCTCTTCAGGTAAGGTAGAAGCCAAGGTGATCTGATTTCCTGAGATCAGTTGTTTCAATGTAGATCTTTATTCGCAATCTCTTAGAAGAAACAACTGAAGCTTGTTAGGATGGTTTTTAAATGCAGATTCTGTCTTAGCCCTGACACCAGCAGAATCTCTTCTAGGCCTTGATTCAGCAAAGCACTTAGATGTGTTTAAATATGTTATATTAGTCATATGTAAAATTGCTTTGCTGAATTTTAAATAACAGATATTAATTCAGGCAACAACATCATCTGTCCCTTCTGTTAAGTATGAAATCTTGGCTTTGGCAGGAGTTCAGTTGCAGATTTTGCTTATGGAAGACAAGAGCTGAAAAATATCTGCCTGAACAGCTCATCATCTAATTCCTCTTGATAGTATTTTAGAACATGACAGGATTTCTTGAAGGGTAATTGCTGTAATGCCAGACTGCTTGTGTGATCCAAGTGCAGGTGAACAGTTGCAGGAATTAATGCACTCTGGTTGATACTCATTAAAAAAGAGAATTTCCCAGGCTCCTTCAGTGTGCAGATCATAAAGTCATCCACAGTGTCTTTTCAGGCTGAAAATTTTAATCCAGGGGCAATGATGGCAGAAACTACAGTAAGAGGACTCTTTACAAAGAGGAGTATCAGTTTGCTGTTTGTAACTCAGAGGGTGTGAGGGAATGAGCTTTGGTCAGGGAATGAGCTTTGCAGAGCTAAGGCTTGGAAGGCTCTGCTCTCAAAGCTGAGATGTATTTCACCATAAAACCAGGAACATGTTCAGCTCTCCTGTGGAAGTAAATGCTTGAGCATGCCATTCATCTTTATTTGGAGTTTTACTGCTGGTTTTGAGGTACAGAAAATCATGGCAAGATCAACCAGAAGCTTAAAGCAAACTGTAGTATCTGCAGGGGTGCAGCTCTCACCTGGTGGCTGCTGGCCAGCCCAGAGCACCCACAGGGGTCAGGCAGCACTCCAGCTCTGAGGGACACCTGGTGAAGGTGTCACAGTGCAGGTGATGATGGGCAGTGCTGCTGCCCTTGTTCAGCCTTCACAAGCTCCTCCAGGTCTGGGAGGGGATCCAGAGCTGCAGTGGGACAACCACAGTGGCAGTGTTGTTGTTATTATTGTTATTATTACCTTGAGGTATTGGGAGCACTTCTGAACCAGCCCGTGCCCCCAGCTGATGGGAAAAGGGAGTCAGTTCATGGCCACAGTCACAACCTGCCTGTTCACTTCTGTCTGAGGCCACTCAGTGCTCCTGGGTGTAGATGTCTATTAATAGGAGGTTGCTCATGTCCCAGAGAAGCTCCTTGTGACACTGGAATTGGTCTTTTGTGTATTTGCTGCCCCAAGTTGAACCTTTGTTTGCTCTTGGTGGCAGTAAGGCACAGAACATCTTAAGGAAGCTGTGTCCCTTTGGTGGATATTTCCAGCAGTTGGTGAGTTTTTAAAATACCCAAATTCCCAGTGGAAGGTTCATTTTCAATCCCTATTTGTTCCGTCCCACAGTGTATTTATAAGTTTGGCATGAGTCGCTGCATCCAAATTGCACACTGCCAGTGCTTGCTTTGGAGCTGCAAATAAAATTGTCTGTAAATGTGACCTTCCCATAAAATAAAACAAAATTCTGTGTCAAATCAGTGAGCTGTACAGTGTGTGTCCACCAGTGTTCAGGTTGGTAATCACAGTGGTACAAATGTGTGTGTTTGTGTCAGTGGCTCACCCTTGGTGCCTCATGGCTGACTTTTCACTGACTTAGTGCAGGTTCGGAATCTGTTCATCTTTCTGCAGCCACTTTGTGCAGCTCTTCTGGGCATCAGGGAAACCAAAAAGGAGCCCTGGAGGGAGAGGGGCTTGTGGGCTGTGCAGTGCCAGGCTGTGCAGTGCCAGGCTGCTGGGTAGCTCCTGTCCTTGTGTGCTTTTCCTGCCATTTTCAACCTCATGTGGTTGGACTGGAGCAGGCTGGCACATTGGGGTGTTTGGTCTGTGATCCTGCCAGAGGCACTGGCTAATCAATAGCTGGTGCTCAGGGGCCAGGCTGAGGAGGGGCTCAGTGCTGTGGGGAGGAACATCCCTCCCAACCCTCTCTGCTCATCCACAGCTCCAGCCCGTGGTTGCAGAGTGGAACCTGGGGCCACCTGGGCGTTTGGTGGTTTCCAGGCTGTGACTGGAGCTGACAGCAGGGCCTGTTGTTTGTGGGGCAGGATTTGGAGATGGGATTCCCAGGAAGAGCTGAGTGCTGTGCAGAGGTGGGAGGTTGGGTTTGGTGTCTGTGCCCTGGTGCAGACACTGGTGTCACTGAGACAGCTCTGCCTGAGTCACTCTGCATCTCTGGGGTGAGCTCCAGCCTGTGCTCAGCCCCACACTCCCCATCAGGACAGATGGATAAAGCCATTCCCAGTGTGTCTGCAGCCCACCCCAGTGCAGAGCTCAGCACAGGGAGGTGTGAAGAGGCATTGGATGGCAGAGATGGCAGCTGGCTTCACATGGTTGGGCTCCCCTGTCCAAGACTCTGAGTCTCAGCAAAGGAATATAATCTTAATTTTAATTAAAAGTCAAACTTGGATACCAGCCATGTAAGAGCCCGAGTACCTCTGGGTACTGATTGCTAGAACAATGTTTATCTTGTTCTATGGTTAGTCTGATAATATCCCAAGCTTCAGAACAAAAACAATGGGATGGAAAAGGGTCATCAAAAATGTTTGAGATGGGACACAGGAGACTCTCCTTTATTTAAAATTTATGTAGTTGAGTTTTACATTTTAGGAGGCATTTTGTATTTCTCTGCATTGCTGTCTGAGCTACCTGGGACCATCTCTGGCCCAGTAGGGCACTGATCTGTGTGCTGGGCTGGAAATAAAACACTCCATTGCTGGGTCCCTTCTACAGACCATGCTGGAAATATTATGCCATGAGATGTTTTTGATTCTGTGACTAATTTAAATTTAGGAGGGAACCTGATTTTTTTAGGGGTGGCTCATCTGATTGCTTCACTTCCATGGGCACATCCCAGATATTGAAGATGCATGTGCTTAAAGCTTTTTTTGGTTGGGGGAGTGTGTGTCTTGGTACAGGGTCACTCTTCCCTTCAGCAGCAGTGGGAGAGCTGCAGGCTCAGCCCCAGGGAAGGGCGGTGGGATGAGTGCCTGGCTGACAGGGAACTGGGAAATGCTTCCCTATTTCTGATGATCAGAGGGCATGTGATCAACAACTGGCTGGTGGTTTGTCTCTGTCTCCTTGTTTCCTTGAGGGGCTGTAATTGCATTCTGCTATTAATGATTCCAGCCTGAAATACATGGCTTTTAATGGGTGGGGGTTGCCTGGCAACTCGTGATGGAAACTTTCTTCTGTGTTCATTGACTGACCATAGATGTATTCCTTCCACAACATTTTGTATTCATGATGTGGAACCACTCACTGATGGCACCTGTGATCCTTTCAAGGGCTGGAAAACACATAAAGTACAAAAAATATGCTCTAATTAACAAGGTTTCACTCTCTGTTTTTTATTTCTGTAAAAACTCCAGAGAACCTAATCACTTCTTTGCATAGTTTTGTGGGTCTGAAATGTCACCTGTTGTCCAGAGTAACAAGATGTGGTCAAATTTCCCCATTTCCTTATTGGTATCTTTTATCCAGGTCTCAGTGGTCTTCTCTGAAACCCAGATCTTTTAGTTTTTTTTTTTCCCTTTCTTACTTTCCCCTTATCCATTTAAAATGTTTTAAACACACCTCAGTTTCTACAAAGGAAGAGATTCCCTTGGGCTGCTGTTGAGTTTGTCTCTCAGAAGGGAAGAAATCCAGATAATCCAGAACAGGCACAGGCAAGTCACTGACTTTGTCAACAGATGTTTCTGTTTCCCATTTCCAGGTTCTGTTATCTCTGATTGTTACAGAAAAACAGGTGGAAGGAAAAAGTGGAGAAAGGAATGAATTAAAGGAGCAACACAGGGTTGGTTTCCTGTAGTTCTGTTGAGCTATTTCTCCTCTATGTTGTCCCTCTATATTTTGCCAAGTGCAAAAAATGCTTCAGTGGTGTCCTTCATCTTTACTCATCTGAAAACTAAACCTTCAAACTAAACTCTGAAATAATTAATTATGTAATATAGATCATCATACGTTCTTCAACAGAAAGTCAGTTCCATGTCCACACATGCAGTTAATGAGTTTTGTCCTTCAGCACTTTGGGAATCCATTCTCCTGCCCACAACCAGCCGAAGGTTTTTTTCCTGGTTCCTGTCTCAGTGCATTTTATCCTCATACAAAACCTGTCCATGTGTATGAACACATTCAGGCTCCTGTGTGTTTAGCCCGTCCTAAAGCCATGCATCACCTGCATCTTCTCCTGCACCTTTCCTTGGCCCAGAGCTGATCTCACCATTGCTGCTCCTGACTGACCCAAGGGTGGTCTGTGGGCCTGATTATGTTCCTGCTGTGTTGGGAGGATTGAAGTACAGATTTTGTCTCTGAAGCATCTTGTGGGAAGTTTTCCATTCCCCAAGTGTTGTGTTTTTCTTCTTTGCGCCTGCATTTGCTCTGCTGTGTCTGCTCTGCTACTGAAGAATTCAAACTTTCCTACTATTTTGCATCTTTTGTTTTCCATCTCAAACAGGCACAATGCATGACTTTAGTAAGATCTTAAATGCATGTCAGGATCTTTTTCTCCAGAAAATAGTGGCACCGTTTGAAATCTTACTGTACCCTGGTACTTTCCCATTTGTTATGCATATCTTTGTTTTTTCCTGGAATTCCCAGTGTCTGAGGACTGCTGGGAGCTCATCATCCCCATGTCAAAGAGTCAGGATTATACCACTCTGCAGCCATGGAAACTTGAGTCTGTCCTTCCTCACCAGCAAACCTGCTTTTCCAAACTTCAGAATAGTTTTCTGTTCTTATTCCTGTTACCTGATTTCCTGCAGTTTCTAGCCTTGGCCTTGCTGCTGTCATTCCCTGGTGGCAGTGCAGGGACAGGACCTCTCCCCTCGTGCCAGGCCAGCTCTCAGTCCAGCTCTGCCCAGCCTAAGGAGGGCTGGAGCTCCTGGCAGAGGACACAGCATGATAGCAAATCTGGTATTTGCTGCTTATGTTCCTTCACTTCCCGTGCTGTCTGACAGGGGGGCTCTGGCTCTGCTCCTCAGCCATGCCCCTGGCCAGGCTGAGCTCCAATCTCGTCCTTAATTCTTGTTAACTGCTCATTTCCAGGGAGAATTTTCTATATGGCCTGGAAACACATTGAAATTCTCACCAGCCTGGGTTTTACCTTGCAAATTCATTTTACAGATCAAAGGTTTCCACTGCAACTCGTCACCTTAAGGATGCTTGGACTTCTTGTGGGTCTAGAAAAGCTCTTTCCCATAAGAATCTTGCCATGTACAAAACAAAGCAAAAATTTCTGGTTTTTTTTTTTTTTTTTTTTTTGCTAAAGTTTGTCTTCACACTTACAAAATATGCAGTTGCAGCAGACTTCAGCACTCTGTGTTTGAGGCTTTCTTCTGGCAGAGGATATTGGCAAACAGCAGAGGAAAAATTCTTAGCTGAGAGGATTGGTAGGCTGGTGGTCACCAAGGGGCGGCTCAGCCCAGAGAGGCAGAGGACAGGGTTTAGCTCCTTGCTAAGGGTTCCTTATCCCCTTGGACAGATCACATAATCCTGCTCACCTCCCTCCCCTGGGTGATGCTCTGCTGCTTTCAATGTGTTGGGATTCTATGCAGATCCTGAGGCCAATGCACTGGAGAAGGGAGAAGGTTTGTAAGTGCTTCAGTAATTATTGTTATATCACAAATAGATGCATTTGCTGGAGGAAACACTTGCAGTGTCTGGCAGCCAAACCATACAGCTGCTACTGCATGCTACTGAAACTAATTACTTGCTCAAATAATGCATATTTACAGTTTATGGGGGACCAGTTTGAGGATTATATATCATTAAATAAATGGACTAGTGCAAGATTTTAAAAAGCCTGCTTTCCCAGCACTGCTCCCAAGAGCCCTGAGTGCCTGGGCCACGTCAAAAGCGTTCCCATTCCTCTGTCCAAGCCCAATGTTGTGTTTTTAATTTATTTTCAGTATCCAAGGAATGCTGTCTCCAGTATTCAGAGGACTCTAAATCGGATGTGAGACACAAATGCACCAGAGAAACTTATCAGAGAAACAGGCTTGGCGTGAAGCCTACATAAACAACCATAAATTCTTCTCATTTAAATGAGAGGACTCGGGAGGATTGGCCCATTATAGCAGCAGTGGGCTGGCCTTGGGCACCAAGGAAAGTGCTTTGCTAACCCCTGGTATTTGACATGACCTGAATGCTTTGCCTGCCTATAAACTTACTGTTACACACTGACCAGCTTGGTTCTGGTAAATTCACTTCTACAGGTCAAAGTTATTTACCAGCAGGGGATGTTTTCTCCTCTCCTTGGACTTCTCAGAAAATTTTAGTTCATTTTAACCCAGGTAATGAAGAGCTCTTGTTTCCAGCCACCCCTCGCTGCCTCACTCCCTTGAAACACAGAACAGGAAGAAACTCAGTAAATTCAATCTTGGCCAGAAAGCTGGTTTTCTCCCTTGCTTCCAATAAATATCTCATTTCCTGAAAATCCTGACTTTGACCAAAACTTCTGGGACTTTCTAGATTTATCATCACTCATGACCAAATCCAGTTTCAGTTAGTGTGGGGTAGTTGGAGTTCATGGAGGGCAGTGGGAGCTCTGAGCTGGGCAGCAGGAGCTTGCTCCCATCACACTCACAGTAACCCTGGGGTTTGCTCCAGGTGACTCTCTTCCCTGTAGCTGTATAAAAACCATGTAATTTTGCATTGTGATTGTGAACATGATGCCAGAAACAGTAAGGAATTATTTTACATTTTTTTGGTGAAATTCCTGTTATTTTACCAGCATGAACCTGCCACATGGATGCTCTGCACTGAGCTGACACAAGCAAAAATGGACAACTGCCACACTTGCAAACTTGATCCCCCAGTGCTGAGTTAGGTACAGGAAATGCTTTGTGAAAGGGAGCCTGAGGCAGACCCTGCTGTGCCTCACCAGTGGTCAGTGTCCACCCAGAGCCAGTGCTCCTCCCTTGACAGGGCTCCCTGTGGCAGCTCCCAACTCTGGTATCCTATGGAGCAGAGATTTTGAGCTGTGCTCTTGGTGCTGGGCTGGGATCAGTGCTGGGCTGTCCCCTGAACAGCCCCTCTTGTGGGGGCTCACCTGCTCTGCTGGTTTCACATTAATGAGGATTGTTTTCTTCAGGCGTGGAGAGAGCAGGAGTGCAGTAACTTCAAGTGTGGTTCTGTGTTCCTTGCCTGTCCCAAACACCCCTGCAGGCTCAGGGCAGGCAAGGAGTGAGGAGGGAATGGTGTTGAGGTTCCTCTGGAAATGGTGTTGAGTGTTTGCTGGACATTTGGGACTCTCAGTCCCTTTCTCATGAACATTGGGGATCTGAGAACAGGTTGTGTCCTGTGGTCATGGGCCAGAGTAACCTCCTACCATTGATTTGGGGTGCTGAGTGCTCAGGGCTTCAGAATTTCACCCAGTGGCTATTCCTGGGCAATGAATAACCCACCCTTTACACCAAAGTGGCAAAGAGCATTTCAGTCTCTGTCCTGTGCCCTGCAAAGCCGAGTGACAGGTGAAGATGTGGCTTCAGTGTAACCACACTTTGTGTTTGTGTGTGACACGGCTGGAGAGGCCTGTGGGGCAGGAAGTGTTGCTCATCCTCTCAAAGCATCTTCTGCCCAGTGGTTTCTCAAGTGCTCTGGTCACTTTGTGCTGTTTGGCAGAGGCACTTTGGGCCAGGAGGGTGTCTGGGAGGCTTTCGACCATCACGGCCTCTGCAATGGGGTTAAAATCCCCAAGGTAAAACTCCAGTGCTTCTGAAGTAACTGGGGCCCTGCAAAGCCATTCCCCAAATCCCCCATGAGTGCTTTCTGCCTTGTGGTGTTGGGGACAGGCCTGCAGGACCAGGTTTCAAATCTAACAGAGACCCTGCCTCTCCCCTGCCTGTTCATGCCATGGGGTGCTGGTGGCACAGCAGTGCTGGGTGCTTGGTGACAGGGTCCCTCACTGCTTTGGGCACTGTCCTGCTCTTACTGTGTCCACAGGCTCCTTTGATGGGTGCACAAACGCTGTGTTCCTTCCCCTCCCTGTTCAGGGCCCCCTGCACCTCCTGTCGTGCTGTTACTGCTTCTGCCTGTGGCTCGGCCCCAGCCCTGGCCCTGCCATCCACCCCTGCTGCTCCCTGTGCCCATCCCTGCCCTGTCATCCATCCCTGCTGCTCTCTGTGCGCATCCCTGGCCCTGCCATCCACCCCTGGTGCTCCCTGTGCCCATCCCTGGCCCTGCCATCCATCCCTGCTGCTCTCTGTGCCCTTCCCTGCCCTGCCATCCACCCCTGCTGCTCTCTGTGCCCATCCCTGCCCTGCCATCCACCCCTGCTGCATTCTGTGCCCATCCCTGCCCTGCCATCCACCCCTGTGCCCATCCCTGGCCCTGCCATCCACCCCTGCTGCTCTCTGTGCCCCTTCCCTGCCCTGCCATCCATCCCTGTGCCCATCCCTGCCCTGCCATTCATCCCTGGTGCTCTCTGTGCCCATCCCTGCCCTGCCATCCACCCCTGGTGCTCCCTGTGCCCATCCCTGGCCCTGCCATCCATCCCTGCTTCTCCCTGTGCCCATGCCTGGCCCTGCCATCCCTGGCCCTGGCCCTGCCATCTCCAGCTCCTGCATTCCTTGCCCAGGCAGAGCTGGGGAAGGGCTTCCAGCAGTGCTCCCTGCTCAGGATGCCCCCATGGGCTTGGTGCTTTCTCCTCCTCTCCACCAGCCCTCAAGCTGATTTTTCGTTACCTAAACCCTTCCAGCATTAACTCTTTGTTTACCAGACGCCAGTGAATTTGCCCTGTGTTTGGAGTAGGAGTAGTAAAAGTGAATGATGAGCCAGGCAAGGAACAGGCAGGGAATTGGAGGAGAGGCACTTAGAAAGTGTCTGCTGTAAGAAGAGGTAGCCTGAGCAGGGGCTCTGAGTGCAACCAGCAGGGCTGGCTCTGCTGTGTGGTGACTGTGCCAGCACACAGCACCAACACCTTCCAGCTCTTCTGGCTGTGCCTGAGCAGAGTGCAAGGTGTCCAATTTAGTGCATATTTAAAAACAATCTTTTAGCAGTCATTTTGCTCACTGTTACATCTCAGCTGTTGTCTCTAAAACACAAGTGTGCCATGTCCTGACATTAAATGAGATATAATCACAGGGCCTCAGTCACACAGCTCCCCTGGCTGCCTGGGTACTCTGCACTGCTGCTCTTCAACTGCACTGCCTGCAAAATTTTTCCTGGAAGTAATGCAAATAATTTATTGAGTGAGTCAGTGGATTACTGACCTTAGGAACCACAGCAGTGTAAATTCAGACCCATGGAAACAATTTGCTGAATCAGTATTAACAGTGCAGTGGTCTCTAGAGCAGCAGTCTCCAAAGTGGGGTGCAGGCTCCCCAGAGAAGTGTCCAAGATGATCCTTTAGGGTGCAGGAAGAAAATATTCACATGTGGATGTAAATAATTTATAAATATATACATGGACATGTATTGGAATGCATGTGCAAACAACTTTTACTGGCAGAGGAGCCCTAGGGGAAGTCCCTTGGACTAGGGGAAGAAAGCCTAAAGAACACAACAGCCACCAGAACTTGTTCTGCTGATTCCATGAGTTATTTAACAAAGCAGAATGTATGCACTTGGGAAAATAAGGCTGGAAATCATCTGCTTAATCTCTTAAGAAAATATGTAGGTGAGAGCCAGAGATCATGTTTTCTAAGCCTTGTTTTTGAAGGGATGTTGTTTTTTATTACCCTGTTTGGATTCAAGTAGCAAATCGTGCCTGTTGTTGCAGTGTGCTGTTCAGGCCCTGCTGTGTGGGGCTGGCTCATGGACAGGGGCCCCTGGCTGCTCTCTCTGGACTCCTGTGGGCTTTGGGTGATGGTGGTGAAGATAATTTGGTTCACATACAGAGATGGCAGCACAGAAGCTGGCAGATTGCACACTGAAACCTTGAGGAGGTTTCAAAATTTGCACAAAGGGGAAAGTGCTTTATCAGTGCAGTTCTGCAGCTGATCCTGTGCAGTTGTGAGTGATGAACTTTGGAGCCACAGGAGCTTTTGATGTTCGTGGTTTGCTGTATAGCTGCTTCTTCATATTTGCTTCTAGAGCCTTTTCCCCCTAGCCCAAATATTGGTGAACAGGATATGCAAAACCCCAAAAGCAGGGAAAACCAGAGGGAGTAACCAGCTGAAGGCAGGGGTTTGCAGTGTCTCAGTCACCAGTGGCTGTAGTGGAGAGCTGATGTCTCATGCTGGGTAGAGAAGAGAGGAAGGAAGTGGATTTAGCAGAAAATTGATTGCATCTACTTGGGCTTGTTCCAGCTGAATCCTGAGTTAAGTACATTCATCCTGAACTAATCGTTGTGGAGAATTGGCTGAAATCTCACATACTTCTTAAAAGGAAAGCTAAGCATTAAAGGAACAATATCCTCATTGTACCTGAGTGCCAAAAGAAGTGAGTGTACTGTCAGGAGCTGTACCTATTCAGCCTTGGGAGCTGCTTGTGGTTTAGTACTAATGTGACCTGTGCAGGAAGCTGTGGTCAGTCCAGCACAAAATATCAAGCTCAGCCCAAGCAGGGCTGATCTTTGATTAGATTTCAAATTGGCTGGGCAAATCCCAGTCCATTTCAGTAATTGAGTACAACTGTGATTTTCAGTTTTGTTTTTGTTTACGGCAAAGAATACTGGAATATTGTCTAGAACACATATCTAAGGCCCTAGGTTTTGTTTTGTTCCAAGTTTCCCAGGATAAATCTGAAGTAACATTATTAACATCAGTGTAATTGTTCCCCAGTGTGGGCAACAGGAGAGTTGTTCTCTGTGCAGATCTTTTAAATTTACAGCTAAATAATCTAAACCCAAAGAATGTCCTTCAAAACTAGCAGATGCTTTGACACTTTGTCATTCTGAACTTTTTTTTCCCACTGTGTACTATCCTTTCCAAGTTTTCTTTGTGCTTCTGGACCCAAGGACCACTCCCTGGCACATTCTTCCATTGTCCCATGAAGAAGAGGGTAAAGCTTTGCTTGAGATGTCATTTCTAGGCACTGTGGCTCTTGACAATCTCACCTTATTGCAAAGATTTGTCTCAGGGAAGGGGAATTGAGCCCTGTGAGCTGTGTCAGCAGCATGGGGTGCAGCTCTCTGGCCATGGCTCAGCCCAGCCCTGCTGGCTCTGGAGGAGCCCCTGATGCTGCTGGGCTGGGGCTGACTCACACGGTGCTGCCTCTGCAAATCCATTCTTGTTGTGAGACAGCACAGGAGAGAGTTTAGGGAAATTGCTCATCTCCCTTGAGGCTCTCCTGCATGTTGCCACAGGACTGGGCTGTGTCCACTCCTTTTGTTGAACATACTTTGTTGTGTGCTGGGAGAGGCGACACTGCAGCTCGCTGCATGTGAAGATGGCATTCAGCAGCCTGCCTGCTCTTCCAGCTCTTGTTCAGATTTCTCTTCATCTGCTCCAGAGCCTGGCTAAGCTGGGACTGTAATTGAGGCTGAACTTGAATGGAGAATAATGAGTTGCAGGAAAGAACCTGGTAGCAACGGTGAGGGGTCTGCAGTACCCTCAGTCCAACAACCTCACCCAGCCTTTCCTGGCTGTCAGGTGGAGCCTCCAGTGGGTCCTTGCCCTGCTCTCAATGTCCACATAATAAAGGACCAAACATCCTTTTTTTCTTCTTCCTTCTTTTCTTCCTTTAGTTTTATTGGAATAGAGTAGCATCTTCTTTTGGATTTATTCCCGTAGGAATTGCCTCCTGTTGTGTTTCTCAGCAGCTCACCCCTCACAGAGGCTGCTCAGGACCTTGGGGCAGTGCAGAGCTCTGGAGGTTCCTGTTGCCCTCAGGGAGATCCCACAGTGTGAACTCTGATTCAGGGACTCTGTTCCATTTGTGTGTCCCCACACCTGTGCTGTACAGGGAGGACCTGAGCAGAGTCTCAGAATGCTGCTAGGTAAAAACACCACTTGTGCTGGAGATGTGCATCCCATTTATACCCAGGTGCAGCTGAAGTTTCAGACTTTGACTTACAGAGCTCTTTAGTCTGGTGGTGATGACTGCAGAGGCAGCTGTGTTCTCTAGGATGCAACAGAAGCTTGAGATAAGCAGAGGTTCAAAACAAAAAAAGGGAACAGTTCCTACAATGCACAGTGAAATTGTGGGGCTTTGCCACAGGGACTGCTTAGGGGCCAGAAACATAAATGATCTCATAGAGAAATTAGACAAATTTGAGAAGAATTGGCCCAGTGAGGCTATTAAACATAATAGTTATGATGCAACCTGTGGTGCAGGAGGGCCTGAAGTGCTGCTGCTGGAGGCTCAGAGGTGATTCCTGGGAACACTGGAGCTGTGTGAGCCCTGGCTGCTCCTTCCCAGGGAACTCCACTCCTGGCCAGAGCTGGAGCCAGCATGAGGCCAGGACAGAGGGATCCTTGTGGCTGCCCTGTGGTGGTTCCTGCTGGAGGCTGATGGCTCTGTCCTGCCTGGAGGGCTCAGGATGGAGTGGGCTGCACCCCGGGGAGGGATTCACTGTGCCCTGGAGTGGGCTGGCCCTTGGACCCTGGCACAGTGTGATAACACAACTGCTCCTTTAAATCCTGGCTTACAGGCAGCAGCTGGAAATGTGGAATTCTTTGCTGATAAGGAGCAAGAGGCTGTGATGGAATGGTGAAAGCTTCCCACAGTGGGAACTACCTTGGGGGAAGAGCTACACCCCCTGCCCTCACAGCTTGTTGAGTGCTGGGGAGGCCTCTCATGGTTTGGTGGGGGTTTTTTTTGTGTTTGTAAACCCAGGCCTGGGGGAAAAAACGTTAAACTGAAGTACACTTGGAGCTTTATTTTACATTTTCTTGTGTTGCCACTTGCTGGCTTGTTAAGTAATATATTTTAAGACATATGTTAATATACAGACCCAAAGTAGCTGTTAGATCAATGCAGGCAGTTGTATTTCTGATTTTAAATATATACTTGGCTTATGTTTTTGCAAACCCTTTTTCAGCATAAGTTCTTCTGTTAGAGCTCTGTGGAAATAATTTATGTGTTAACCCTGAAATTGATGGGTGGTATGGGATAGAATAAATATGTAAGTGGGAGAGAAAGGAAACATCTGCCAATTTAAACTTTAGCAAATTATATGGAAGCTTGAAAGTATCTGCTAAGTTTATAACACAGTCTGCACAGGAACGCCTTGCCAGAGTGCCAGAGGTCAGAGAGCTTCTTGTCCCTGCAGCTTTAAGCAACCTTTTGGTTAAATAACCTGACCCAGGAGTAGGAGGAGACAGAAAGGAAGAGAGAATTCCACACTAGAGTAAACATGGCACGAAGATTGTGGATACCCTGCCAAGAAAGGTGGGGTTTTCCTGCAAGGTAACAAAAGATATTGGCTATCTATGCACATAATCCTGCTGGAGGCTGACAGCTGCAGGCATGCAGCGAGGCTGGGGCAGAAATGTGCCCTCCATAGCTCAGAAATGTGCCCTCCATATCTCAGAAATGTGCCCTGCAGAGCCCAGTGTGCCCTGCACAACCCAGTGTGTGCCTGCACAGCCCAGTGTGTGCCCTGCACAGCTCAGTGTGTGCCCTGCACAGCCCAGTGTGTGCCCTGCACAGCCCAGAGTGTGCCCTGCACAGCCCAGTGTGTGCCCTCCACAGCCCAGTGTGTGCCCTGCACAGCCCAGAGTGTGCCCTGCACAGCCCAGTGTGTGCCCTCCATGTCCAGCAGCCTCTGGGGGCTGTGCTGGGCCCATCCCAGCAGATGTGCAGTGCAGGGATGCAGGGCTGGATGCAGGGTTGGATGCAGGACTGGATGCTGGGATGCAGTGTTGGATGCAGGGATGCAGGGCTGGATGCAGGGCTGGATGCTGGGATGCAGGGTTGGATGCAGGGATGCAGGGTTGGATGCAGGACTGGATGCTGGGATGCAGTGTTGGATGCAGGGCTGGATGCTGGGATGCAGTGTTGGATGCAGGGATGCAGGGTTGAATGCTGGGATGCAGGGTTGGATGCAGCGATGCAGGGTTGGATGCAGGACTGGATGCTGGGATGCAGGGCTGGATGCTGGGATGCAGGGTTGGATGCAGGGATGCAGGGCTGGATGCAGGGATGCAGGGTTGGATGCAGGGATGCAGGGTTGGATGCTGGGATGCAGGGCTGGATGCAGGACTGGATGCAGCAGAGGAGCCCTTACCTGGCACAGAGCTGCTCCCTTCCAGGCTGCCACGGGCCAAAATCCCAGGGAAGAGAATTAAGTTTTTGACTTGGGCATCGTGGCAGGCTGAGGTAAGCTGCAGAGCAGAGCGTGGAGTTTGCCTCGGGCACAGCCAGAGGGGCAGGGGCCCAGCACAGCCTGGAGAACAGCCCAGAGGGAGATGGATGATCATTGTGTGGCACCAGAGTGTGCTTCTGTGAGAGCCCCAGTAAGGGCTGGGCACCGGTAATTGGGAGGAGAAACAGTGACTTGCCATCTGCCTCCCAGGGCAGGGCCAGGAGAGGGACAGGGAGAATGAATCCTGACTGTGTAGCCACGGGTAATTCACACTGAAAAGCTCCGTTTTGGTGTACAAATATGAATTAGTATAGAGACTTAAACTAGAGAATGGTTTCCAATTATTAATTTGAAAATAATTTATTTTAAATTAAAATTTATAGTTTTAAACAATTTTTTGTGCTTCTCCCACATCAATATTTCTCAAAATTGAATCTCCTAATCTCTTTAAAGTGTTCATATCTCGCTATGTCTGCCTACCTGATGATAATATTTTATTAGAATTTGTTCACAGACTCTGAATACTCTTTCCTGAGAGAACCTATGTAAAGGGAGAAAACAATACACATCCTGTACTCCACCTTCATAGGCCTCCAACATACGATGCCACCTTTTGTTTGCAAGAGTTTAAATTTCAAATAAAATCCCAGCATTCTTTTGAAAAAAAAGGAAAGGGCCTCTCCCCTGCTTAGATTGTCAAATCCCAGACTAGCCTGGAATTGAATAGGCCAAGTCAGTGACCTCAGGCAGAAAGAATGTTGGTTATTTACGTAGGGCTTCTGCTATTTTAGCAGCAAACCTTTTCTTCTGAAAGGACAATGTATACTGTTTTGTGTTTATGGCCGAGTAAAAAGCTTGTACATTTGAGATTTGCATGGTAATAGCCTTGTAACTCAATATACAGCATCCTCAAAAACAGCAGTGCAAGGCTCTGTTTTGTCTTAGCCAGTGCAGGTCTTTAGAGGCTTTTACAAAAGTTCTCTGAAAAACCGACCTTAAGATTCAACTGCTTACACGTTTGCTTTGGTGGCTTTTTTTTTTTTTCTTTCCCTGGAGTTTTGCTTTTTTTAAAAAAACCCTAAAATTACACGTGGTTTCTTTAGGAGCTATCAGGTCAGTGCTCAAAATATTTTGATGCATCTCAAGCTAAGCTGTGCCTGCAGCTTGAAACCAGGAAAACGTGTGTGTGTGTGTGTGTGTGTGTGTGTGCAGTCCAGACACTGAGCATTTTTCCTGAAATAATGGGAGATCTTTACAGGCATTCTGGCCTGGTGGATGAGCCTGCAATTCCAAATGGTTTTTAAAGTGTGCCTTTCTCAATAGATCGTAACCATGAGGAGCTATTGTGTGAGTAAAGCACACATTTAGGATCCAATCCTGCATTCCTTAAAGTCAATGGGAGTCTGAGCGTGAAAGGAATGCAGGATTGGGTCCTGGAACAGGGGAGCAAAACTGTGTGCCAGATTGCTTTGAAAAGAAGAATACAGCACATCCACAGTAGCCACTTTTAGTGTTTCAGATTTCAAACGGCTGGAGTCTGTGAAAAGTGGCTTCTGCCAACATGCAGTATCTTCTATTCAAAGGAATTTGGCATCGATTTTTTTTTCTTCCCCTATCTTTAAACCCCTGAAAACCCTAGAAATTCACCCCTTCTTTCACAAAGCCTGAGCATTATGAGGAGGGGAGGGGGCCATGGGGGATGGAAATTTCTCCAAGGCCAGGGGCTGGGCTGGGGCTCAGACCCCTCCTGGCGCCCTGGCTGGGGCTGGGGTGGCAGCTCCATCACGGGACCCGGCACCAGAGCTTGTGCTTGAGGCTTTGTGTGAGCCCACTGTAGGAGCCCGAGGAGAAAAATTTAATTAACAGTAATTGAGAGGCTACAGCAGCCTCGGTTTGCCCTGCTCACAGTGGGTGGAGTGGCAGGAGTCCTGTGGAAGGAAAGCTCTGTGTCAGGCAGAGATGGGGAGCTGCAGGCCCAAACTCACGTGTGAGTAAAGGAGGAATGGCAACAAATAAAGAAAAAGTATTAGAAGCTTTTGTTTTCTTCTGGCACATCTTGAATTCCTAAGCAGGCAGACCTCCTCTACTGCTGAAAAGGAAACAACTCTCCTGGGGGAAATTCTGCCCCTGTTTTAGCCAAGGTGTCTGGGCAGAGGAGGTAGCAGGGGTGGCTTGTTATTACTTAATGTTTTCAATTATTTATTGTTTTTGTAAAACTTGATATTTCTCTTGAAGTTTCAGCTCCTGGACTCATCTGCTGACTTGAAATTTAGCTTCCACTATTCAGAAATAGTATCTGTCCAGCCTAGAGGTTTGTGGAAAATTGGTTTGGGTTCTGGAGGTTCCACTTGCCCTCCAGCTCTTGAGTTCTGTGTATCCCAGTTCCTCATAATCAGGGGGTGTAACAAGGGGAGAGGGACAGGCACTGCTGCAGGTGTGCCAGGGGTGCCCAGGTGTGCCAGGGGTGCCCAGGTGGGCAGGGATTCCCATGGGGATGCTGCTGTGGGCAGGACCCTGGGGGGACCCTGGGCTGGGAAGGTGCTTTGGGAGTGTGGGCAGCCCATGGTGCACCACAGAGCAGCTCAGAATCCAAGAGCCCCAGACCAAGAGCCAGGGTGTTTTGCAAACCAATAGCCAGGTTTGGCCTGGTAAAAGTTCACATTTCACTGAGCAGGGATGGAGAGCCCAGCAAGGTGGGCAGGGGGCAGGCAGAAGCATTTGCTCAGCTCGAGCCACTTTGGGTCTCATCCCACTTGCTCAGGCTTTGGGCAGTAGAATTTCCTTCACTGTTAAGGTAGCTGGGAAATATTTGAGCAAATGCTGTGCATTAATCCTCTGTGTGTGTGTTTTTACATGTCACTGTGGTCTGAAGCTTTGGCAGACTGTCACTTGAGGTGCTGGGATGAGACAAGTCCTGGTGCTGGTGTCACATCAGTCACTGCAGAGATGGCATCTGAAGCAGTTAACAAGCAATTAGGTCCATGTTTAATATTGCTAACTAAAACAGGCACAGTTCTTTGGTCAGCCAGGCATGAAGAGCTCGGGCTGCCACGCTCAGGAAGCTGAGCAAGTCATGGGCCAGAGCTCCCAGAGCACAGAGATCTCACTGCATGTCCCCATCAGCCATAGCACTGACAGCTCATCAGGCAGGAAGGAGGAACAATCTCAAGGAGAGAAGCAATGTGAGATGATTTTTTTTTTTTTTCCCTCCAGAAGGAGCTGTTAAAGAAGGATGCTGTGAATCTGTCTGGCTGCTGTGAGAGAAGTCAGGAGTTCCTGGGTGCCCCTTGGCCAGCAGGATCGGGGGCATGGCCGTGCTGGGGGCTCTGGCAGGGCCCTGGAGCTGAGCAGGGCAGGAACAGCCACCCTGGTGCTCCTGCAGCTCCCCTGTGCTGCACAGCCATGGCCACAGCCAACAGCAGTGGCAGCCTCTGAAGTGATATTCCACTGTGTTAACTTGGGCTGTTCAGCCTGTTAATTAGCTCTGCTCTAATGAATTTCCTATCTTTAGCACTGATACCTGCCACTGAACTCTTGGATTGCACTCCATATGGGAAGGTTTAATTACATTTTGTGGCTAAAATAGTATCCTTGTTCCACACAGCTGGGATATTAGAACCAACAGGACTCTATTAGTCACTCCACTCTTTGTCCCCTCTCACACTGAGCCTTTCCCACATGAAGTTAAAGAGGCCCATGGCTGTTGGGGATGCTGGTGGTGAGGGGTGCTGTGCTGTGGGTTTTCCAGCATGCTGTAATCTCTGGGATGCAGCAGGCATTATCTGGGAGGCAGGGCTGGGGCTGCAGCATTCCCATGATGTCAGAGGGGAGCTGTTTGTGTTTGAGCAGCGTCAGGCACGGAGACAATGCAGCTTCTCACATGAACTTGCTTACTCTACAGTGCTACTAAATCATGGTTACCAAAGGCTTGTGTGTTTTCAATCATCAAAGCGCTTAAAATATTATAATAATGCTTGGCACTTTTCAACTTCAAAGCCTGCTGCAAGCAGTAATTAGGTCTAATAACCCTGCTGTGACAGTGAGACATTCCTATCTCCTGTCTTACAGGGCCAGGGGGGGTCAGCCCCTGATCCGGTTGCATCCATCCTGTGTGAGACAGGAGATCTCCCAGTGCAGGCTGTGATTGATAAACTGACCTCCCCACAGGCACATGCTCAGGGCCAGCAGCTCAGGGAGGGCTCAGAGGATGCTTTCCAGCCTTGAGGGGAGGGGGCAGGACACTTCCAGTGTCCCCAGGACTGTAAAACCTGGGCTCATTCACATTTTGTTCCATGGAGTCCTGGAGCAGCATTTGAAACAGCATTGGAGAAAAGTTTTTGCTCTGTCTTGGCTTCCTGGCTGGTGTCCTTTCACCACCCAGCAAAGCGTGGTGGAGACTGGGGACAATACTTGTGGACAGCCTGTGTCAACTAGGGGTCATTTTTCCTTTTGCAAGCTGCCTTTGAGTTGTTCCTTTGATAAAGGAGCAGCTCTCTATTCCTTCTTTTTAGTTTATGACATGTGGGAGATAAAAATTGTGCAGGAAGTAATTGATGCATTTAAATAATAGAGACTTATAAACTGGTTAAATGTCCACATCGCTGTTAAACACTTAGAGAGAGTTCTGCTTTAATTTTTATTTAAGAGTTCCACAAACCTGCATTCTTTTGGCTGTTTGTCGTGTTGGTTGCAATCACCACTTGTAATCAGTCCTCGGGATAGAGTAATTTCTAGCTTTCATTTAATTATCTGCCAGATTATCTGTGAATGTTTACTGGAGTGTTTGTGAGGTCTCTGCCTCCCACCCGAGGTGTGGAAACCCTTAGCCTGGTGCAAGGTGGGGCTGTCAGGAAATGGAATTGCTGCTTTGTCACTGGCAGTGCAAAACCTTTGTGTTCTGTGGGAAACAAGGCTGGAAGCACTCAGGGGAGAAGGGGCTCCCCACCAGGAGCCTGCCCACAGCCCCTGTGCATTCCCTGCTCTGCTGCTGCTGCTGCAAACTGGTCTGACAGGGTGGGAATGCAGCAGGAGGAGCCAAGGGCAGGGTTTGTGAAACCCCACCCCGTGAACTCTGCCTGGGCCGCTCATTGTCATCCTAATGAGCCAGCAGCAAGTTGCATCAAGTTCTGTCAGAAGCTCTTGCCTTTTTTTGTTTCAATATTATGAAAGCAAATAGTAACAGGCTTGGCTAGACAGGCATTGAAAGGGAAGCCAAGCAGCAGGGCCTGTGTGCCAGTGGCAGGGTGATGTCACCTGCCCTGGCTGGCCAGGTGCTTGGCTCAGCTGGCCCAAGGAACATCAGGGGGGTTTAGCTTGGAATTCCTGCTGCATTGACAGGAGCAGATTACACAGAACAGGCTGGTGCTGTGCCCTAAGTTCTCCAGGACCTTGAGAGGTGAAGCCCCCTTGTCCAGCAGAGCTCAGGGCAGGCATCCCAACATCCCAGTGTCCCAACATTCCAACATCCCAACGTCCCAATGTCTCAACATTCCAACGTTCCAGCATCCCAACCTCTGACATTCCAAACCTCCCAACATCCCAACGGCCCAATGTCTCAACCTCCCAACATTCCAACCTCCCAACATTCCAACATCCCAACCTCCCAACATTCCAACATCCCAACACCCCGATGTCCCAACATCCCAACCTCCCAACATCCCAACGTCCCAGCATCCCAACGTCTCAACATCCCAACATCCCAGCATCCCAATGTCCCAATGTCCAACATCCCAATGTCTCAACATTCCAACATTCCAATGTTCCAACATCCCAACCTCTGACATTCCAAACCTCCCAACATCCCAATGGCCCAATGTCTCAACCTCCCAACATCCCAACGTCCCCACATCCCAACATTCCAATATCCCAATATCCCGACATCCCAACCTCTCACATTCCAACCTCCCAACATCCCAACGGCCCAATGTCTCAACCTCCCAACATCCCAACCTCCCAACATTCCAACATCCCAACATTCCAAGATCCCCACCTCCCAGCATCCCAACATCTCAACATCCCAACATCCCCACATCCCAACATTCCAATATCCCAACATCCCAATATCTCAACATGCCAACCTCCAAACATCCCAACATTCCAACATCCCAACCTCTCAACATTCCAACATCACAAGCTCCCAACATCCCAACCTCCCAACATCGAGGTGTGGCACCCACCCTGCTGCCTGGGGCTGGGGGCACTATCCCTGCCTCTCCTGGGGATTCCTGTCCCCCTGGCTGCAGTTTGCTCATGATGCCCAGGCACTCTGAGGGTGGTGTCTGACCATGTTCAGTGCTGTCATTCAGTCAACCCTTCCGGAGGACAGGGGAATTTACACTTTTGCCTTTATTTCTGAAGTGCAGAATGTAGGAGCCAATATAGGCTTCCATGGTTGTTTGAGTGATAACTTGCTGTTTCTTGTTTATGAGATAATTATTGTACAGTCCCTGAATTTAATTCTTGTAAGGTAAAAGGCCTGCCAATCTTATTAATCATTGCTGGTAATAGTCATTATCATGTGAGCAAGCTGCTTGCCTGCTTTATGAGTTTAGGCAAGTTAGTTCCCTAATAGGTGTCTTGTTTTTTTCAGCTGAAAAATGGGGGAAATGGTATTTTCCCTCAGTTTTGAAAGGTTTTGCTGGGAGTGCAGAGGGGGCAGGTGCTGGGCAGGGATCCCAGCAGTGCAGGGCTGATGGGGACACTCACAGTGGGGCCAGGAACAGCAGGTGACACCTGATGTGTCTGAGACCCTCCAGAGCACTGGCTTTGCCTTCTTGGCTTGGATCAGAGCCTTCCCACTCCATCCCAGTCCAGGGAAGCGCTGACCCCACTGGTCCATGCTGTGCCAAGGAAAGAACAGGAGCAGAATTTGTGTCGTTTCCCAACCTCAGCACTGGCAGGCTGGGCTAGAGTGGGATGTTGGGGTCCTCCTGCCCCTTCTGCAGTGCTCAGGAGATGCTGGTGCCCCCCTGCACTGGCACCTTGCTCTCCTGCAGAGATCCTCCAGCAGCAGTGCTGGGATTTGTCCCCGATCAGCCCTGCAGCTTTCTCAGCACGGTGTGTGTGTGTGTGCTGGGGTGAGGGCAGTGCTCCTTCCCCTGCAGCAAACACCCAGCTCCAGGTGAGCATGGGGGAAAAGCTGCTCCAGCACATCCAAGGCATCCTCTTCTGGGTGGACACTTCATCTCCACCAGCTAAAGACAAGTTGTATGGAAGCCTGGATCTGACAGACACAACAAGTCCTTTACAAAGCCATTCTGGTTTCTTTCCCTTTTTCCTTTCATTCCATGTACTTTACTTTCCCTAGAGAGGTTTAAAACCAGCTTTGACAAGCAGGAGGGAAGAGCTAGATGTGGTTGCTCCTGCATCAGTTGAGAGAGGCCCCAAGGTCCCCTGACTGCTGTCCCAGCCCCGTGCCTTGCTCAGGCATGGCCCAGTTTTACCTCAGGTTCTCAGAGGGGATGAGCACATTGCCCACATCACCAGGGTCCTGCTCCCCACCAGAGCCACCAGGCAGCTGGAAAGACAAACAAGAGCAGACTCCACCTAGCAGCAGTATGGAGACAGCGGCTCGTGAGATCCAGAGCCCAAGAATGTGCACACAAAAGAAGCATTTCCCTCAGCCACGACAGTGAAACCACCAGACAGCCACATGCAGCATGTGATTTCCCAAAAGCACCAGCCCAGATCCCAGCTCCTTTGTGCCACACGCTGTTTCCCAGGATCGCATCACAGTGGCAACGTGTAAAAGCCTCTTCCAAACACTGAAAATTCATCATATTTTCCTCAAAGTTGTTTATGGAAACCGTGGGGAGCACTCCTGCCCCTGTGAGCTGGCTCAGCGTGCTGGCCCTGGGTGTCAGACCCTCCAGGAGATGGGTGGTGCTCAAACCCTCCAGGACATGGTGGTGTTCAAACCCTCCAGGACACAGTGGTGTTCAAACCCTCCAGGAGATGGAGATTGGTGGTGTTCAAACCCTCCAGGAGATGGTGATGTTCAAACCCTCCAGGAGATGGGTGGTGCTCAAACCCTCCAGGACATGGTGGTGTTCAAAACCCCCAGGAGATGGGTGGTGTTCCAACCCTCCAGGAGATGGTGGTGTTCAAACCCTCCAGGACATGGGTGGTGTTCAAACCCTCCATGGAGATGGGTGGTGTTCAAACCCTCCATAGAGATGGGTGGTGTTCCTGGGGAGCTGCAGGACACATCCAGGCTCATTCCATGGAGAGAAGCCCTGACAGTGACCTGGATCAAGAATTCCTCTTGCCCTCAGCCCTGCCCAGTGTGGCTGCTGGCACAGCTGCTGTCCCTGGGGCTGCCAGGGCTGTTCAGAGCTCCCACAGCCAGGAGCTTTGGCCCCTGGCACCCTGGAGAGTGGGAATGAGGTGAGCTGGGATGAGTGTGCCTTCCCTTCTCTGGTTTTACAGTGATGGAGCAGCACTGCTTTCAGCAGAGCAGCTCTGACCTGCTGAATCTACAAACTGATTGTGCTTGGTGGTTCTTGAATTGAATTCTTGATTTTCTGCTTTGAATCCTTTCTGTTGGGACTCTCTGAAGTCAGCTGTGCATTTCTTCACTGTAAAGAGAGCCACCAGTTAATGACTGTCACAGGCTTTGAGTTCCACATGGGCTGATGAAATGGCAAATGTCAAAATATGAATAAAAAATCTATTGTTTTCTGTGTGATTTTACTGCCCTTCCCTCCATCATGTGTGCCTTGTGCTGCTTTAGTGTTGCAGACACCTGCTGTGGTGTTGATTATTGATATTTTTGAGGGTGGCAGGAACACCCATATGCAGAATCCTTTATTTAGTCCTTTGGAGATAAAGACTGCTGCTGTGGATTGCAGTGGATGTGAGCCTGCTGGGATTTTACCTGCCAAGAAAATTGTCTCAATTTGCAAAGAGATAAAAATCAAGCCTGGATTGCAAGGTTTTCAGGGATTGCTGTCAGCTGGGTTCCATAACCTGCACTGCAAGGTAACATTTAGTGGGTACCTAAGGCAAGGTTTGGTACCTGATTTGGTCAGGCCAGATAGAGCCAACGGCCTGACCCTCAGCCCTGGCTCTGCATGGGTCCTCCAGGGAAGAGAGGGGCAGGAGCAGACCCCACAGACAGGGACAGGGGCTGTGCTTTTCACTTTGCACCCTGAACACCTGGGTTTGGGATAAAAACCAAAATTCTGATGGTCCTGTGCTTTAACAGGGAGAAGACTACGAGGAAAAGCATTCTACAATGTCAATGGCAAGGTGTACTGTGAAGAAGACTTCCTAGTAAGTAAGATTTCAGGCATTTTTTCTTATTCTTTCTAAAGCAAATTGTTCTTTTATGTTTGCTTTGAGAGACAGGTGATGATGTGGGGCCTCCTGGCAGTGGTGGAATGGGGAAGCATCTGCCACTGCCTCCTTGGTTTGAGGTGGTGGCTGTAAAACCAAGAACAGAACTGTCCATCAGAAAGTGCAAATTGTGAGGATAAACGCTCTCTCCCTGCTCACAGAGCTTCTGTAAATGCTTTACTTTAATAGACACTCAGGCAGGAAAGGGAAAATGAAGCCTGTTGCTGAGCTGTGTTGTTGCAAAAATAAAATATTCATGCAATTAAGGGTGAGAATTGTGCAGCGCACCACAAATGATTTGAGAAGTGCAGAGCATTTAGAATTAAGATGAAGAGGATGGCATGGCTGGGAATTGCAATTAGAGAGCAATGATATGTTTTAGCTTAGAAGATGAATTGGACAATCAGTATGTTGAATTTATGCCACCTTATTTATTGAAATGCCATTAATTTGGAAGCTTGGATCTTCCAGAACAACTTTCCATTTCTAATGAATATATAATCATGCTATTCAAAGTATATCCCACAACAAAATTGTTACAGGCAGTTCAAAGTGCACAAATGCATTTCTCATCAATGCAATGTATAAAAATCATGGAAATTCCTAAAATATAAATTATATTTGCTTTCATGTGTTACACCTTTACTGTGAGCTGGAACCTGTTGGAAAAGAAATTTTTCTGTTGTGCAAAAAATAAGTATCTTGTTATAATTGAAACTTGTTTTGCTTGCATTCTGGAGAGGAAATTCTTTTTTCTTCCTTGCTTTTTTCAGCTCTTTCTTTACTGTGTTTCTGCAGAAGCACAGGGAGGGGGAGAGGAGATGGAGTGTGAGAGGGAGGGGCTCAAACCTTTGAGATTTTTCATTTGAACTGTGTTGGAATGTAATTTCCCTATGATCAAAACCTTTCATCCAGACTTAATGGCATGATTGTTGTTATTAGCTTGTAATTTCAGCCTAAACACAAGAATTTGAAATCTAAAAATCTTAATCTTTTGGAGAACATTCAGTTTTCATGGGGTGGGGGGAAACTCTTTAGTTCAGGCATGTTCTGTAGTGGGTTTCTGAAGGAAGATATTTGCAGAGATTTTCCCAGGAAAACTGCGATTAAAGACGTGATAGGAATAAACTTTCTGCAAGTTAGGGAAATGTTGGGACACTGAAGGCATAAAAGCCCAGGTGTGTTTTAGCAGATCCCAGTAGCAGAGGGATGGGGGAGAAGCAGATGAAGGGACACTGTGTAATTCAGCAAAGAAACCAAATTCTGATGTGATCCCTGCTTGTGGTAATCCTGCTGCTGCTCAGGAAGTAGCTGCATCTTCTCTCAGCTCCCCTGAACAAATGTCATTGCAAGAATCCCAGGAATTGTGTGGTATCACTAATGAAATCAAACAACCTTGCCTGTTTTAGAGTTCTGTGAACAGGGAAAGCACAAAGCATTCTCAAAATTGAAAGGAAATAGGCTGCAAAATAGCCATTAAAGAGGAAATTATTTTAACTACTTCATCTTCCCAGGTCTTCCTCTTGAACACTGGGAAACCCAGTCCTGGCTAAGAAGAGGCATTTTCAGTCCAAAGATAAAATGAAATGCCTTTTCTGTAGAAGTGAGAATTTCAGTCTCTACCATTACTCAGTTCTTTAGCACAGCTCCCTTTGGTGCAGCAGGATTCCCTGCTGCCCCCATGGTAGTGGAATGTTGGAGAAGTTAGGGCAGGGGGATAAGAAAAAGATTATTCCAGTTTGGGAATGTAAGCAGATCCAGTCTAACTGCATTAGAATTGTATTGCTGCTAAGAAAATGCAGCCTGCCATGGTGTCCTGCCACTTTCTTGGCTTTTGTTTGTCTGGGCATTGATCAGGAGAGTCAGAGGCTGCTCTGGGCCTGGGAGTGGGGTCACAGCTCTGTCACCTGCAGCCCCACAGCCTGGGACAGCTTATTTCAAACATGGCCAGGGCTGGAGAGCAGAGCAGCCTCAGCAGCCGTGGGCAGGAGGGGCAGTGCTGTCCTTTGGGGCACTGTGACAGCCAGGGGAGCACAGGAGGGACAGTGCTGTCCCTCAGGGCACTGTGACAGCCAGGGGAGCACAGGGGGGCAGTGCTGTCCTTTAGGGCACTGTGACAGCCAGGGGAGCACAGGGGGGCAGTGCTGTCCCTGAGGGCACTGTGACAGCCAGGGGAGCACAGGGGGTGCAATGCTGTCCCTGAGGGCACTGTGACAGCCAGGGGAGCACGGGCTCTGTGTGCCTTGTCATCCTTCCAGGGATCCCCAGACTGAGAGCTCGATGTTCCCTTGTTCCTCACAGTGCCACCAAGGCAGCAGGGGCTGGATGAGCCCCTCTTGTGCCTCCCAGCAAGAAGGGAACTCCTGTTCTGTCAGTGGGGCATAGAGCTGGTGGCACCTGGAGCCTCCCTGGTGCCTGGAGCAGAGGCTGTCCCCTTGCCAGGGAGGGCTGTCACTCCTGCACAGCTCTGTCACCACTGCTGCCTCTGCTGATCCCATTCATGGGCTGCAGCTGCTTCTTCCCTGTCACCCCTGCAGCCACACTGGGAGTGTCCACAGTGATTTTGGGGCTGCATGTCAGCAGCACCTGCACAGTGATGGGCAGAAAAGCTGAAATGGTTCCTGAAGGGAACAAATGCAGAAAATTTTAGTGAAGGATGGATATTATTTATGGGTTTCTTCCTATTGTAGCTGCTAGAAATATTGAACATCCTATAGATGTCAGTATTTTATTTGTCCTGCAGTACCACATTTTGCTGTGCCAGACCAGCTCCATCTGGAACAGTCTCCAGAGCTGCAGTCAGGGGCTCAGATAGGATACCTGGTTCTTTAACTACCTCTCACTGCTCACAAATCAGCTCTCCCACTCAGTCAGAGGTGGCATGTGGAATTCACTGCAGTGTCACCTGTGGTCCCTGAAGCCAAGACCTTGAAAAAACCCATTCTCTGATCCTTTCAGATGTTTGGCTCTTGGAAGAGTCCTCTTTGGCTGAAGTGTCCCCCTCGAGGTCCAGCCAGCTCTGGGTCCAGCTGCTCCCGGGGTCTCCTCTCTTCTCCCTTCTCTCTTCTCCCTTCTCCCTTCTCCCTTCTCCCTTCTCCCTTCTCCCTTCTCCCTTCTCCCTTCTCCCTTCTCCCTTCTCTCTTCTCTCTTCTCCCTTCCCTCTCCTCTCCTCTAAGGCCCTGTGCAGGTGGCATTTGAGCAGAGCACATTTGCACATTTGTCACCTTAAGCACAGTGAGCCCCTGAGAGCTTTGGCTGCCCAGTGCTTCCAAACCATCAGTGAGGAGCTGCTGGCATCAGCCTTTCCAAATGTGCCCCTCTCTTGGAGAAGGGCTTTTGGTTTGTGGGCACAGCCAGGGGTGAGCTGGTGCTGGTGTTACAGATGGATAATGAGCTGATTGGCTCTGGCAATTAAGGGATAACTATTGTGTGAATATTAAGAGAAGTTTTTGTGATGTACAGTTATGTTATTGTAGTTTAGATGTCCTCTGCTCTCCCCATGGTTCCCTTTCCCCCTGTATTGTTGCCATCACACACTGGGCTGTCCAGCACAGGTACAAAGAAGCTGCACAGGTGTGCCTGGCATGGGGCAGGTGGGAATGGAAAAGCTTGGGGGTGCTCAGGGGGTGGGCATGGCTCAGGGGGTGAGCATGACATCTGACCCCCAATCCAGTTACAAAACAGTTTCCACTGATAAATGGCACAGAAGAACTGTCTGACAGACTTTGGGAGGGGCCAGGGTTGGCTGATGCAGCCCCAGGGGTATAAAACACTGAGCATCCATCTTAAAGATGAACCTGCCACGTGGTATCCATGAGGGCAGTTCCCAGCGCTGCAGCTTTTTCCTTGTGTACTCCTTTGTTGTATTTTTGTCAAGGTTTAATAAACCTTTTCAAATTTTCTAAGTGAGCAGTTGTCTCACACTGGAGCTCCTGGGGAGGCTGCCCCAGCACAGCCCACACTGCCCCTGCCAGGGCCACCAGGCACATCCTCCTGGCAAAGAGTTTTCCCATGTTTGCTCTCACTGAGGGCACACTCTCCACACCAGCTGGTTTATTTTGCTCTGTTCTTGCAGGGAAGAAGTGTCAGAAGTTTCTTCCCCACTTGTGCAGTTGTAAGTGGGCAGGGGATGCCATGGTGGGGCTGGGAATGGATGGATGGTTGGGAATGGATGGATGGTTGGGAATGGATGGATGGATGGATGGATGGATGGATGGATGGATGGATGGATGGATGGGAATGGATGGTTGAGAATGGATGGATGTCTGGGAATGGATGGATGGATGGATGGATGGATGGATGGATGGATGGATGGATGGATGGATGGGAATGGATGGATGGGAATGGATGGATGGGAATGGATGGGAATGGATGGTTGAGAATGGATGGATGTGAATGGATGATTGGGAGTGGATGGATGGGGATGGATGGATGGATGGATGGATGGATGGATGGATGGATGGATGGATGGATGGATGGATGGGAATCCCCTGCACCTGGAGGACCTGGGATACCTCTGCCCCCCAGGGTCATTTTTGTCAGCCTCCTGCTGCCAGCCCTGATTAGCTGCACATTCTGTCAGTGCTTAAAGCCTTAGTGGCTAATTGAATGAGGTGAATTAATCAGATTTAAAAAAATAAATACACGGATAATTCTACGGATAATTCTACTTCTGCCCAAGAGATTGGCTGATCTGTGCCATTTCCAGGAGGACACTGCATGTGTGAGGAGCAAAAAGAGCAAAAACAACCCCCACACTTCACATTGCTTTGCTTTAGCCCTAAGGCAGGTCCTGTTACTCCTTTAAATGCCCCCTTAAAGTAACAAGTCCAGCAAGACCCAAGTGTTGCCCCAGCCCTGTTAGGAGCTGTTATTTCATGAAAGGAAATAAAACAAATGACAGTTTAATCCTTTCCTGAAAGCTCTTTGGACACAGATGGCTAACTAGCCATAACAGAGACACTGTTCCTGGTGAAGTGAACAAAAAATAAATGCCTTACTGTATAATAAATAATCCCAGTCAGATGTTCATGTTTCATTCTGTTGATAAATTGCTGCATAATCAGGGGTGAAGGAAAAATAATTTTAATTTGTCTTTCCTTTTCTATGCTTAAATATCACGTAAAGATTTTTTTTTTAAATACTGTTTTTCTTGGCAAAAAACACTTTAAAAATGTCACCAAAGGAGCCGGAATCTTAGATCTACTATCTATCTCTTTGCTTTTTTTCCTCTTTTTGATAGGCTTTCCCTTCTTCTCTTGAGGTAATGAACATTACTGAGTGGGGGTCCAGTAGAGGTTAAGAAATGAGAGAATTTCCCTCGAGGGAGGAGATGAGAGGGAAAATGAACCTCGTGACAGATGTTAGTTACATTGCTTAATGCACTACTGGAAGAGGCTCAGATGCTCTGGAAATAACCTATTACAGACACCACAGGCTGCAGTGCTCTGCTCTAAGGTCATCCCAAACTTCCCCTTGTAAGATTTTTCTCTTTCACTGTCTTAAAACTTTGCCAAATTTAATCATTTAGGCTGAACTTCTTCATGCTAGGTTTTTGCCTCTGGCTCCCTTTGCTGTCATTAGTTGTTGAAAGTTTCATCTAGAGCTGTTCATCCATTTCAGTGAGCAAGACTGGAGGAACTTTGCCCATAACTCCTCACAGAGAAAGGCTCTAAAAGCTTCATTTTGCACATGGAAGCCATAAAGAGACTCAGTGCACTGCAGACCTGCAGGAGCCTTTGGGTGTGCTCTCCCTGCCCTCCCCAGCAGGGCAAGCATTCCGGAGCCCCTGGCAGCCCTGCAGACTCTCTCCAGCCTTCCTTCTGCTCTCCATCCACTCTGGTGGGGCTCTGGATCCCTTTCTCCCCTACCCAGGCCTGGTCCCCAGCCAGGACACTTCTCTTTGTGGTCTCTGCAGTGCAGGAGTTGGCTACAGAGGGCACAGAGGGCCTGGTCTGACATCCACAACTGTAAATGTCACAGCGAGATCAGAAATGAGGAGGTTGTCAGGGTGTGCAGGAGCAGGAGGCAGCTGGAAAATGGAAATAAATGCTCAGCCTTTTCTGGGAAGGGACAGGATCTCAGGAGGCAGCTGGGAAATGGAAATGCTCAGCCTTTCATGGGGAAGGGACACAGGAGCCAGGTGGGAAATGGAAATGCTCAGCCTTTCCTGGGAAGGGACAGGATCTCACTCAGAAGGCAGGTGGGGAATAGAAATGCTGGGAAATGGAACTGCTCAGCCTTTCCTGAAGAGGGGACAGGATCTCAGGAGGCAGCTGGAAAATGGAAATGCTCAGCCTTTCCTGAAGAAGGGACAGGATCTCACCCAGGAGAGCTGGGAAATGGAAATGCTCAGCCTTTCCTGGGAAGGGACAGGATCTCACCCAGGAGAACTGGGAAATGGAAATGCTCAGCCTTTCCTGAAGAAGGGACAGGATCCACTGAGGGATGGGAGCTCATCAGAGCAGGGTTTGCACCTTCATCTCCTGAAGCACCAAACACAGCAAGCCCCTTACCCCAGCCAGGGCCCCTGGGCATGGCTGCAATGGAAATATTAATACTAATGAGGCTTTTCTTCTCAGTTTGTGCACATGCTGTTTTCCAGGGCTGGCAGTGTGGGAAATGGCCTGTCCCACTTGCTGGGGCTCTCAGAAGATAGTTTTTATTTAGTGTAATGGAAGCTGGTGTCAGCTGGAGTCAGAGGTTTGATTTTCCATCTCAGTGGCTATAAATGTTTGGAAGTCCCCCTTGGGAGGGAGCCCTGGGACTGGTGTATTAGTCACAGAGCCCATTTCTGCTAAGTGAGACTCTTGGAAAAAAACCGACTCAGTTGAAAAGGTGAATGATTGAAGCTGCAGCTTGTGTCCATTTCCTATCTGATGGGAATCACAGAGACCATGGAGCTGTAGATAACTGAGAGGATGTTGTATTGAGGACAGACAGACAGAGAACAGACAGATAGGGGAGTTTACTGATATGTTTAAAGAATGATGGAATCAAAGCTTAGAAAGGGATTTGCTGCAATATTCCTGAGGTTCAGAAGCATAAGGAAGTCTGTGAGTGTCTTCAAGGTGCTGGTTGCTCTAGGCTGGGACAGAAGGTTCCACAGTCAGCGTTGGTGTCACTGAAAGCAAAGGCAGACATTTATAGCCTGTTCCTGATTGGGGCATGAGGGAGTGCAGTCCTGTTGCTGCCTGTGTGTGTCTTGCTCCAGCCCCTCCCTACCAAAAACATTTTAATAATTTTCTCCCTTCATTTCCCCTAAGTTTGTAATATGCCAGTGGTTCTGGATGTATTTTATAAACGAGTTTGACAGTAATGATGATTAATTGGGGTATTCTGAATTGAAACATTGGGTCAAACCTACAGATGGGCTTAAAATTCAAGTTTCATAGTGTAAGCATATTGGTCAAATATTGGTCTGCCTCTGCACTGTGGACTTGGATGTGAATCAGCATGAAGAGTGTGTAGAGCTGACAGTTTGGGTTTGCCTCTTATTGCAACACAACTCCAGAGTGCTGTATCCTGGATCAAGAAGTTTCAAGTCCATTGAAGCTGGTGGCAGAAGTCCCATTGTCTGCAGGGGACACCTGGGTTTTCTCCTGGGGATTCTCCCCAAAGTTTCAAAGCTGGAGCCCATAAACAAAGAGGGAAGCTGAGGGTGCAGCCTGAGAGCATCACATGCAAGATTCACCACAGGGCCCACTGGGCAGCCCTGGGGCCACAGGAGGAACCAGCTGGAGTCCTGAGACATCTCAGGTTTATTAAAGAGCAATTCCCAGGTGGTACCCAGGCCCAGGTGATAACACAGAGAAACATAATGCAGTGAAAGTTCAGAGTGGGAGTAAGGTCTGTGCTCAGCCTTTACTGAATGGGCTGCAGGCTGTTAAAGGAGTTGGAGGAATCACTCTCTGGGCCACGGCACAGGAGACAAGGACAGGCAGACAGGCTTTTTGCTGAGATGTGTCACTACTCACTACCTTTTGTAACTCTCCCATTAGTGTTCCATTTGCTGGTGGAATGTTGGAGGAGCTGTTACCAACTCCAGCTGGTTTCATGCCAGACAATCACTCCACTATTTCCCCTTGAGAGGGTGATCCAAATAGTCAGACTATCCATTTTTCCTAATATTCCATTGAAAAGTAAATTACAATAACTGAAGCACACTTAAAAGAACTAGAACACCCTTTCTAATGATGTCTTAACTCCTGCCAAACACTTGTAAGCAGACAGCATTATTTTTTTTTTTCTATGGGAGGGTTAGAAAAAGACCCATGTGAAAAAGTGACATGTTTCCAGTTTGGTAATAAACGTTGCTATTAGCTGCTGTTTTGTTCTGAATTGAGATCTCTCAACAACTGTTTTGAATAAAATGCAGATAATTTTTGTTCCAGGAAGGTAGGTTCTTGTGTAAACAGTTTTTTCAGTGTATGCAGTAGATGGTAGCGGGGACAGTAAACAACCTGCAGCAGAGTTACAGCCCTGTGCAATGTGAAGTGCTTTACAGTGTGAATCAGGTCAGTAAATGTTGGGCTCTGTAATATGATCAGAGTTAAAGCTGTTGATTCAGCCTTTTTTCTTGATCATTATCACTGTGGTGCTTCCACAGGAGTTTATTTAAGGAAGATCTAGGTAAGAAAATCATTAGTGGCTCCTAATCAATCACACAGCAAGAAGCCTTGGTGAGTGCTCAGCCAGGGTCTCTGTAGGACGTTCATGGCTGGGCTCTTCTCAGGGGCTGTGCAATGGCAGAGTTCAGGAGCAGCTGAATTCTGGCACAGCTCTGTGCCTGGCCAGACCTCTGCTGCCTCTGGGCAGAGCGTGGAGTCCCTCCTTGCCCTCTCCTTGTCCTTCAAACACAGCAAAGTGGAAAGACAGGAGCAAGAAGGCAAAGTGCTGTGTAGTGTTTCCTCACAGACTGCAAGGCAGAGTCAACACAGGGTATATAAGGGGGTTTCAGCAGGATGGAGAGTGAAGTTCTGGACTATTTTCCTGTAGTTAACCTGTCACCTGCCATGAGGCTCCTTTATCTTTGAGCCTGAGAAGGCCCCATTTTGTCCAGTTCATCTGAATCACTGCATTGGAATATGTGTGTAAAAACAACAACAAACCCCCATCTGCATGAAACCAAATTTGATATTTGCTCCCTCTCTTAATGTGATCCCATGAATTTCTTACATTGTTGTGTCTCATGTAGTAAGGGTCCCATGCAGAGAGCAAACAATGCAGCAGTGAGAAGACAGATGCTCTGCTAATGGGAAAGCAAGGAGCAGAGAGTCTGTGAGGGATTACAGGCAGCCTGGGGTGGGAATACATTATTAGCATAGCACCCAATTCAGAAATTAGTTTTCAGAATTAAATGCCTGAAGCATTTTGGCAAAACCTCCTTATCATCCCACTCAAAAGCTCTGAAAGTGTGAAAGAGAGGGATCTCAGGCCTGGGCCGGGCAGTGGGTGATGTGCAGTGCTGCAGCAGTGAATTGGAGATTTTACAGCTTCATACCATTGCCAGGGCAGCAGCTGCCACACCCACTGCAATGTAACCGCTGGCTCTGCTTGCACAAACCTTCTGCAGGTTTTGGACATCCTCATCAAAGAGGCAAAAGGGCCTGAATGAGATTCCAGGCTGTTTCCAGGAGGAAGGTTTTGTTTTGCTGAGTGTGGAACAGCAGGGAAGAGCAGCAGCCCCTCCCTGGGCACAGTCAGAGGAGGGAGGAGCAGTGCCGTGGCTTTTCAAAGACCTGACATTGCCTAAGGTAGAGAGTTTGGTCCTGAAGCCTTTTTCAGGAGCACTGTTTTCTGAATGTTTTTCTTTTGGAAATCATGATGGGAACATCAAACTTTAAAAGACCCTGGTAGACAACCAAGGTTTGCTGCAGGAGTGAGAGCAGGGAGGAGAAATTGTTTCTCATAGTCCTTGGTGGGATTATCCTGCATGCATAATTGTTCATTGTATGCTCAAAATTCATTGTTAATTTCTTTTAGATATATTGCATATTAGACAGAAGAATTATAAACCCCAAGATTATCACAGGAGGATACTAACAGGACAGAAGGGGTCTTGTTTTCCTCTTACATTGAAACAAAGATTCTTGGACAGGATCATTAGAGTTTTTTTTGGAGTTGTTTCTTTTTTTTTGTTTTGTGGGGGTTTGTTTTTTTTTTTTTTTGGTCTGTTTGATAATCAAAGTATATTGGACAGCAAACAAAAGAAAAGTTCAGCCAGCCAAGTCTTCTACTTTATTTTTACTCTGCTATTCTAACATAATTAACATAGCTCTCAATGTTTATTTAGCTTCCCAGAGTCTTATTTTATATAAGTATCGCTGAGGAGCTGAATTACAAAGTCTTCATTTGTGCATATAAAATGAGATTTTATTATCCTGGTAGAGAAGATAAGGACAAGGTAAATAAGGAAGAAAACAGTTGAGACCAGGCTTAAGAAGTCAGGAGAAATAATATGCCAGCTCTTCAACTTGCACTGTGTTTCCTTTGCATCCTGGTGTACCCAGCATTGTCCTGCTGAGTCACAGAAGGGACAGTAAAGGGTAACACTTCATTTTCAGCTTTGAATTTCAGAGCTGGTCTTTTATTAACAACTTCTCTCAGTGTTTTTATATGTGCTCAAGGAGTATCTGTAATGAATATTAGGGAGAGCTCAAAATTACACTTCCCATTTGTTGTGGATAGAGTGTCCATAGACCTCTGACTGCTCCCATCCAGACTGACATTGGTGTATTTACATCACTTCCCTGCTCCGCCAACAAAATACCTTTTTTAAAGAACCTGGCACAGAGAAAACCCATTTCTAGAGGAAGGCTAGAAGTGAGCCCCACATTGCTTAGATCCTGAATGAAACTGTGCCTGTGAATGGCACAGGAACAGGAGCCAGAGCTGAGATTTGGCTGCTCCATGAGGGTCTTGCTGTCACCTCACTGCTTCACCTCAGCCTGTGTTTCATGTCTCCAGATTGGGAATGGGGGCTGTGCTCAAAAGCTCTTTTTGCTGCTCTGCCTCTGTCCGTAATGAGAAAGGCTCTGAGTCTGTGTAGCAAACCCTCTCCTCGCTCAGTTCCCTGCTCACGAGCTCTGGCACCAGTGCTGCTCCCTCCAGCCAGGCTGGGAGCCCACCCCAGGAGGCTCCTGGTGTGCTGAGACAATAAAGGGACTCCTCTGCCTTGGCTGCAGTCTGGAGCAAGTCACAGCTCCTCTGCCTTTGCACACACAGGACTGTGAGGGTTGGTAGTAATCGAGCGCTTCAAAGACAGACATTGACAATTTTAATTAGTATTTTAAGACTTTTAAATTCTGCTTCTAAAATTCAAAGCTTAGTACAGTAGCTGTATTTGAACACTCCAAGTTAGGATCAAAGTGCAAAGAAGCAGTTCACAGTCAGCTCCAGAAATGCTGAGAAAGTCATTTATTGCTTTTAGCAGCAGTGCCCCCAGTGTGCCATCCTGTAGAAACAGTGCTGCTGGGTTCTCAGGCTGTTACTCTTTTCCAGCCCAAATAGGTTTAAAATACAAGCAGACCTGGATCCAAACCCCTGATCTCACTGACCCAGACCTTCAGTCTGCCTGGGACTGACCCTGTGACCAGGAGAGAGGAGTGTAGTGCTAAAGGACAGCTCCCTGAGCATGGGAAATGTTTTGTCACTGCTGTTGCACTTGCTGCCATTTTGCAAAGTCTTCTTAATGGGGTAATCCAGTTCTGGATGTGTTTGACTAATAACAATTCTCTTGTTAAAAACAAATCATGGTTTTAATTTAATAGGGTTACTTCTATAAAGAGTGATTTTGTGTCAGCAAAGCCTTTTTTTCTTACAAACAGTATAATTTATGACAATCTAGTTAGCAATAAATGCCATTAATCTGACCACTATGCCATTCTCTTCCTGGGGAATAATGTCCCCTCTTCATCAATAGCTGGGTGAGTGCTCCTTTGCATTCCTTATCAAATGACAGCCAGATGGGACTGGTAAATTCATTCCAGCAGGATTTTAGCATTAGCTGGATTTGTGCTGCTGTTAATCCTCTGCTGTCTGTGTCACTAGGAGCTGCCCACCTGCTTCAGCAAGCCTGGGCTTCCCAGCCCTAGGAGCAGTCCAGCCATGGGGCAGCCAGGAAACATCCCAAGCACTGAGACCTTTTTCCTGCATCAGTAAGGAAAACAAAAAAGCAAATAAAAGTAGTGTCAGCTAGGACTGCCACCTCTGTATTTGTCCCTCAGTACCCTGATCTCTTCCAGGAAAGTTTCAAAGTTTCTTAAGCCTGCACAAGCTGTGTTTCTTAGGGCACAGTGAGATTTGGGTGTGACAGCTGCTATATCATTTACTGACTTCTGGGCCCATCAAAGTGTCTGGGAGAGCTTTTCCTACAGAATCACCTGGTTGCATAGCAACAATAATTTTGTCTCCAACCTATTGATCCAACATAACATGTAATCCCCTCACTCCAATAAAAAAGAAAACATATGGCAGCTCCAGGCAGGGAAGCACAGGCTTTTGATGTGAGGGGACAGTTAATCCCCACTAAACCAGGGGGGAATGGAGCAAGACACACTCTGCTGGGCTCAGAGGATGCATTAGGTGCCTGAGCCAATTAACCTGTGTTCTGGGAGAGGAGCCTGCTTTACATTCCTCCTCCCCTTCCTCATCTTTTATGCTGTGCAGCTGAAGCACACTTGAGGTGAGCTGTGCTGGAGGAGCATCACTGCACTGCCCCAGGTGGGTGGGCACAGGCAGGATGGTGCTCACACAGCCCTCAGCTGAGATGGGCTGCACAGGCTGAGGGGAAACTACAGTTTCACAAGGCTGGAGTCCCTCAGGAAGATGTCTCTGGTTTGTAGGCTGGGGTTTGGTGGGTCACTCTGATAACCTGGATGGTTTTTCTGTGCCTCTAAACAGAGGGCTAAAAGCAGACCTTGGCATTTGAAACAGGGTCTGCTTTGGGGACAGGAGCACAAAGTTAAGGTTGGGAATGCTCAGGCAGGGAGCACAGAGCTTTGGTGCCAGGCAGGCACAGCCTCTCCCCACAGGTGCCAGCCATGGCCTGGCACCATTGTTCTGAGGAACCTCCTGCTGCCCACACTGTGCAGTGAGCCCAAACCCCTGTGGGTGCTCTGCTGGATCCTTCCCTGCCTGCAAGGCTTGGGATCCACAGGGCAGCCAAATCCTTCTTGGGCCTGGGGTCATTTTTCTAGCTTGCAAAAGCACTGAGTAAAATGAGGGTCCAAAGTCTGAGGTGGCTGATTTGAGCAGGATTTGGGAGGTGAGTTCTCTGTTATTTAAAACAACCACCAGAAGAGTCAATTCAAGCTAATTTCTGCACAGCAAACACAAACTTTCCATAAAGACTTTTAAAAATCAAACTTAAAGTAATACTGTTACATGGGGAATCTCAGTGGAAATATTGCAGTGGATCAGAAGGCCAGACTGGTCTCTGAACTTGCTGCAAGAGCCAAGTGAAGGCTTCTGAGTCACTGTCTCCCAAACCTGTGTCACACATAGCACAGCCTTCACCTAAAATGTATTTCTATGGCTAGAGGAGTGGCTACTAATGATCCTTTCTTTTGTGTCATTTTAACAGTATTCAGGTTTTCAGCAAACAGCAGACAAGTGCTTTGTTTGTGGACACCTCATAATGGAAATGGTAAGAGACCTAAACTCCTAATGACAGGTAACTTGGGAGATGCACTGTGAGACATCTGCTTTTCCCTACCCAGGCTGGTACTGTGTCTTCACTGCTGTAAAAATAGGTTTTGAAACTGAGGCAGTAAATAAAAATGCCTTCATGCTCCATTACTACTATTAGGGGCAGAAAGTTGGGCTTCTTTGCTACCTAAGAACATGGAAGGCTATTACTCTGCCATTTGTGAGTCAAAATAAAATAGAATTTTAATAATAAAGGGGGAAGTACAGCAGAGCTTTGTATGAGAATATGGTGAAAGAACGTGGTGGGTGTGCTCTGTAAGACAGTAGATAACCAGAGCTCAGTCATGTGGGTGGAATCTGGGATAGAGCAGAGAGGGACATTATCAATAGTGCTGAGATTTGTCACCTGCTCTGTGACTTACTTTGTTTACCCTCTGTTGCTTGCTCCACATAATTTAAAATGCATTATTGCCATTGGGATTTTTAGGGAGCCAGCAGTCAGAGTTACTTTTGTAATAAAAATAAAATTAAAGAGCTTTGGGTTGGCCAGATCCTACTGGCAACCTTTCAGGGGGTGCAAGTAAGAAGAGTTATGTGTGATCTTCCTAAGCAGAAATTCCCAAACCAAATGAAGTGGTTTGCACAACAAAGAAGGGCAGATCCTGCAGTGTATCTGTTTTCCTCTTGCTTTAAAGTGTGCATGAAGCTCAGTGTGCCTAAGAGGAGTAGCTGGTGTGCTGCACACACAGAGGTTCAGTCAGAGCTGGAACAGGGACTTCACTAATGAGGATTCTGGCTCACATTCTGGCACCACTGGTTGGACAAGGATATTGTTCGTTTTAGCCCAGGAGCAAATCTCTGGAGCTGTGTCATGCTGGGAGGGGGAGGGGAATCCTGACGTGCTTGCTTTGAGCTGGCCCTTAATTGCAGAATCCAGGCAAGAGTCCATAACATCTCACTGGTGGAACTCAGTAGCTGCAAGCTTGGCAGGTGCTTGTCTGCCTCTCTCCCATCAGCAAGTGTGCTCTGACAAAAGGAAACAGCTCTGGGAGCTCCAGGAATTCAGCCCTCCTGTTTGGGGAATTCCAGCGTGCTCCTGCCCGGGAGCACAGCCCGGCCCTGCCGAGTGCTGGCCTGGGGCAGAGCTGGGGCAGGGCTGGGGCTCTGCAGGGCTGGTGAGGAGCTGCCCTGTGCTCAGGGCTGTGGCTGCACAGCTCTGCCAGGCTGGCACTGCCCTGTGCTCCTGCAGCAGCACCAACCCCAGCACAGGGACCAGCTGCCTCTGCCTCAGAGTGGCCTTCCCAGTCAGAGGCTGATACCACTGAATCACAGGGCTTCATCAAAAAGGGAAATAAAGGTTAAATTAAATTGGCCTTTTTTTTCTGCACTTCTTTCCTCTTGATTTGATCTTTATTCATAGAATCACCTATAGCGCCATAGGAGCTTGGTCTGTGTAGATTTTTCACCTCGAACTTCCCAGCAGCTCCAAGCTGAGCACTGTGCTAGCAGCTGAAATTTTGAAATTACATTCCATACATTTTGGGTGTAAGAAGTAATTACTTCTTACACCCAAAATGTATGGAATTGGTTTTATAATCTGTTGAGAGCTGCCTGAAAGTGACAGCTGTGTCTCACTCTTCCCAGGGGCTTGTTCATGGGCTTGCAGTGTCCTCCTCAATGTCCCAGTGCCACACTGAGTGTCACATATGAGGACATCAGGAGTGGGGGATCTGTTCTGTAGTAGTGCAGCCAAGGTTGAATCAGACCTTTCCCTGAAACCTTTAAAATGCAGTAGGGAAGGTCAGCATGGGGAAAGCCTGGGCAGTGCATGGATCAGTATCCAAACACATGGATAGTGGTGGAATTTTATCAGAAACCAATGGGCCCCTATGACTGAGTGGTAACCAGTCAGTAACTCTGGGAGATTAGGATCCCTAGTTAATAAAGAGGCACCTCTTTATTTGCTTGTTTTGTTATTTAACTTTTTGAGTAATGACCAGTTTGGATTCTGTCTGTTAAGTTTTGTAAGGTAACTCTGTATCCCAGTACCTTGTATTTGGGATTTCCCCAGAGATGGTCTGTGAAGCCATTTTTAATTTCCATTGGCAGTACTGGCCCTGCAGAGCTAATGCTGATGGGCTTGGCCTGATTTGCAGCCCTTGCTCTTCCTTGGGAGCACACTGAAACCCACTAAAATAAGGAAGTTGATTGTTTTAAGAGGCCCCTTGCTGACAGATCTGCAGAGTGGTAATTTCATCCTGAAGTGCTTTTCTCACTGTCATTATTAAGAATGAGAGAGACACAGCAGTTTATGGGGAGACAATATCTCGTGCAATCATGCATCCACTTATTTTGTTGTTTGCCTCACAAGATCTTACAGGCCCTTGGCAAGTCCTACCATCCTGGCTGCTTCCGCTGTGTGGTGTGTAACGAGTGCTTGGATGGAGTCCCCT